>NC_140168.1:95231957-95238288 GCF_963971535.1 Notolepis coatsorum
GCTCCCGCGACTCCATCTTGAAACACTGGATAATAGATCGCTCGCCCTAACTCAATAAACAACGTTATTTGGACGTATATACTATCATACAACCTGGAAATGGATCGGGCATTTCTACATCCCATAATAGAAAAAAATCTGTTCCACGCTCATCTGCCAGCGGCGCGAGGAAGCCACGGTAAGATTCAGCGTTATTTTCTAACGTTTTCTATACTAACTGATCTGATGAATATATGACTCACTCTGGATGAATCATCTAACGCTGCCCACGGAATTATAAACGATCCCCCGCCCATCCGGTCATCATCAGATGATGCGTAGAAACTTCTAGAAGTACGTGCAGTTTAAATTTTTTATCTCGCACAGATTCCTACCAAACTGTATTTGATCATCAATATAATGCATTTGGGGCTATAAATCACGTTCTGAAGAAAGCTGCAGAAAACGATAAAAACATACTTATACTTTAGACCATATTTTAGTATGAATATGTGAATGAAAAAGTTTAACGTTGCTACACCCTGAACAATACATATAGGACATTGAATGGGCCATAATAATGGCAATTTAGCAATAGAATTTAAAAAGTTATAGCCCTGCAAAGAAGGGGAACTACTCCATAGACAAATAGAGCTGGCGAGGGATGGTAAATTATGAATTTAACCCATGGCGATTAAAGTGTTAATGAGGCTATTATTATTATCATTATTATTTTGCAACAAGTTAGCCCTCTCATAAATAGCACATATAAATGAATAACTAACTTGAACTAACTAACAAAAAAAAAACAAAAAAAAGCCTGACGATGTGCATTGGGCCGCGGCTCTCTGACGCCTTATTTTCTGGGTCCCGGCCTGAAAAGTTTGGGAACCCCTACCTTAGACCACAGCCTGGAGGAAGCCCTTTTTAACCAAGTTGCTGAAATATCAGCAGCTCAAGCTGAACATCTCTCACAACTAGGCTACAACAAGTGTCAATTTTTAGTTTTCATTTTAGGCAGCCTGGGTCATGTTCACAAGCTGGTGGTTAGGGGCCTTCAGATGGCCCACATCTCCAAGAGAAAAGGCTAAACAGTTAGCAAGGTATCGCTCTATATCTGCTATTATTAGTAGCCGCTCTATTTGGAGACAGCGTTACTCTTTGTCCCCATATAGAGTAGAGATATAGTTTTACGGTAATGCTATTGTATCTGTTAACCCACATTTGAAACATCCTCTGTGTTAATACTGTATGTGTACGATGGTTGCTGCACGGTCACAAACGTAACTGAATGACTCCCAATGAGCTGACTGCACTGTTAGTGTTAGTGTGTGTGTGTGTGTGTGTGTGTGTGTGTGTGTGTGTGTGTGTGTGTGTGTGTGTGTGTGTGTGTGCAGTGTGCGTAAAAGAGAAAGCAGTCACTCCTACTGTCCAGGTGCCAAAAAGCAAGGACTTGTAGGATTTCCTATGAATTCAACTCCAACTCTAACCTTAAAGGGCTAGGTCAGATTGTTTGGACATTAAGTTGTATGGAATACTTGTTTCAGATGCTTGATTCACGTTGGAATGCCATCTAACCATGCCCGCTCTACTTCACCTGGACCATCTAACCATGCCCGCTCTACTTCACCTGGACCATCTAACCAGGCCCGCTCTACTTCACCTGGACCATCTAACCATGCCCGCTCTACTTCACCTGGACCATCTAACCATGCCCGCTCTACTTCACCTGGACCATCTAACCATGCCCGCTCTACTTCACCTGGACCATCTAACCAGGCCCGCTCTACCTCATCTGGA
The DNA here is from genome assembly GCF_963971535.1 of Notolepis coatsorum. Classification (NCBI taxonomy): domain Eukaryota; kingdom Metazoa; phylum Chordata; class Actinopteri; order Aulopiformes; family Paralepididae; genus Notolepis; species Notolepis coatsorum. The sequence goes on from NC_140168.1 coordinate 95,233,737, forward strand.
CCATCTAACCATGCCCGCTCTACTTCACCTGGACCATCTAACCATGCCCGCTCTACTTCACCTGGACCATCTAACCAGGCCCGCTCTACCTCATCTGGACCATCTAACCATGCCCGCTCTACTTCACCTGGACCATCTAACCATGCCCGCTCTACTTCACCTGGACCATCTAACCATGCCCGCTCTACTTCACCTGGACCATCTAACCATGCCACGCCATCTAACCATGCCCGCTCTACTTCACCTGGACCATCTAACCATGCCCGCTCTACTTCACCTGGACCATCTAACCATGCCCGCTCTACTTCACCTGGACCATCTGACCATGCCCGCTCTACTTCACCTGGACCATCTAACCATGCCCGCTCTACTTCACCTGGACCATCTAACCATGCCCGCTCTACTTCACCTGGACCATCTAACCATGCCCGCTCTACTTCACCTGGACCATCTAACCATGCCACGCCATCTAACCATGCCCGCTCTACTTCACCTGGACCATCTAACCATGCCCGCTCTACTTCACCTGGACCATCTAACCATGCCCGCTCTACTTCACCTGGATCCGAGCGGTTCTCCTGCCCCCTGGTTCTCCTGCCCCCTGGTTCTCCTGCCCCCTGGTTCTCCTGCCCCCTGGTTCTCCTGCCCCCTGGTTCTCCTGCCCCCTGGGGAACACTATGAATTGAAAATGGGGGACCCTGATGTAAACAAGACGAAAGTCTTTCTCTGGTCTGCATCCTCCTAACAATTGTGTGTATTGAGCCGTACTGTATTGTACCCATTCTGCAATCTGTTAAATAAAGTTTTCATTCATTCATTAATTCATTCAACATGACTCTGAGACTTTGAGCTCGGAGCCTCGACTTTTAGCCTTTATTTTATTTTCATACCAGCGTTCGTATTCCTATGCTTTTATTTGTTGTTGTTCTTAGCTCTATTCAGGTGACATGCATTATAAATGTCATTTTTCAGTCTCTAGCATTGTATTATAGTAATAGGAGTTAGTATCAATGTGTTTTAGTGTCTAAATACCATATTGGCGGATTGCTCTGATTCAGCTCAGATCATTTCCTGCTCCAGTAAATTAGGCCATCCTGATTTGAAGGCCTGAATGACGTTACTCAGGCTCTGGGTAGCAGACAGTGATGTGATTGGCTCTGTGGTTGTAGCTAATGCCCGCCCACAATCTACCTAGAGTCCTAGACTGATTGTACACAGCGAGTGGAAACCACTTCCTCATACTCTGCATGCACTCTGGAGAGAGAGAGAGAGAGATAGCAGGGGGGGGGGGGGGGGGGGGGGGACCTGCCGCGCGGCACACACTGAATGGGAGAAGAAAGAAAAAAAGGAAGAGAGAGGGAGGAAGGGAGGGCCCCCCCCCCCTCCACAAGCTGCCGCGGCACACCCGAGAGGGAGAGAAAGGAAGAGAGAGGGAGGGAGGGAGAGAGGGGGCTTATCAATAACGGCCTGTCTTTTTTCTCTCTCTCTCTCTCTCTCTCTCTCTCTCTCTCTCTCTCTCTCTCTCTCTCTCTCTCTCTCTCTCTCTCTCACCCCCTCCCTCTCTCTCTCTCTCTCTCTCTCTCTCTCTCTCTCTCTCTCTCTCTCTCTCTCTCTATCTCTCTCTGTCTACCAGTCGCAGACTGTGTGGACTGACTGTCACTCAAAGTGCTTATGGGCGGAGCCAGGCCATAACAGCCTGAAATCTTGAAGCTGAAAAATGATGGTTTTGAGTACTTGATTAGAAATATAAAACAATGCATTTTTTTGAAAAAAAACGTACAGATGTGTTCAATAGACTCACAGGAATTGTGTAAAGTTGCCCAAATAGTGCTAGGAATAGCAACACATGTCCCCTTTAAATGTTCAAATCTTCTTATGTACCTTAGATACTATTGTTACCTTGTGTATATATATATGCGTGTGTTTCATTACATATATATATACACATAAATACCAATTATTCGCCTGTTCTATTCTCCATCCATCTATCATCCATAGCAGCACTATATTATCACCGACATCCTGTTGGGGGATCCCAACGTGTGAGTGTGACGGATGCGTCTGCGCGCCGCACCCGACATGTTAACTTGTTGTGAATCACTACCCACTTTCAAAAACACTCTCAAAAAACACCTACGGGAGACTGCAATTCGAAACTGTCCACTACAAATGTCCTAACCCAGTTGCACAGTAAATTACCAAGTATGGCTTTGTCAGTATACCAATGTACAGTGTAGAGTGTCGCCCCCCCCCCAACCTTCAATGTACAGCCCCCACCCACCCACCCACCCCACCCCACCCCACCCACCCAACCTCCTCCAATGTACAGTTTCTACGTCAAATGTATATACACTCTTTTTCTGGACACTTTTGTATCACAAACAGTACTGTATTTGCAAATCTGATATGTCATAAATGTATAGATGTAGCAGTACTGTCTATCTGTATGTCATGTATGTCATATATGTTATGATGAATTGAAAATGGGGGACCCTGATGTAAACAAGACGAAAGTCTTTCTCTGGTCTGCATCCCCTTAACAATTGTATGTATTGAGCTGTACTGTACTGTACCCATTCTGCAATCTGTTAATAAACTTTTCAATCAATCAATCAATCAATCCCTCACCCTTATCGCTTGGTTTAGTTCTCTCCCTTAGTTGGATAATGTTAACCGTCTGTAGTCTGGTAGTGAACGGGTTAACATTCTGTAGTGTGGTAATGAAAGGGTTAACCTTTTGTAGTGTGGTAGTGAAAGGTTAACCTTCTGTAGTGTGGTAGTGAAAGGGTTAACCACCTGTAGTGTGGTAGTGAAAGGGTTAACCTTCTGTAGTATGGTAGTGAAACCTTCTGTAGTGTGGTAGTGAAAGGGTTAACCATCTGTATTGTGGTAATGAAAGGTTAAACATCTGTAGTGTGGTAGTGAAAGGGTTAACCGCATGTAGTGTGGTCGTGAAAGGGTTAACCATTCATTGTGTGGCAGTGATATGGTTAACCTTATGTAGTGTGGTAGTGAAAGGGTTAACCGTCTGCAGTGTGGTAGTGAAATGGTTAACCTTCTGTAGTGTGGTAGTGAAAGGTTAACCTTCTGTAGTGTGGTAGTGAAAGGTTAACCTTCTGTAGTGTGGTAGTGAAAGGGTTAACCGTCTGTAGTGTGGTAGTGAAAGGTTAACCTTCTGTAGTGTGGTAGTGAAATGGTTAACCTTCTGTAGTGTGGTAGTGAAAGGGTTAACCTTCTGTAGTGTGGTAGTGAAAGGTTAACCGTCTGTAGTGTGGTAGTGAAAGGGTTAACCGTTTGCAGTGTGGTAGTGAAAGGGTTAACCGTTTGCAGTGTGGTAGTGAAAGGGTTAACCATTTGTCATGTGGCAGTGAAAGGGTTAACCTTCTGTATGTTGCAGTGAAAGGGTTAAAGGTCACCTGTCCCACGGCTGAGGCGGACGCCTCCCAGCGGGTGCGTCTTGATGCCGTCGCGCTGCCAGACGGTGAGCTCGGCGCAGGCCTCCTCCAGGTCGCTGGGCTGGAAGCCGTCGTACACCATGGTGTGGTTGTAGGCGGGGCTGATGGAGCGCCTCACCAGCCGGGTCTTCTGGCCGCTGGACCGGCCGGCGTCCGGGAGGATGTAGCTGGTGGGGAGGGTGTGGTTACACAGCGTGGGTGTGGTTACGTGGTTACACAGTGTGGGTGTGGTTACACAGTGTGGGTGTGGTTACACAGCGTGGGTGTGGTTACGTGGTTACACAGCGTGGGTGTGGTTACACAGCGTGGGTGTGGTTACACAGTGTGGGTGTGGTTACACAGCGTGGGTGTGGTTACGTGGTTACACAGTGTGGGTGTGGTTACACAGTGTGGGTGTGGTTACACAGCGTGGGTGTGGTTACGTGGTTACACAGTGTGGGTGTGGTTACACAGTGTGGGTGTGGTTACACAGTGTGGGTGTGGTTACACAGTGTAGGTGTGGTTATACAGTGTAGGTGTGGTTACACAGTGTGGGTGTGGTTACACAGCGTGGGTGTGGTTACGTGGTTACACAGCGTGGGTGTGGTTACACAGCGTGGGTGTGGTTACACAGTGTGGGTGTGGTTACACAGCGTGGGTGTGGTTACGTGGTTACACAGTGTGGGTGTGGTTACACAGTGTGGGTGTGGTTACACAGCGTGGGTGTGGTTACGTGGTTACACAGTGTGGGTGTGGTTACACAGTGTGGGTGTGGTTACACAGCGTAGGTGTGGTTACACAGCGTAGGTGTGGTTATACAGTGTAGGTGTGGTTACACAGTGTGGGTGTGGTTACACAGTGTAGGTGTGGTTATACAGTGTAGGTGTGGTTATACAGTGTAGGTGTGGTTACACAGTGTGGGTGTGGTTACACAGTGTGGGTGTGGTTATACAGTGTAGGTGTGGTTATACAGTGTAGGTGTGGTTACACAGTGTAGGTGTGGTTACACAGTGTAGGTGTGGTTATACAGTGTAGGTGTGGTTACACGGTGTAGGTGTGGTTATACAGTGTAGGTGTGGTTATACAGTGTAGGTGTGGTTACACAGTGTAGGTGTGGT
>NC_140168.1:95238488-95263488 GCF_963971535.1 Notolepis coatsorum
GTGTAGGTGTGGTTATACAGTGTAGGTGTGGTTACACGGTGTAGGTGTGGTTATACAGTGTAGGTGTGGTTATACAGTGTAGGTGTGGTTATACAGTGTAGGTGTGGTTACACAGTGTAGGTGTGGTTATACAGTGTAGGTGTGGTTATACAGTGTAGGTGTGGTTACACAGTGTAGGTGTGGTTACACAGTGTAGGTGTGGTTATACAGTGTAGGTGTGGTTATACAGTGTAGGTGTGGTTATACAGTGTAGGTGTGGTTACACGGTGTAGGTGTGGTTATACAGTGTAGGTGTGGTTATACAGTGTAGGTGTGGTTATACAGTGTAGGTGTGGTTATACAGTGTAGGTGTGGTTACACGGTGTAGGTGTGGTTACACGGTGTAGGTGTGGTTATACAGTGTAGGTGTGGTTATACAGTGTAGGTGTGGTTATACAGTGTAGGTGTGGTTATACAGTGTAGGTGTGGTTACACGGTGTAGGTGTGGTTATACAGTGTGGGTGTGGCTACACTGCATGGGTGTGGCTACACAGCGTGGGTGTGGCTACTGCGTGGGTGTGGCTACACTGCGTGGGTGTGGCTACACTGCATGGGTGTGGCTACACAGCGTGGGTGTGGCTACACAGCGTGGGTGTGGCTACACCAGGGTTCTCACACAGGCTCATTTAGGTCGCTTTCACATATAGTTTTGGTGGACTCGGTGCGGTTCTGGGGGTGAAGTTGCAACATTGTTGCATTCTTCATTTGGTTCGCCTGCTTTCACACAGATATCTGTCAGGCGGACCGAGACCTTCTGAACAATGTCACGCGGTCGAAAAGGGCGCTTGTCTATTGGACAGTGGAAATGTGTGTGTGGCTGCGATCCCGTGTGTGCGCGCGCGCGCGCGTGTGTGTGACTGTGTGGACTGCGAGTCCTCCAGATCAGCGAAGCCGAGTTTTGACATGGCATTGATCCATTGTTCTATTGAAGCACATTACCACCATCCTCTCGCTAAACAACTTGTAGACCACAGTGTTTTTATGAGTGCCCACAAGTAGCTGTTTTATTAATAATATAATAAGCCGCGCGCCTCGGTAATAATAATAAGCCGCGTTTTTTCTTCCTTCTTCCCAAGATGCACAGATATATAGATAGATAGATAGATAGATAGATAGATAGATAGATAGATAGATAGATAGATAGATAGATGGATGGATGGATGGATGGATGGATGGATGGATGGATGGATAGATAGATAGATAGATAGATAGATAGATAGATAGATAGATAGATAGATAGATAGATAGATAGATAGATAGATAGATAGATAGATAGATAGATAGATAGATAGATAGATAGATAGATAGATAGATAGATAGATAGATAGATAGATAGATAGATAGATAGATAGATAGATAGATAGATAGATAGATAGATAGATAGATAGATAGATAGATAGATAGATAGATAGATAGATAGATAGATAGATAGATAGATAGATAGATAGATAGATAGAGAGATTATATGCAGTGTGCTTGTTTTGCAGTGAGTGCTGCGAGCAGTGGTAATAATAATCACTTCCTATATTTGGTTCGCATTTGGTTCGATGAAGCCGAACCGAGACCTACGTTTTCAGGCGGACCAGAGTTCGACTGTTTGGTCCGCGAACCGAGTTCGACGCGCATTCACACAGACCCGAAAAACCGGACTATCGAATTCTGGTCCGAAAGTCCGGACCAAACAGCCCCTGTGTGAAAGCGACCTAAGACTGTATATCACCAAGGCATTAGAGCCAGAGTTGGTCCCCAGGATCCAGACTGTTGCCCTCTAATGGGTTCAATAGGGAGCTGTAGTCTGACATCACTTTGGACCGCCCGCGAGGTCCACCCGTGTAGGGATTTATTTTCGGTAAAGTAACGTGGTGGGGGTGGAGCTAGACTGTCTGGTGGTGGTGTCAGAGAGGAGGAGCCAGTAACGTGGTGGGGGTGGAGCTAGACTCTCTGACGGTGGTGTCAGAGAGGAGGAGCCAGTAACGTGGGCGGGGTGGAGCTAGACTCTCTGGTGTCAGAGAGGAGGAGCCAGTAACGTGGTGGGGGTGGAGCTAGACTCTCTGACGGTGGTGTCAGAGAGGAGGAGCCAGTAACGTGGGCGGGGTGGAGCTAGACTCTCTGGTGTCAGAGAGGAGGAGCCAGTAACGTGGTGGGGGTGGAGCTAGACTCTCTGACGGTGGTGTCAGAGAGGAGGAGCCAGTAACGTGGTCGGGGTGGAGCTAGACTCTCTGGTGTCAGAGAGGAGGAGCCAGTAACGTGGTGGGGGTGGAGCTAGACTGTCTGGTGGTGGTGTCAGAGAGGAGGAGCCAGTAACGTGGTGGGGGTGGAGCTAGACTCTCTGGTGTCAGAGAGGAGGAGCCAGTAACGTGGTGGGGGTGGAGCTAGACTGTCTGGTGGTGGTGTCAGAGAGGAGGAGCCAGTAACGTGGTGGGGGTGGAGCTAGACTCTCTGGCGGTGGTGTCAGAGAGGAGGAGCCAGTAACGTGGTGGAGGTGGAGCTAGACCCCTCTGGCGGTGGTGTCAGTACAACTCCATAATAATCTTCCTGGACTTTTACTTTTACATTTTTACACTTACACTTTTACACTTCTTGTACATTTTACTGTATATTAATGTATATTGTTTGCTGTATATTTTAGAATGTATATACATAATATATCTTAGAATGTATATCCCTGACTAGTATTTTTATTCTTATTTGTGATTTTTGACTACCTAAATGTTTACTGTGAGCGATCTGTAGTGCTGAATTTCCCTCGGGATCAATAAAGTACTTCTATTCTATTCTATTCTATTCTATTCTATTCTATTCTATTCTATTCTATTCTAAAGATTCATTCTGGCACAGTGTAATCTGACTCCGACTTCACTCCTAATCTCTGACGTCAACGACAGAGAAAACAGAACAGAACAAGATGTCATGCCGACCGCCAAACCCTCCACTTTCTCTCTCTCTCTCTCTCTCTCTCTGGTGACTCACCTTTTGACAAAAGAGTCCACAGCGCCCCCTTTGTTGGAGAGCAGACCCTGCGCCTCCCGTAGCCAGATATGAAGTTCCCCAGTCAGAGGCAGACCACCACCTACACACACACACACACACACACACACACACACACACACACACACACACACACACACACACACACACACACACACACACACACACACACACACACACAGACACACACACGCACACGCACACGCACACATTTAGAATCTTTATATTATCAGCGCACTTGGACATTGTGGGTTATTCTGTTACATTCGTGCCCAAATTGACAATGGCAACCAAAGTTACACAAACACATGGATAATGAACCTGACAATCAACACACAGCTCATGGGTACAGATAGTAGCGTCTTCTCCAAATTGGGCGGCTGCCAATAATAGCTGACACTGAGCAATATCTTGCTAACTGTTTGGCTCTTCCCTTCGGAAGACACACACACACACACACACACACACACACACACACACACACACACACACACACACACACACACACACACACACACACACACACACACACACACACACACACACACACACACACACACACACACACACACACACACACACACACACACACACACACACACACACACACACACACACACACACACACACACACACACACACACACACACACACACACACACACACACACACACACACACACACACACACACACACACACACACACACACACACACACACACACACACACACACACACACACACACACACACACACACACACACACACACACACACACACACACACACACACACACACACACACACACACACACACACACACACACACACACACACACACACGATAGGTCTGTGTAAGCTCAATGGGTAGAAAGATTGGCGTTCTGAGCATGGCACGTACACTGCCAGGGTTTAAGGTTCAATTCCCACTGAGGCTACCTGTTACAAAGGATCAGATTAAACCGAATATATATATTTATTGATTGATATATATTGCATAGTATTTGTATATCGTTTGATATCCCTTGTATATTCCTTGTACATATACACGGAATATCCCTTTAGCCTAGTACAGACCATAATATTTCATTCTCCTATTGGACAGCGGTCCACAGGCGCCAGGGCCATGCCTCCAGAGTCAGGTTCAAGGCCACCGTCAAGACATGTCTGTACATGCCCGGCCTTGCCCAGGGATACGAGACAGAAATGAGGTTGGCACTAGATTGTTCGCCGTGCATATAAATATGGCGCAGGTGAATACAGAAGTAGAGTTACCCAATAAGTTGAAGCCTCACCCACGATACTCCGTGCGGTGAAGTATGGCCTGTTTGGCCCCAAATAAGAGCATTGAGACCGCGTGCGAATTAATAACTGAATTGTCAGAGTTTGGCTTTCACCAGCCAATGACGGAGCCCACCTAGATGTCCTACACGACAGTAACAGAAGAAAGCCTGCACCCTCAAGCAGCACAAAGGCAAGTGTTATGTACATTGACCCCGCCAGCAGCGGGGGCGCCCGGGTGCTCTTAAAGGTGGTCCGCGTAACACTGAGTTACCAAGATAAGGTCATGGACACTTACGCCGTCCTTGACGACGGGTCAGAGAAGACCCTTCTCCTCGCGTCCGCTGCGGCCCAGCTGGGGCTGCGGGGGAGCGAAAACCAGATGACGATTCGGACAATAAGAAGAGATCTAAAGACGATAAAGGGCGAGAATGTCTCCTTCACTATCGCAGCAAGCGGGCAGCCAGAGAGACGGTATAGGATTACTAATGCTTTCACCAGCCAAGAAATAGGCCTGTCGCAGTACACCTACCCCATCGCCAAGCTGATGGATAAATATGTGCACCTGCGTCAACTACCTATACCGCTCATAGACGGTGCCACCCCGACCCTGCTGATAGGCTCCGACCATGCAGACCTCATCGTCCCGATAGACCGGGTCCACACAGGGCCCAGAGGCTGTCCTGCAGCAGTCGAGACCCGCCTAGGATGGACATTACAAGGCCCCCTCGCTAAGTCTCTTAACCGAACAGCAGCCACTAACTGCCTCCACTCCAGAGTGACAGAAGAAGACACCACCCTCCTACAGCATGTCGAGAGGCTATGGACACTAGAGACAATGCCCTTTAAGGACGAAAAGAAAGACATTCGTTCCAAGGAAGACATTTACGCTATAGCCCTCCTCGAGCAGGGGACAAAGAGAGTCAAAGTCAACGGAGTGATGAGATACGCAACTCCACTCCTGAGGCGAGAGGGTATGCCTACCTTCCACGCCCCAAAAGAAGCGACGGAGCGGTATCTATTGAACACAGAGCGGCGCCTAGCCAGAGACCCCACTCAAGAGACGGTGTACCGCGCTGAGATTAACAAGCTAATCACAGCGGGACACATAAAGAAAATTGACATTAAAGAGGCCGATCAGACGACCGAATCATGGTACGTGCCGCACCACAAAGTCCACCACAACGGCAAGGATCGTATTGTGTTCAACTGCAGCTACCAGATCGGATCACAAAATCTGAATAAAGAGCTCTTGCCCGGCCCAACACTCGGCCCCTCTCTACTAGGCGTGTTACTACGTTTCCGCCAAGACAAGGTGGCCATCAGCGGCGACATCAAAGGGATGTTCCTGCAGGTGAGACTAGTGGAGGAGGACAAGCCCCTGCTGCGGTTCCTATGGAGAGAGAGGATCGGGGATGAGCGACCAGCCATCTATCAATGGGAAGTCCTCCCTTTCGGAACCACATGCAGCCCATGCTGTGCTACGTTTGCACTGCAAAAGCACGTCGCAGAGGACCCAGCAGCTGATGAAGAGGTCCGACAAAGTGTAGGAAATAGTTTCTACGTGGACAACTGTCTGCAAAGCGTCTCGACGCCAGAAGAAGCCGAGGCCCTTCTACTCAAGCTCCGCGCCTCCCTGATCAAAGGCGGCTTTGATCTCAGGCAGTGGGCCAGCAGCGACCCGCAAGTATTGCGCAGCCTCTCCCCCGAGGACAAGGCAGCAAGCAGCGAGACCTGGATGGCGACCATCCCAGGAGAAGCCCAAGAAATGACATTAGGACTAGTCTGGCGCTTCAAAACAGACTCGCTCCATTATAAACACACACCCCTGACCAAGGAGCAGGGAAGGTCGACTGCACTACCGACCACCAGACGGAGTGTATACAGAACACTCGTCCAGACAATATGACCCGTTGGGATGTATTCTACCTTACACCACCAGGGCAAAGATGATTGTAAGAGCGTTATGGGACAAGGACCAGGGCTGGGACGACCCCATACCCGAACACCTTGCATCCACATGGAGAGAGTGGGAGACGGAACTCAGCTCACTCACAGGTGTCAACATACGCCGCAGCTACTTCCCACCCACAGTGAGGTCGGAGACGTGCCAGATGGACCTGCACGTCTTCAGCGACGCCTCCGAAGTAGCCTACGGTTCGGTGGCCTACTTGCGTGCCCAAGAGGAGGGAGGAGAAATACATACTGCTTTCATCCTGGCTCGCTCAAGAATAGCCCCACGAAAGCAACAATCTATCCCGCGTCTAGAGCTCTGCGCAGCCCTAGCAGGAGCGCAACTCGCCACGTTAATCCAACGTGAACTCACCATTCCGGTGCAAAGAACAATCTTGTGGTCAGACTCCACGACAGTACTCACATGGATCCGGTCTGATTCGTGCAGATACAAGGTCTTCGTGGGAGTCAGAGTCACAGAGATTCAAGATTTAACAGAAGTAGCAAGCTGGAGGTATGTGGACACAAAACACAACCCAGCTGACGTCATCACCCGGGGAATGTCCCTGGATGACCTCACCCGTCACAACCTATACAGTGACGGGCCAGAGTTCCTCAAGCTCCCGGAAGAAGAGTGGCCTACACCCACCCCACGGGAAGCGAGTAAAGAGGAGGCCGAAAACAAGAAATCTATGTTCTGTGGATTGAACACACTCGTCTCCACAGACCCCGACATAGACGATTGCCTCACCCTAGAGAGTGCGCAGCTAAAGACATTCCTGTGGCACCACCCAGAGGTTCAGCTCACTACTGACATTACAGCAGCTGACTACGAAGAAGCAGAACTTCTTCTACTACAACGAGCCCAGAGAGACTCGTTCCCCGATGAGCTAGACTGTCTACAGGGAGCAAAGCCCGTCCCATCAGACAGCAGACTGCTCCACCTAGCCCCCGAGAGCGACGCCCATGGTCTCATCAGAGTGGGTGGTCGTCTGCGGAGAGCTCCAGACTTACCGGATGACGTCAAGTACCCGATAGTCTTAAAGGGGAACTATCTTATAAATGACCTTTTCCAGTGTTTAGGGTTATTTTCTAGCTATGTGGACTTATAGTAATAGGATCTATGTCTCTAATTCTCGATTTGGCGCATTCTTCCAATTCTCCCCTCACAATAATGTCCCTCCCTCAAGTGAGTCATCTGAAAACCGAGAGAGAGAGAACTGTAACACTGCGTGTCCTCCCGGCTCCCTCTCCCGGGAGGACACGCAGAGTGTTTACACTTTTTTTTCTCTCTCTCTCTCTCTCTCTCTCTCTCTCTCTCTCTCTCTCTCTCTCTCTCTCTCTCTCTCTCTCTCTCTCTCATAGCAGCAAACTAACACAACGTATAGACATAGGGTGTCTGTCTGTCTGTCTGTCTGTCTGTCTGTCTACACCCCCTCTCTCACTTTCTCTCTCTCTCTCTCTCTCTCTCTCTCCTCTCTCTCTCTCTCTCTCTCTCTCTCTCTCTCTCTCTCTCTCTCATAGCAGCAGCAAACTAACACAACGTATAGACATAGGGTGTCTGTCTGTCTGTCTGTCTACACCCCCTCTCTCACTTTCTCTCTCTCTCTCTCTCTCTCTCTCTCTCTCTCTCTCTCTCTCTCTCTCTCTCTCTCATAGCAGCAGCAAACTAACACAACGTATAGACATAGGGTGTCTGTCTGTCTGTCTGTCTGTCTGTCTGTCTGTCTGTCTACACCCCCTCTCTCTCTCTCTCTCTCTCGACTGACTGTCACTCAAAGTGCTTATGGGCGGAGCCAGGCCATAACAGCCTGATTTCTTGTGGCTGAAAAATGATGGGTTTGAGTACTTGATTAGAAATATAAACCAATGCATTTTTTCTTTTTTAAACGTACAGATGTCTTCAATAGACTGACAGGAATTGTTTAAAGTTGCCCAAATAGTGCTAGGAATAGTAAAATAGTTCCCCTTTAAACAGCCGACACAAGGTCACAGAGCTGATCATAAAGAAATACGACAAGGATGTGCATCACGCCGGGGCAGAGAGAGTCTTCGCGGAGATCAGACGTCGTTATTGGATACTGCAAGGGAGAGAAGCAGTTCGGCGCTTCCAGCGAACCTGTCTAGACTGTCGTAAGTGGCGAGCGCAGCCCAGTATACCCCGGATGGCTGACCTACCTCCCTGTCGCCTCCGACTTGGCGACAAGCCTTTTCACTCCACCGGTATGGACTGTTTCGGCCCGCTGTATATAAAGAAAGGAAGAGGAACCGAGAAGCGGTGGGGTATTGTATTCAAATGCATGACCACCCGAGCGATGCATATAGAACTCCTTCCAACCATGAGCACAGACTCATTCCTTATGGCCTTCCGAAGATTCACATCGCGGAAAGGCAAACCGTCTATATTATTGTCTGATCACGGGACAAACTTCAAAGGCGGAGAAAGAGAGCTGAGAGAGAGCTTCCAAGCTATGGGCCCAGAACTTAAGACCCACCTCGCTCCATCCCAGATTGACTTCCAATTTAATCCCCCGAACGCACCTCACTTCGGTGGAACTTGGGAACGAGAAGTACGTTCAATAAAGACAGCCCTGTACGCCGTGCTTGGGGCCCAGACCGTGGCGGAAGAAGTCCTAATGACAGTCCTCACGGAGATCGAGGGAGTATTGAACTCAAAGCCCCTCGGTTACGTCTCAAGTGATGTAGCAGATGTCGACCCAGTCACCCCCAACACACTCTTGATGGGGCGGCTGGACCCTGCGCTACCACAGACAATGTACAGGCCTGAAGAAGCGAACGGCCGAAGAATGTGGAGGTACAGTCAAGTATTGGCTGACAAGTTTTGGAACAGCTTCCTACTCCACTATCTACCGTCTCTACAGACCCGCCAGAAATGGGTGAAAGAGAGAGACAATTTGACAGAAGGAACAGTCGTCATGATTATCGACCAGTCACTACCCCGAGCTATGTGGCCGGCTGGCCGCGTAAGCAAAGTGATCACCGGTGCCGACGGAAAGGTCCGAGCAGCCGAAGTGCTCGTCCAAGGACGGATCTACACCCGACCCGTGGCGAGGCTAATAGAACTGCCAAGGCTCCCCAATACTATCGATGACGACCATGACCCCATGACTTTGTGAACTGCCCGACCCCTCACAACAGACATTGAGTAGTGGACAGTGCGGTTAATCTGTCTCTGCTTAGCTAATTAGGTGGGACTAATTAGGAGGCGGCTGTTACAAAGGATCAGATTAAACCGAATATATATATTTATTGATTGATATATATTGCATAGTATTTGTATATCGTTTGATATCCCTTGTATATTCCTTGTACATATACACGGAATATCCCTTTAGCCTAGTACAGACCATAATATTTCATTCTCCTATTGGACAGCGGTCCACAGGCGCCAGGGCCATGCCTCCAGAGTCAGGTTCAAGGCCACCGTCAAGACATGTCTGTACATGCCCGGCCTTGCCCAGGGATACGAGACAGAAATGAGGTTGGCACTAGATTGTTCGCCGTGCATATAAATATGGCGCAGGTGAATACAGAAGTAGAGTTACCCAATAAGTTGAAGCCTCACCCACGATACTCCGTGCGGTGAAGTATGGCCTGTTTGGCCCCAAATAAGAGCATTGAGACCGCGTGCGAATTAATAACTGAATTGTCTATACCGTCGAGTGCGACATATTTCTATTAAGTCAGTAATAGTCTATTTGTGTATAGTGTATCGTGCGGCTAAAGTTCTACAGTGACCAGCATCACCAACGCTTCCTCGTATCAGCTAGAGTGCTTATCCAGGCTGGGCTGCTTTCATGGCGCTTTCACCCGAGGAGACCTAGACGAGAACCGTGTGGACATGTACACTGGATTAATCTACCCGACGACTACATAGCCCTTTGCGGCTGGATTATATTTGTTTTGGTCCTGTGATTTATGGAGCGGAGAATCGCCGACGCCTACACGTGTGGGATTTACCCTGTGAGGAGCCACGTCGAGTCTGCGCCTCAGAGAGCCTGAGGCCGGCTAGCTTTCTTCACTGTGGAGCTACAGTCTACGGAGAACAGCTGTATTCGTCTGTGGATCAAGAGACTATTGCACCGTCTCCTGTACTTGGAGTCTCCTTAGTCATCGTTGACCAGACTCTCTACTACCGACAGATCCTCTACCCCTGCTGGCTTACAACCGGGGGGACCCTTCAGTATCTCCCGCTATATATTACTAGTGTACCATAGATATAATTCCCTAAGATTCAGGTTGTATAATTACCTCCTGCGTAACCAGAGAATGGACATTCATTATTGATTTGCCTACGCACATTCCTTTGCCTTATAAGCGCATCCAAAGTAAAATAGAGAAGTATATTATGTACCTTTTGCTGCAATAAATACTTAATTACCACTTTGTGTGGAACCGATTCATTGTGGGAAGTGTTCATCATATTTATATATCATGTACTGTATGGCCAGTAATTAAAGTACATAAAGCGGTAGTGGTTTAATGATACCATACTTATCAATACAGTCAGGGAATTGTACCCCTCAGTTACACTACCCATACTGAAAAAAATTTATGCAGTCATTCCATAGTCAAATGTTGTGTGTAGGTTTAAAGACCCACTCCACTCTAAAACATGTTTCTTCATGTTAAACTCCTCTTGGAGGCATGACTTGACAGAACTTGACAGAACTTGACGGTCACCAAAGCACCTTTTTTTCCACATTCTTCCCCCGGAGAAGGAGAGCATCTCTGTCCTTGTTGCATGTGTGATGTCACTAATACAGTGGTTCTCAAACTACGGGTCGCGACCCAAAGTGGGGTCATGGGTAGGTGCCAGTGGGGTAGCACATTGGCAAGTACATTTTCTTTAAAATAATACAAAAAATATATATATAATGTTTTCATTTTTTTATGTTCTGGCAACATATTTGGGCTAAATATGCAGCGTTTTATAAATGCGTATTGATAACATAGTGCTGTAATAAAACTTTCAAATAAATATGCACGATCAAGTTCAACAACGTGTGCTTTTATTGTGATATTCCTTAATTCCACGTTGAAATTACGCGATACATTATGTGTGGGGTCGCCAAAAGAAATCCTAAATAAAATGGGGTCGTGGTATGAAAAAGTTTGAGAACCCCTGCTCTAATAGGTTGAACTATTAACTATTACAACTATTGTAACGTGACACCTTTAGCTTCAGCTACACAGAGAGCCGAGTCTGTATCGACATGTCCTGAAAGAATATAAGCTGCCGACTTCGAATTCCTGGTGAATATCAACAGGCGCTTGTTGTCAATGTGCATATTTATATTAGTCTAGATGGAAACATAGGTCCACCTGCATAGCGAAGTGTCTATTTTAAGATTTTGCCAGGTAACAGGTTGGAATAATGTCCCATGGGGTTTATGTTTTACCCTTTATTACACCTATCCTGAACCAAAATCTGAAAAAATAAGAAAACAGCATAACTTTTGAGATTAACAAACATATAGAGACAAATTAAAACATTTCCCCAAACAAGTTTGACCAAAGGAATTCAGTACAATTGTTATTTTTAAGATTCAAACATATCTTGATTAAATTTCAGGACAGAAAAAGCAAAAAAAATGCTGAAAACATTCTCATCACATCTCTATTTTCCCTTTTTACTCAAATGTAGTGCATTGGACGAGATCGATTTAGGTTAATATTTGAAATAATATTGTAATAAAGATTGTCTCCATGCTGTTATGCGCTAAATATTCAGGTACAGTACAGTCATGAGGGTGGAGGTGGAGAGATGCTGCATCATGAGGGTGGAGGTGGAGAGATGCTGCATCATGAGGGTGGAGGTGGAGAGATGCTGCAGCATGAGGGTGGAGGTGGAGAGATGCTGCATCATGAGGGTGGAGGTGGAGAGATGCTGCATCATGAGGGTGGAGAGATGCTGCATCATGAGGGTGGAGGTGGAGAGATGCTGCATCATGAGGGTGGAGGTGGAGAGATGCTGCATCATGAGGGTGGAGGTGGAGAGATGCTGCATCATGAGGGTGGAGGTGTAGAGATGCTGCATCATGAGGGTGGAGGTGGAGAGATGCTGCATCATGAGGGTGGAGAGATGCTGCATCATGAGGGTGGAGGTGTAGAGATGCTGCATCATGAGGGTGGAGGGATGCTGCATCATGAGGGTGGAGGTGGAGAGATGCTGCATCATGAGGGTGGAGGTGGAGAGATGCTGCATCATGAGGGTGGAGGTGGAGAGATGCTGCATCATGAGGGTGGAGGTGGAGAGATGCTGCATCATGAGGGTGGAGGTGGAGAGATGCTGCATCATGAGGGTGGAGGTGGAGAGATGCTGCATCATGAGGGTGGAGGTGGAGAGATGCTGCATCATGAGGGTGGAGGTGGAGAGATGCTGCATCATGAGGGTGGAGGTGTAGAGATGCTGCATCATGAGGGTGGAGGTGGAGAGATGCTGCATCATGAGGGTGGAGGTGGAGAGATGCTGCATCATGAGGGTGGAGGTGGAGAGATGCTGCATCATGAGGGTGGAGGTGTAGAGATGCTGCATCATGAGGGTGGAGGTGTAGAGATGCTGCATCATGAGGGTGGAGGTGGAGAGATGCTGCATCATGAGGGTGGAGGTGGAGAGATGCTGCATCATGAGGGTGGAGGTGGAGAGATGCTGCATCATGAGGGTGGAGGTGGAGAGATGCTGCATCATGAGGGTGTAGAGATGCTGCATCATGAGGGTGGAGGTGTAGAGATGCTGCATCATGAGGGTGGAGGTGGAGAGATGCTGCATCATGAGGGTGGAGAGATGCTGCATCATGAGGGTGGAGGTGCAGAGATGCTGCTAAGACATTTTCAGTAGTTTATGGAACAATTACACAAATTCTTCAAAGAAAATGTTTAACTCAATGGACGCCACAGCGATATGCGTTATGTGTTGTTAAAAGGCAGACGCTCTCAAATA
Source organism: Notolepis coatsorum (assembly GCF_963971535.1). Taxonomy (NCBI): domain Eukaryota; kingdom Metazoa; phylum Chordata; class Actinopteri; order Aulopiformes; family Paralepididae; genus Notolepis; species Notolepis coatsorum. Next base: position 95,251,713 of record NC_140168.1, read on the forward strand.
CGTGGCGTGTTTGCAGGGCCAGGGCCGCCTCAGGGGGTGTGCGAGCAGTGCGGTCGCACAGGGCCTCGCGGGAAGGGGGGCCTCGCAAAAAAAAATAAAAAAAAAATACATTTTTTTTTTTTATTTATTTTTTTTATTATTTTTTTTTATTATTTTTTTATTTTTTTGCGGGGCCCCCCTTCCCGCGAGGCCCTTTTTCATCACAGACCTAAAATCTAGTTTTGCTTATATGCTTATATATTTCACATTAGACACGTTTGTAGAATGTGTCTGACTTCCTGCCTCTGCGGCTCTGCAGACTGCAGTTTTCCGGTTTCTGCGGATTTGCTGCTCTACAGATTTTAGGATAGTGTTTCCGGCCCGTCCGCCGTAATACCAAATAGAAGAAGAAGACACGACACGAGGTAGATAATTCAGCGCTATTCAGAGGAGCGAGGCGAGTGGATGTCTTTTCAAAAGCTGCATGGATCAGAAGAAATTACACCGTGGGCCAAGAAAGTCTCCTTCCAACTTTACCATTGGCGCCGGATTGATACTGCGTTATGGTGAGTCAACCTATGATTATATTCCCGCCGTGGACCTATGCTCTCTTTCTCTCTCTCTGGAGCCAAACTGGTCGACTAGCTAATATAGTACTACTAGTAGCTAACGGTGTGTGCCTGGTGTCAGCGCCTGTATTGCTTTTCTCATGTTGTAGTTTCAGTGGTAGTGCGTTAGCTCATGGTTAGCGATAGCCGGGTTGAGCTAACTGGCTAACTGATAGCATCAAAGTAACGTGCGCAGCCAGCAGCTAACGTCGTAGCTAGCTGCCGGCTAGCTGCCGGCTGCGCACGTTACTTTGATGCCATCAGTTAGCCTAGGCTAGAGTTAGCTGTTAGCTTGTGCTACGAGTCGACCATTGACATTAGCCGTGAGAATAGCAGGGGGTTCTGGCTTATTTTGTCCCGCCAGCGAGAGGCCTTTCGTCAACGTGGAGACCTGTGTTGCGGCCTTTCGCCCTGCGTTCCTTTTGTGCAGGTAAGATTAATGAAAATGTCATGACATTACCCCACTCTTCCTTCCTTCCCCTCCCGAATGTTTTGTTAATAACGATGTTTTTTTCCAGGCAAAACATATGCTACTTCACAACATTTGGAGATACGACATGTGCTGTGTGTGAATGTCTTGGTCGCTTGTGTAGCTTGGGTAGCGTTGGGCCGTTGGCCAAAGCTGTGTGTGGCCTGGTGTCACAGTACCTGGCTAGCCTATTTAGCTGATGTCGGCCATTGGCTCCTTGCTGCTTTGGTTTCTCTGGTATAGACCCTCTTCTTGTTGGATTTAAGTGTTGATCTTTGTTCTTTTGGATCTCTCATACATGCTCTAGTCTCTCTCTAACACACACACACATGACAAACACACATGTTCTCTCTCTCTCTCTCTCTCTTTCTAACACACACAGTCTGCCTATGGCGGCCTTTCTCGATGGCTAGGCTGTGCTCAAGGATCTTCAGTCACAGTGCTCAGGTATTCTGCCACTGTGTACTCTCTGTTTAGGGCCAAATAGCATTTCAATTTCTTTCCAATGTGTCTCTCTCTCTCTCTCTCTCTCTCTCTTGGATTTAAGTGTTGATCTTTGTCCTTTTGAATCTATCATACATGCTCTAGTCTCTCTCTAACACACACACACATGACAAACACACATGTTCTCTCTCTCTCTCTCTCTTCTAACACACACAGTCTGCCTATGGCGGCCTTTCTCGATGGCTAGGCTGTGCTCAAGGATCTTCAGTCACAGTGCTCAGGTATTCTGCCACTGTGTACTCTCTGTTTAGGGCCAAATAGCATTTCAATTTCTTTCCAATGTGTCTCTCTCTCTCTCTCTCTCTGTACACTGTATATTGACTGTAGACGGGAGCTCTCTCTCTCTCTCTCTTTTGCTATATGTTGACTGTATCATGCCCCGCTCGGGCAGCGCTATTATTTAAGGATATGTTGACTGTATAAAAAAAAAATATATATATATATATATATTTTTTTTTAACCTTTTGGGGGGGGGGGGGGGGGGGGGGGGGGGCTCGCGTTAAATCTCGCACAGGGCCTCGCATTTCTCCCAGGCGGCCCTGTGCAGGGCTATAGCTATATTCTATAGTATAGCTATGGATTCAATACTATGGCCCATTTGACTATCTATCGTTCAATATGTGTTAAAGAAATAATTTTTTCATCCATACATTCCCGTTTTATACCGTGGTGAATATGACTATAGTTTTAGAGTAATCCTGTCTAATCCCAGAAAACGACGCTATGCAGCAATACATGCAATTCACTAAAAACGTCCAACGGCATACGCTGTGGAGTAACGTTACAGACACATGTTGTGATCGAGGTGAAGTCATGGTTGGATCACAGCACGATTGATATCATATAGCCCTTACCTTCACTAGGATGTACCCCAAAAAGAATATTCCAATTATCTGATCGCGAGTCCCAGTATTGGTGCCGATCGTGTCACCAACATAATCCGCCACACATCATGCACCGGGAGCAATTCACGCTTCTCAATCCGACCGTTATAACTGCCCCCCCTTGCCCGACCAATAGAAGTTCGGCGAGAACGGTCGGCGAGTTAACCCGACTATCATCGGGTCCGGCGCTGATTGAGTTAATGGTTTAAAATACACCTGGAGGGGATCTTTAACTCAATCAGCGCCAGACCCGAGGATAGTCAGGTTATCTCGCCGACCGTTCAGTGCCAGACCCGAGTATAGTCGGGTTTTCATCATTATTTCTTTTATTCGATATTTCTATTCATTACAGGCACACAGACTCGGGGTTAACATGGGGAATCATCCTGAAATCGCCTAAATGCAATACCGGCCGCATCCTCCCAGGTGGCAGTATCGAGCACCCTTTTAAACCTTATATCTTGGCCTGTGTAACGTTCAAATGTCTCCGGGCGCAGTTTTCTTTGTCAGGCGAGTGGAGCGGTTATCCCGATTGCATTGAGAAGCATCAAATGCCCCCGATACATCTGTTGTGGTGGATTATGTTGGCGACACGATGGACACCAATACTGGGACTCGCGATCAGACAATTGGAATATTCTTTTTGGGGTACCTCCTAGTGAAGGTAAGGACTAAATTATATCAATCCTGTTTTGATCTATGATTTCACATCGATTGCAACATGTGTGTGTAATGTTACTCCACAGCGTATGCCGTTGGTGACGATCAAAGCATCAAAAAACGACCCCCCCCCTTTCATGCATTCATGATGAAACATAATACCTATTATATACATTTGATTTGGAAATAGTAGCGTGTCCAGGCGAGAAACGCCAATGCTTTTAGTGAAATTCACGTATTGCTGCATATGGTCGTTTTCTGGGATTAGACAGGATCACTCTAAAACTATACTTATATTCACCACGGTATAACGTATGGATGGAAAAATGTATTCTTTTTCACATGTTGAACGATAGATAGTTAATGTCAAATGGGCCATAGTATTGTATCCATAGCTATAATATAGAATATGGATATAGCCCTGCAAACACAGCCACTTATTCCTATCTCTTAGAGCGTTGGCGTGGTAGGAACAAAAGATGCTCAAGTCCGTGGCGTCCAAAGATTTAAGGGGTTCAAATATATCTGGAGGGGATCTTTAACACTTTCTGTGCCAAAAACGAGATATTACGTTTTTGCTCGACAAGCGTTGAGTGCCAAAAACAAAATATTACGTTTTTGGATCGTTTGATCTTTTGACTTTGATCCCCGCTCTACACACTTGCCTGGAGCGATCTGCATCATTTTGGCACATCCCCACACACTAGAACTGCAATGCCAATCGACTATCACGAGGTGGCAGTATCATATACCCGTATACACGAGTGTCTGTGTGTGGTTGTGTGCGGGTGGGTGTGCGCGCGCGTGTGTGTGCGTGTGTGGGTGTGCGTGTGGGCGTGTGTGTGTGTGTGTGTGTGTGTGTGTGTGTGCGTGTGGGCGTGTGTGTGTGTGTGTGTGTGTGTGTGTGTGTGTGTGTGTGTGTGTGTGTGTGTGTGCTGCATGCTCACCCTCTGAGCCCGCTGGGGTGAACTTAATGGAAAGCAGGACGTCCCCGCGACTAGTAATGCTGTCTGGATGCAACTGGACCTGGAAGGGGGGCGGGGGGCTCATACAGAACCAAGCATTTCACTGTAATGTACATGCACTTTATATGTGACAAATAAAAGCAAACTTGAACTTTTGAAGCACACAGTTCCTTTACTTAAGTAAAAGTATTAATACTCAGATAAATGAGTACTCTGGTAAAAGTAAAAGTTCTTAAAGTAAAAGTAGAAACGTATTTGCTATTGAATGAACTTGAACTTAAGTATCTAAAGTAAAAGTACACATTCTACCTGATGTTTTGTGTATCCATTGACCTCTATAGGTTGTGTTAAAGTGGTATGTGGTCCAGTTATGCTGCTCTGATTAAAGGTTATGTTAAAGTGGTGTGTGGTCCAGTTATGCTCCTCTGATTAAAGGTTATGTTAAAGTGGTATGTGGTCCAGTTATGCTGCTCTGATTAAAGGTTATGTTAAAGTGGTATGTGGTCCAGTTATGCTGCTCTGATTAAAGGTTATGTTAAAGTGGTATGTGGTCCAGTTATGCTGCTCTGATTAAAGGTTATGTTAAAGTGGTATGTGATCCAGTTACGCTGCTCTGATTAAAGGTTATGTTAAAGTGGTATGTGGTCCAGTTACGCTGCTCTGATTAAAGGTTATGTTAAAGTGGTATGTGGTCCAGTTATGCTGCTCTGATTAAAGGTTATGTTAAAGTGGTATGTGGTCCAGTGATGCTGCTCTGATTAAAGGTTGTGTTAAAGTGGTATGTGGTCCAGTTATGCTGCTCTGATTAAAGGTCATGTTAAAGTGGTATGTGGTCCAGTTATGCTGCTCTGATTAAAGGTCATGTTAAAGTGGTGTGTGGTCAGGTTAAATAAAATAAAAGCTAACTTTAAGCTTCTTACCCGCGGCTGCAGCTCGTACCACAGCGGCTGCGTGGCGGTCCAATCCCAGAGGCTCAGCGTCAGCTCCACCTCCCCCAGGAACAGGTTCCTCGCCAGGGGCTCCGCGTGCCACACGGACACGTTCAGCGTCCGTCCCCGGAGCTCCGCCACGCGCAGCTTATACTGGGACACGAACACACACCATGGTGCAGTCAGACTCTAATACAAACATCTTATAATGGGACACGAACACACACCATGGTGCAGTCAGACTCTAATACAAACATCTTATAATGGGACACGAACACACACCATGGTGCAGTCAGACTCTAATACAAACATCTTATAATGGGACACGAACACACACCATGGTGCAGTCAGACTCTAATACAAACATCTTATAATGGGACACGAACACACACCATGGTGCAGTCAGACTCTAATACAAACATCTTATACTGGGACACGAACACACACCATGGTGCAGTCAGACTCTAATACAAACATCTTATACTGGGACACGAACACACAGGGTGCTGTCAGACTCTAATACAGTGGTTCTCAAGCTACGGGTTGCGACCCAAATTGGGGTTGCGGGTAGGTGAAAAAAGAAAAGAAAATAATATATATATATATATATATATATATATATATATATATATATATATATATATATATATATATATATATATATATATATATATTTTTTTTTATACACAGTTTTTCTTTATTTTCCCTTTTCAACATGAAACAAGACAACACAATACAATAACAATACTAATAAACAAGACATCACAGGACAATAACAATAATAATAATAATAATAATAATAATAATAATAATAATAATAATAATAATAATAATAATAATAATAATAATAATAATAATAATAATAATAATAATAACGACAATGACAAGACCATCAGTTAAATCAGAATAATGAAAAGTAAAATAGTCATGTATAAATTAAATATATAAATTAATAAGAGTATATATATATATATATATATATATATACATACACACATACATATATATACATATATATATGCATACACCCACATGTATGTACCATAAGGCGAGATTACCTGAGCACCCGTCATCTCCAGTATCGACAACCAAGGTCCCCACCCCGTGATGATCCCAAATCCGGCGCCCCAGCGAGCCAGAGCATTATGCCTCTTTAACACTCCGACTCACCAAGACCTCGAATCAGGGGCCCCCACCAGTCCGAGACCGCGTCTTGTTTGCTTTTCTCATATTTTTATATTCAGAGTTAATGATATTGTTTACACTGTTAATTTTTTTTTTCATACTTATTTTTAAATAAACAATAATAAATAATAACAACAATGACAACAACAACATCATTGTTATACAACAGACAGGCCTCTTACGCGTCTGTTGTACAACTTCTTCCACTAGGGAAACCCACCTCCAAAAAATACACAACCGGGGATAGACATCCCAAGACCCCCGGCCCCCACCCCTCCCCCAATCAAACAGCAAAACCACCAATCGACACGGCCAGCGACAGCATGCGGATATATTCACATACCGCCACTAGCCGCATCAATCAACAGCCCCCCTGCTCAATCAAGAAAACAGCGGAGACCAAAGGTCCCGGAACATCCACCCCCGGCCGCGCTCCTCCAAGGTCAATCTCTCCAATGGAAGAAGCTGGGATATCTGATCTTGAAACATCTCAAAAGTGGGCGAAGAGTCATTTTTCCAAAACAGGAGAATACATTTCTTGACAAAGTATGTTATAACAATCAGCAGTCTATATTTTTTTGGATCCATCTGGATCTCTGGTCATTCATTTAGTAAGTAGGCACATGGAGACAAGTCAAATTCCGTTTCTAATACAGATTTTGTAAATGAATGAATACAATTCCAGAATCGTTTTAGTTTATCACAGTGCCAAAACATGTGTAGAAATGTTCCTTCGTTAGTTTTACATCTAGGACAGTTTATTGAATTATCTCTAGACATTTTATGCATTTTTATTGGAGTTAGATACAATTTATGGATACATTTAAAATTAGCTTCTTTGATTTTGTTACTTGTAAATGGAAAGTGTATTCTATCACAAATATTTAGCCATGTATTTTCTTCAAATTTCATGGTTAGGTCTGTCTCCCAGATCCTCAACAAAGGCAAAAAAGATGAGTGACATTCTTTGGAGAAGATGTCATAAAATTCACAAATTTTACCTTTAATTGTGGTCGATGACATTAGTATTTCTTCTATTTCATGTAATTCTAGTCTTAGTTTATTTTCACTTCTCAGTATGTGTATAATGTTTCTCATTTGTAAATATTTAAAGAAATCAGTATTTGGGATGGCATATTCTGTTCTTAAATCCATAAATGATTTTAACTGCATATTTGTATGAAACAGGTCTTTGAATTGACTTATCCCCAACTGAGCCCATTTGAGTATATTAATTGATCTTAGATGTTTATCTAGATCAGGATTGTGATAGATAGGAGTGATTAGATATATATTTCTAATAAATATGTGTAGCATCCTGAATATTCTGCTAAGTATTCAGAAGTGCTGACTAACTTGTTACTTCCCCTGTGTGTATAAAGTGTGATAAACAGTGTTCCTTTTTGATATCTCGCCCGGACTAATGATGCGAGGTGCTCTTCTTTCTCCGGCTTCGATATGGACCATTAACATGACATTGAAGCATCTTTCTCCCTGCCTTGAGTTGTCCTATAGTGGGACCAGTTGCGGTCGCCAGCAGGGGGCAGTGGTGGCAGGTGGAGCGGAGGAGAGAGGAGCAGCGAGTGAGAGATAATTACCTGGAGGGCGGAACAGAAGGAAGTCCTCTTTGACAGTGAACTCGGACGTGAGCGGTCGTGAACGGGCGTGTGCTCTGGACGAGCCCCGTTTGAAGAGCCCCGTTGAAGAGCCCCGTTGAAGAGCAACGGGTGATAAAGAGTACTTGCTATAACACGGGTTATCCTAGAAGTACAAGCGATAGTGAAGTGTGTGAGTAAGCGATACGGAAAGAAGAACCAACGCCCATAGATAACGTGTTATCCCAGAAGTGTGAGCGGTGTATTAGCATGCTGCTAACGGCTATAGTGACTCAAGTATATCACCAGGCGAGCGTCGCTGAAGACCGGTGGTGCATACAGCCACGTTGCGTTAGTAGTACAGACGATAGCAGGAGGGTTCACTAAGACCCACAGTTTAGCTGTGTTTAAGGTAGCCAACAGTTTAGAGCGCGCCAGCCCAGTCAGCAGCCCCGCAGTGGACGTCTCATCAATGCAGCAGAGGACACCTCTTCCTCCAGCAGAGGTCGCCACAACACAGCACGCTCCTCCAGTTCCACCACTGCCCATGCTGCCTACCCCAGCCCGCTGGCTGTGCTCGCGGGATCGCCCGACGCCATCTTGTCACCCGGACGAGGGGTGGTGAGAGTGGATCCGCCATCTTAGTTAAGTACAGCGGTACTTCGTGTGCCCAAAACAGTATCCATTCGAGCGAACGCTAACGACCAGTGTCTAGGGGTACCCCAACCATTATAAGCCGGCTTTAGTGTAGGTTTTTATTTGGTAAAGTGGGCCCACATGTAACTTATTTCTTTTGTATTGTGATAACTGTGTGACGTTCTTGAATTCCCATTGAACTCCTTAACATGTGCCTGGGTCTTCCCCTAATCCAAGCGGGGTTTTGTAATAATGTATTGAGCACTAGGTGCCTATGTTGGGAATAGCGTTCCCCTATAATGCAAGTGAGAGCACCCGGTGCCTAATGTGAATATATGCCATATGAACCACATAAAGTATAAATTGTAACTTGCTAATTGACCAGGCTTACATAAAGGAGACGTAGATGGGAGCACGGTGTGAGTGTCTATTTCTGAGCCCATATTCTAACTTTGTTGACCGGGTAAATATATATGACTGTCGTATATTTATTTAACCCTTCCACCCCATTCACAGCATATTATTAAGGGTCTCTACAGGTGGTCAAGGAACGGTACTGCTTTGAGGGAAACCCAATATCTTTATTGAACTAACAGTCACCGGGTGTGGGAGGGCTAACGGAGGTACTGGGGGAAGTGAGAGTGTGTGGGGAGCTACTGCTGACCGCCCTGGAAGGCGAGGAAGACCAGAGTACCACCCCCCAGGTTAGTAAATCCTGGGCCCCATCCGCTCCTGCTGCCCGCCCTCCAGAACGACGTTCCGGGCCCAAAGACGGGGGTTCAGATAGATTGAAATCTACTGTATCCCGCTACCAGGTGGCTGTGTATAACTACTCCCATAAGCAGGGATAATCCACCCTTCTACATATGCATGATCAAGTTCAACAACGTGTGCTTTTATTTTGATATTCCTTAATTCCACGTTGAAATTACGTGATACATTAACTCATTCAGCGCCAATCACGTAAAAAGTCGGGTTAACTCGCCATCGCTTGAGCGCCAATCACGAGAAAAGTCAGGTTTTAATCGTTATTTCTTTTATTCGCTATATCCATTAATTTTTCATCCATCCAGCCTGATGTTATCATTGGGAATGGGTCTGAGCTTGCAAAAGGCCAATACCACCGCCGCCTAACGCCTTGCGGCCGGTATTGCACATCATTGAAATCCCTCTGTGTTGGGCTGTGCATTGGTCTAAGAAGTCCGGTCCAGGCAAGGGGAGTGGTTATTACACATTGACTGGGGATACTGTGCACTGTGGATCCATGTGTTTTGGCTGAGAAACGTTGGAAAGGCGATCGCAATCAATATTTGGAATGGCGATCAGGAATTGGATTAATCTTTTTGCAGTACATCAGATGTGAGGTAAGGACTCTATGTTACCAATCTTGGGTTAATCCGATGTTTCTTTCATAACGATCATAGCATGTGTGTGTGTGTGTGCGTGCTGTTGGCGCTGACCAAAGCACGGAGGACCGACTTTTCAGCCCCCGCTTCTGTTGGTGCATGAGGACACATGTAATACAGATAATCGAGCGTTTATTTCAGAACGATTCATAAATCAAGCGGCAAATGGCACGATTTCTAAGGAAATACATTGAAGCGCGGTTTGCTCGAGTTTCTTGAGATTAGACAGAATCGCTCTGGAACTATACTCATATTCACCACGGTATAAAACGAAATGTATGTATGAAAAAATTATCTGTTTTTTGCATGTTGACTGGAAGAAACTCACTGACAATCGACGCGTTTATTAGATCCATATTTATAATATTTAATATAGTTTTAGCACTCGCAAACGGCATTCTCCCCATTGCATTACAGCGCTGGCCTTCTTACCACAAGGTAAACAGCGATGTCCAATGAGTTAAGTGTGGGGTCCCCAAAAAAAATCTTGAATAAAATGGGGTTGTGGTATGAAAAAGTTCGAGAACCCCTGCTCTAATACCAACATCTTATACTGGGACCCGAACACATACCATGGTGCTGTCAGACTCTAATACAAACATCTGGATGCACTGCATGTGTGTGTGTTTGTTTGTGTGTGCATGCTTTTTCTCTCAAGAGAGAGACAGATGTAGAGAGAGGGGGGGGTGACCTGTTATCTGGCAGACAGACAGACAGACAGACAGACAGACAGACAGACAGACAGACAGACAGACAGACAGACAGACAGACAGACAGACAGACAGACAGACAGACAGACAGACAGACAGACAGACAGACAGACAGACAGACAGACAGACAGACAGACAGACAGACAGACAGACAGACAGACAGACAGACAGACAGACAGACAGACAGACAGACAGACAGACAGACAGACAGACAGACAGACAGACAGACAGACAGACAGACAGACAGACAGACAGACAGACAGACAGACAGACAGACAGACAGACAGACAGACAGACAGACAGACAGACAGACAGACAGACAGACAGACAGACAGACAGACAGACAGACAGACAGACAGACAGACAGACAGACAGACAGACAGACAGACAGACAGACAGACAGACAGACAGACAGACAGACAGACAGACAGACAGACAGACAGACAGACAGACAGACAGACAGACAGACAGACAGACAGACAGACAGACAGACAGACAGACAGACAGACAGACAGACAGACAGACAGACAGACAGACAGACAGACAGACAGACAGACAGACAGACAGACAGACAGACAGACAGACAGACAGACAGACAGACAGACAGACAGACAGACAGACAGACAGACAGACAGACAGACAGACAGACAGACAGACAGACAGACAGACAGACAGACAGACAGACAGACAGACAGACAGACAGACAGACAGACAGACAGACAGACAGACAGACAGACAGACAGACAGACAGACAGACAGACAGACAGACAGACAGACAGACAGACAGACAGACAGACAGACAGACAGACAGACAGACAGACAGACAGACAGACAGACAGACAGACAGACAGACAGACAGACAGACAGACAGACAGACAGACAGACAGACAGACAGACAGACAGACAGACAGACAGACAGACAGACAGACAGACAGACAGACAGACAGACAGACAGACAGACAGACAGACAGACAGACAGACAGACAGACAGACAGACAGACAGACAGACAGACAGACAGACAGACAGACAGACAGACAGACAGACAGACAGACAGACAGACAGACAGACAGACAGACAGACAGACAGACAGACAGACAGACAGACAGACAGACAGACAGACAGACAGACAGACAGACAGACAGACAGACAGACAGACAGACAGACAGACAGACAGACAGACAGACAGACAGACAGACAGACAGACAGACAGACAGACAGACAGACAGACAGACAGACAGACAGACA
>NC_140168.1:95268488-95628488 GCF_963971535.1 Notolepis coatsorum
TTATTTGAAAACGATTCATAAAAAGGCCGACGAATATCATCGTTGTGGAATATTCCACTAAAAGACGATTTTCATAGAATGCTCCAGAATGAGCTGTTTTTTATATCAAAACGGGGGCTTTTCTAACTGCTCTGAAACGGCAACGACGCGATAAAAAAACAATCTGCCTTCACAGCACTGACTGGAAAATAGTCTTTGATAATGCGATGGGCAGATTAGACACATAGCCATAATTTAAAACATAGATTAGGCGATATTAACGTTAACATTGGCGCCGATGGTGGCATTCAAGCGGTAAAACGGAAAACCAGGCGTGGCGCTGAAAGTGTTAAGCGCCTTGGGTCCCCTGAAAGGCGCTATATAAATTTAAGATATTATTATTATTATTATTATTATTATTATTATTATTATTATTATTATTATTATTATTATTATTATTATTATTATTATTAATATTTATTCTTCTTTTACTTACTTTCTTTTACTGTATGAAGCACATTCTCAGGGGCTCATACAGAACCAAGCATTTCACTGTAATGTACATGTACTTTATATGTGACAAATAAAAGCAAACTTGAAACGTTTGTTTAGACATGTTTTCAGATACAATGACAGGGGTGAATCGCAGAAGATAACCTTTTCAGTAACGGGTTAAAAAATGATGAAAAAAGACGATTTTTGTATCAAGGCGAGAAGGACCGGGAACCCACACCTCAAAAAAGACCGGGCCTGGACCTTTAACCCTTTCACTGCCACACAGCAAATGGGTTACACTTTCACTACTTAGGTACAGTACTTGAGTAAAAATACTTATTAGTTACTCTCCACCACTGATAAGCAGTGTCTCAGAACAACATCTAGATGAGTTCTCACCTCTGCTTCCTCCCCCAGGCCATTCATTTTGTTTATGTACTCTAGAAGAAGAGAAGAACATGTTCACTTTGTTTATGTACTCTAGAAGAAGAGAAGAACATGTTCACTTTGTTTATGTACTCTAGAAGAAGAGAAGAACACATTCACTTTGTTTATGTACTCTAGAAGAAGAGAAGAACATGTTCATGAGAGACAGAGAGAGACAGAGAGAGACAGACAGAGAGAGCAGAGAGAGAGAGAGACAGACAGACAGACAGGCAAGCAGACAGGCAGACAGACAGACAGACAGGCAAGCAGACAGGCAGACAGACAGACAGGCAGACAGACAGGCAGACATACAGACAGACAGACAGACAGACAGACAGACAGACAGACAGACAGACAGACAGACAGACAGACAGACAGACAGACAGACAGACAGACAGACAGACAGACAGACAGACAGACAGACAGACAGACAGACAGGCAGGCAGACAGACAGAATATAGTTCTGAACCTGTGGATGAAGAGGTGCTGTTTGTGTCCTGGAGATGCTAAAGTTGAAAGGAAATATTAAGAAGATATTACAAACTACTAAATCAAAAAGTGGAAGAACACACACACACACACACACACACACACACACACACACACACACACACACACACACACACACACACACACACACACACACACACACACACAAACCTTTTTTAGCGGGCTCTTCTGGGTTCTGGGTGCGGGTATAGGTGTGATACGTCCCTGGCTCCTGCAACACAATAGAAATATTCATTCATTCAAACCTTTATTTATTCTCAAAAAGACAATTGAGGTCACCCTCATTTCCAATGTTGTCGAGACTTTACAGACATTTCAATGCACACATTTCTACAATATAACAATAATAAATATGAATAACTATCTATATAGTACTTTTTTCACACATGGACCGCAGTCCAGAGCAGTGATGCCAGTAACTACTGTAGTTACTGTAATCTGATTACTTTTTTCAGTAAATAGTAATCTAACTTGTTACTTTTTACAAGCCAGTAATCTGATTACAGTTACTTTTCCAAGTGGCTATGCGTTACTATTTAGTTACTATCTCATAATGCTGATGATAAGAGAGCCAGGGGTACAGTCAGCTAGACCGGAGATGGGACGTGCGCTCGCGCATGCACGCACACAGCCACACACACATGAGAATAACAAACTATAATACCATGTTTTATATTACGGTTTTACAATTTTATTTGTATCATTGTTGTCATTCTTATGTTGTGGCAGCAGCAGGGGGGACGGCGACGACTTCGTAACCTAGTTACTTTCAAAGTAACTAAGTTACTTTGATAATCAAGTAATCAGTAAAGTAACTTGATTATTTTTTAAAGGAGAATCAGTAATCAGATTATTTTTACAAGTAATCTGTGGCATCACTGGTCCAGAGTGCCCCACAGCAATTAATATAAAATTAACATAGGCATAAAATCAGCACACAATTGACAGAATAAAAACAATGCATAAATTGCAGACATAAGAATAGGTATAAAAGACAATAAAAGTAGTGCAATGTAAACGTGCAGACTTAAGAATAGGCATAAAATAAGTACAGTGTTGCTCGAAGGCATGTGAACCCCCCCGAAACAGCCAGTCCCCCAAACACCCCACACATCAATCCCTACCACATCCCCATCCAAGACACCCCCCCCCCCCCCCCCCCCCCCCCAGATAAAAAGGAAAACACAAACAGCCCGCGCGCCACTCAAGTCAAGTCAACTCAAGTCATGTCAAGAGTTTTATTTGTCACGGCATACAAGCATACAGTGAAATGCGGGGGGGTCATGCCCGCAGCGATTGTGCAATAATACAATAAGAATAGGATGAGAATAAGACATTTGTGCAATAATACAAGTAATAAGAATAAGACATAACAGGTATAATGTACATAAAGTTTACAAAAAGCATGGTAAGACATGCTAAGGTCCTGCGATAGTGCAATACAATGTTAGCTACGGATGAGGCACTGGGTCTTATGTACACTACTATACAATGCTATACTATACAATCTACAGTTATACTATGTTTCCTTATGCTAGCTTGCTATATCCATCTGTTACTATACAAGAACCACTCCCGTTCTTTTTTATTTAAAAAAATTTAAAGTGACCTTTCCATTGTATAAAGTGACCGTTGAGTGTGAGCGTGTGCAGCATGTGTGTGTGTGTGTTCATGCTAAAGTGACTGTTAGTGTGTGAGCGTATACGGTGTGTGTGTTGTGTGTGTGTGCTCATGTGTGCTTGTGTGTGGAGAGTTCAGTGTTCAAGACTCTGATGGCCTGGGGGAAACAGCTGAGCCGAAGTCTCTCTGTCCTAGTTGCTGGTGTTCGCAGGCGTTTGCCTGACCTCAGCAGCTTGAACAGGCTGTTGTTGGGGTGGTGTGGGTCTTTCATTATTCTGCAGGCTCTGGATTTGCACCTCTTGTTATATAGGACCTGCAGGGGTGGTAGTGCAATACCCGTAGTACGCTCTGCTGAGCGCACCACTCTCTGTAGGGCCTTCTTGTCCTGTGCCATGCTGTTTCCATACCAGGCAGTGATGTTTCCAGTCAAGATGCTCTCTACAGCTCCGGAGTAGAAGGACTGGAGTATGTTCCCCGATACTCTGAACTTCCTTAACTGTCTCAGGTGGTAGAGGCGCTGCTTCGCCTTCTTTAAGACTGAGTCTATGTGTGTTGTCCATGTCAGGTCTTCTGAGATGTGGACCCCCAGGTACTTGAAGCCCCCCCCCTGTCCACGGTGAGCCCCACTCACACCGCCATGCACGTGTGTTTGTCTGATATGATATGACACTGTGAATTCTGACTCATAAACGGTGTTATATAATCTGTTATATAATCATGCTTTCAGTCTCTCTCACCCCTCTTCTTCCTCCGTCTCGTTCTCCCCCTCTAGTCTTCTCTCCACCTGAGGGGAGGGGCTGCTCCGGGAGCTGGTGGGCGGGCTTTCGTCTGTCTGACCAGCGAACAGTCCAATCAGAGGCACCTCTGGGCCTGCAGAGACAGATTATTATTATAATCTATAATAATAATAATAATAATAATAATAATAATAATAATAATAATAATAATAATAATAATAATAATATAATTATATAATAATTTATATTTGTGGAACAGATCTCAAGGAACTACAGTGTAGAAGAACATAGAAACTAGTAAGAGAGTAAAGAAAAATTTACAAAATGTGAAGGGCTAAAAGAGTCAAGTAAAATAAGAAGGGCTAAAACTAGTAAGAGAACATAAAATAAGGGCTAAAACTAGTAAAAGAGTTAGATCCTGGCTAACGCTAATGGCACGGAGACCAGAGAGGCTAACTGACTAAGAAAACGGGCACAGAGGCACTGAAAGAGGATTCCCCCCGTCTAATGAACACACAATTCATTATGAATTGAAAATGGGGGACCCTGATGTAAACAAGACAAACGTCTTTCTCTGGTCTGCACCCCCTTAACAATTGTGTGTATTGAGCCGTACTGTATTGTACCCATTCTGCAATCTGTTAAATAAAGTTTTCATTCATTCATTCATTCATTCATTCATTCATTCATTCATTCATTCATTCATTCACTAGACTAGACAAATATCAAGATGTATCCATTAGTGGATTGCCAGAGCGAAGGTGTCGTGAGGAGGATTGATGTTGGGTTGTGGTGGCCATTGGGGGCCATGTGGTAGGGTATGTAGCATCTATCCATCAACACGTTGGGTTGTGGTGGCCATTGGGGGCCATGTGGTAGGGTATGTAGCATCTATCCATCAACACGTTGGGTTGTGGTGGCCATTGGGGGCCATGTGGTAGGGTATGTAGCATCTATCCATCAACACGTTGGGTTGTGGTGGCCATTGGGGGCCATGTTTGTTTAACCTTTATTTACCCAGGGTAGGTTCGCTGAGCACAGATGCTCTTTTTCAGGAACGCCCTGCTTCACATTCACACAGTTCCATTCACACCTGGGAGCTGCCCAGTACAACCACAGTCGACACCATTGGCCACTGAGCAACTCCACTGGAGCAGTTGGGGGTTAAGTGCCTTGTTCAAGGGCACTTCAGCAGTTGGTGTTCCTGCCGGTCCCGGGGATCGAACCGGCGACCTTCCGGTCAAAAACCCGCTTCTCTAACCTTTAGGCCACCGCTAAAGGTGGTAGTGTATGTAGCATCTATCTATCTACACGTTGGGTTGTGGTGGCCATTGGGGACCATGTGGTAGGGTATGTAGCATCTATCCATCAACACGTTGGGTTGTGGTGGCCATTGGGACCATGTGGTAAGTAGGGGTGGACGGTATAAACGGTATACGGTATAAACGGTATGAATTTGCTCTACGGTATGGATTTTGACTATACCGTCTAAACCGGTAGTGCAGCTCTAAAATACCAATGACGTCATGTAACCACAACGCGACTATTTCACTCGCATTTGCCCCTAAAAATAGATAGAATTAGTCATAGATAATAGATATGTGCGAACTGGAAAAAGTTATTTAGGAGGCTTCGCGCAGTGGGCGTGCCAGCCCCTACCGCACGCATGTAAACACGGATCTAGTAGTCTAGTGGGACGGGACACGGGAGCTCAGCTGTCGGCGGCGTCTCCCTGAGCTAACGTTAGCTTAGCTACCGTTACAAAATGACCCAGTCAACTATTCACTTTTAGTTTAATACATGATGAGGCATTGTCTAACCGAACGGTATCTAGTCGGCCAGCTACCGATAGCTCCTGACATCAACAAACGCTCCACAAAGTCTAGTAGAGAGAGACGTGTGTGTGCTACCTGTTAGCCGTTAGCTCACGTTAACGCAACTTAGTTCACCGTTCAAAACGAAATGTCCCATTGAACTAAATAATTCACTGAGGCGTTGTATTAACGTTATATATCCGGCTTAGCCGGATAGCTCCTGATATCAATGTCTTATAACACTGATTCGATGCGTATTCGAGCTGAGGGCTTGCTAACGTTATCCCAATATAATAGGGTCCAGGTGCAGCGCCGGAGAATCCTGGCCGTAGCTCTGCTCGAGGCTACTCGAGTATAGGTCCAGCTGCAGCTCCGGGGAATCCTGGCCGTAGCTGGAGGCTACTAGAGTACACACAGACAGTGGAGCTTGTTGCGTGGTGGCGATGTCTCGCAGATAATACAAGTACAAGTCTAATTATATAATATATATATTTTATAAAAAAAAAAAAAAATTATATAAAATAAAAAATTTTTTTTATCAAAAACGATGATACCGTGATATATACCGTTACCGTCTATGCTTCAAATTATACCGTGATATAAATTTTAGACCATACCGTCCACCCCTAGTGGTAAGGTATGTAGCATCTATCCATCAACATGTTGGGTTGTGGTGGCCATTGGGGACCATGTGGTAAGGTATGTAGCATCTATCCATCAACACGTTGGGTTGTGGTGGCCATTGGGGACCATGTGGTAAGGTATGTAGCATCTATCCATCAACACGTTGGGTTGTGGTGGCCATTGGGGACCATGTGGTAGGGTATGTAGCATCTATCCATCAACACGTTGGGTTGTGGTGGCCATTGGGGACCATGTGGTAGGGTATGTAGCATCGGCTTTGTCAATACCTGGAGCTCACATTTTAACCATTTCTTCCTGCACCCACAACTCTTACCCTAAACCAGGCTCATATCCTATTCCCTACCCCTACACCCCTTACCTTAAACAAGGTTTGTATCCCCCCCCCCTTTTTTTTGACCCGTATGAGTAGCGTAGATGTTTGGTAAGGACTGGGTTTCTTCATTGAGTGCTCATCCTTATCATTAGGTATCTTGTGTTTTATTATAAACAGATCATTCTAGAGTATCTCCAGCCGCCGCCACCACTGGCCGATATCTGACCTTTCCCCTTTGACCTCCTGAGGCGTATGGAGGCGTGGACGAGGTCGCTGGTCTGCTTCCCGCCACTGTAGCGTTTACCCCGCTCGTCGTCGAACCACGCGCCCGACAGAGAGCGCAGGCGCATCGGGTCCGTCTCCTTCTCCTGTAGTGTCCTGCGGAAGAAGAAGAAGAAGAAGAAGAAGAAGAAGAAGAAGAAGAAGAAGAAGAAGAAGAAGAAGAAGAAGAAGAAGAAGAAGAAGAAGAAGAAGAAGAAGAAGAAGAAGAAGAAGAAGAAGAAGAAGAAGAAGAAGAACACACACACAGGGACACGTTCAATATGATCAAGTTTAAACAAGTAGTCTGTACATACTGATGCTTTAAAGTAGTCTGTACAAACTGATGCTTTAAAGTAGTCTGTACAAACTGATGCTTTAAAGTAGTCTGTACAAACTGATGCTTTAAAGTAGTAGTCTGTACAAACTGATGCTTTAAAGTAGTAGTCTGTACAAACTGATGCTTTAAAGTAGTCTGTACAAACTGA
Organism: Notolepis coatsorum; assembly: GCF_963971535.1. Lineage (NCBI taxonomy): Eukaryota > Metazoa > Chordata > Actinopteri > Aulopiformes > Paralepididae > Notolepis > Notolepis coatsorum. The sequence goes on from NC_140168.1 coordinate 95,275,774, forward strand.
TGCTTTAAAGTAGTAGTCTGTACAAACTGATGCTTTAAAGTAGTAGTCTGTACAAACTGATGCTTTAAAGTAGTAGTCTGTACAAACTGATGCTTTAAAGTAGTCTGTACAAACTGATGCTTTAAAGTAGTAGTCTGTACAAACTGATGCTTTAAAGTAGTAGTCTGTACAAACTGATGCTTTAAAGTAGTAGTCTGTACAAACTGATGCTTTAAAGTAGTAGTCTGTACAAACTGATGCTTTAAAGTAGTCTGTACAAACTGATGCTTCACATTACATTTCCTTCCATGCTACCCATTAGGGATGTTCGATATTGTCTTTTTTACCGATATCCGATATACCGATATTGTCCAACTCTTAATTTCCGATACCGATATATGCGGGGGTCATTTCATTTCAGGTAATTAACATTACGTATCTCTTGTCGTGGAATTAACACAACATTATGCATACATTTGAGAATAAATCAAATAAGAATTTGTTCTTACTTGCTTGCCTGGGTAAATAAAGGTTAAATAAATGTAAAAAAAACAAAATCTATAAAATATATATATATATTTTTTTAAACGATACAGATAATTTCCGATATTACATTTTAATGCCAATATTGGCCGATAATATCAGTAGGCCGATAATATCGGACATCCCTACTTCCCATCCTTGGAGGGAACCATGAACAACTTCTGCAAGCTTTCTGGCAACGCTCTGCTTTTTTCCCCCAACAACATACATTAGCTTCCTATGTGATGTGATGTGACACAATGCTGGTCGTCTTGGGTCTCTGTAGTGATGATAGCCCACACATGCTAGTTTTTGGTTTACTTCCAGTAGACCGCAAGTTACATTTTTGCAAAGATTCCACTGGGATTTATTCTGGGATGGGAAATCCTTGAATTGTAAAAAGCGGCTACTTTTGGAGGTTCACTATTTATGGTTTGTTTCTGAATTCATTTAAGCACTAGATAGTTATACACTCAGATACACTATAGCAGGGCTATTCAACTGGCGGCCCGCGGGCCAGATCCGGCCCGCGGGATGATTCTGACCGGCCCGCCAAAGATTACATGATAATAAAAAAAATTTAAAAAAATTTAAAAAAATTAAAAAAATATATTTTTTTTTCATTTTTTTTTTTTTTTTTTTTTACTTTTTTCTTTTCATGTCAACGTTAACACGCACAATTGAGCCAAAAGTCACTCAATTAATGACAGATTGCATTGATAAATTGAGGGAAAACTTTGCAAGTCGATTTGATGAATTTGACATGTCCAGAGAATTGATGCATTTTGTGAGCAACCCATTTGCCAATGTAGCTGCTATTTCCACAAAAGGACAAGAGTTCCTTGCATCACTTCACATTGATGAAGGTCTCCTGCAACTTGAAATAATTGACATGCAAGCATCATCTGCTCTGAAGCAGGCACTTGAGAATGAATCCACCACAACATTTTGGATAAAGTGTATTCATGTCAAGACATTCCCCAAAATAAAAACGCTGGCAATATCTGTGCTAACAATGTTTGGCTCAACATACACCTGTGAATCCAGTTTCTCTCACACGAATGCCATTAAAACAAGCAACGTGCCTCCTTGACAAATGAGCATTTGCATCACTGTTTGCGGGTAGCCCTCACTTCCTATGAACCCTCTTTCTCTGCCATTGCCCAGTCAAAGAAGTGCAATCGCTCTCATTAGATGTGTGTATGTAGGCTAGGCCTGTCTGCCCCCCACCCCCCTGATGTTTGAGAGTTAAGAGTGGACAATAAGTGCTAATAAGATGCTGTGATTTGCTGTTGTTGCACAGACATGAAGCACTTTTTCATAAGCTCAGCTGCACTATAAATGTGTTTTTTTGTTCAAGTGTTGATGTTAGAATGTTCAGATGCACATCATGCACTCGTTTGTTTTTTATTTTATTTTTATATTGAAATGTTGAAGAGGAGATGTTGCAGTTGTTGTAGTCATAAATGAAGCACTTTCTGCAGGAGATGTTGCAGATGTGGCACATAAATGAAGCACTTTTTTTGAAAAGTATACTACTTTTGCAATGTAGTTAAATAAAAGTTGTGAAAATGTGGTTGCGTGTTGTGTCAAGTGTACATATATTCATAGCACGGGGAGGCGCCGTGGCAGTCCGGCCCCTGGCCCCTTGGGTTTCTGACAATGTGGCCCCCTGAACAATTTAGTTGAATAGCCCTGCACTATAGTGTATAGTCTCCTCGGGGTTGTTGAGTGTCATTATCAATTCGAGCAACACTGTACTTATTGTACTTATTTATTTATATATATTTTTTAATTATGTTTTTGGTAGATTTTTATTGACTTTTTTTTTTACTACCAGGCAGTCCGGTAGAGAGAGAAAGAGGAAGAATGGGAGATAGACATTCGGCAAGGGTCGCCGGGTCCGGGAGTCGAACCCGGGGTGGCCGTGTTGCGAAGCAGCGCAGTACGTGGTGTGCTACTTGAGCGCCCCTTATTGTACTTATTTTATGCCTATTCTTATGTCTGCACTTTCTACATTGCACTACTTTTATTGTCTTTTATACCTATTCTTATGTATTTACTTTATGCATTGCTTTTATTCTGTCAACTGTATGCTAATTGTATGCCTATGTTAATTTTATGCTATTTGCTGTGAAGCACTTTGAGCTGCAATCCATGTATGAAAGGTGCTATATGAATAAAGTTATTATTATTATCATCAAATGGATGGGTCACTTTAACTCAGGGGTTAAACAGTCACCTCTGACCTCACACGGCCCTCATCATGGCGACGAAGCTCCGAGTCTCGTTGCAACACGTCCAGGATCCTCCCCTTCTCCTCCTCCGTCAGGTGACCCAGGTCAAGAAAGTCAGTCCCCCCTCCCGCCATCCCTGAGAGAGAGAGAGAGAGAGAGAGAGAGAGAGAGAGAGAGAGAGAGAGAGAGAGAGAGAGAGAGAGAGAGAGAGAGAGAGAGACTGTTACTCTAAGTACATAAACAGTCCCAACAGTAGGCTACTAGGCAACTATAGACCTGTTTGCTGTATACACATATCATGTTCGAGCCAATCAGCAACACCAACTGAGTCACGTGACTAAGTTGCCCCTTACCTGCGCGAGCTGCTGCGCTAAAAAAGTACGACAGGGCTCTATGGAGAAACCATGGCACTCCCCTGACTAACAGTATAATGGAGCTCTATGGAGAAACCACGACACTCCCCTGACTAAAAGTATAATGGAGCTCTATGGAGAAACCATGACACTCCCCTGACTAACAGTATAATGGAGCTCTATGGAGAAACCATGACACTCCCCTGACTAAAAGTATAATGGAGCTCTATGGAGAAACCATGACACTCCCCTGACTAAAAGTATAATGGAGCTCTATGGAGAAACCATGACACTCCCCTGACTAAAAGTATAATGGAGCTCTATGGAGAAACCATGACACTCCCCTGACTAAAAGTATAATGGAGCTCTATGGAGAAACCATGACACTCCCCTGACTAAAAGTATAATGGAGCTCTATGGAGAAACCATGACACTCCCCTGACTAAAAGTATAATGGAGCTCTATGGAGAAACCATGACACTCCCCTGACTAAAAGTATAATGGAGCTCTATGGAGAAACCATGACACTCCCCTGACTAAAAGTATAATGGAGCTCTATGGAGAAACCATGGCACTCCCCTGACTAAAAGTATAATGGAGCTCTATGGAGAAACCATGACACTCCCCTGACTAAAAGTCATTTCAAACGAAAACAGCTGGATGTCATTTAGCCAAATCAGCATGGATGTGAGTGTGAGTCCTTCACCTTTTACATATCTAGCGTTGGCATGGATTGATTGTTTAGATCGCTAGCATGGCTAACAAATGCAAATATATTGTAGTCTGCCCCGTTGTTCTGACCAGGATTACATTCCTTTTGCCCCCTTGATGCACGCGTCACGCTGAGTCTGACGTATACAGCGGACAGGTCTATACTAGGACTACAATGTATGACGTATATCATGCCAGTTATGGTACCTTGTATATACTGTACTGCACCTTGTGTATACTGTATACTGTTTACTTTTACTCATAGTATATATATTCAGATTTTAATTATTTATTGCCTATATTTATTGTAACATATCTGCACCATTGTTTTACACCATTTATTTTTCTCATATTTTTATATTCAGATCTAATTGTATTGCCTATATTTATGTATTTTGGTTCATGTTTGTACAGGATGACAATGACTTGTTGGGTTAAACTGGATTTGTTTTTATATTTTTACTGTATCAATAATTGTATATTCTTCTGTTAATCTCTTCTCTTATTTCTTTTATTTTGTTGTTGAATTTATTTACTGTATTAATGTATTATTTGTTGTAATGTTGATTGTGTGTGGACCCCAGGAAGATTAGCAAACTGCTATGGCATAAGCTAATGGTTAAATAAACAAATAAACAAATAAATATCCCAACTGAAAATACTGTATACAATTTGTGTACAACATGTGATCGATTGAAAACCAAGCAGCATCATATCCAGTAATGCCCACATTTCCCCCAGCCAGTGTTGTAGTACTCTTGACTCGACTTGGACTTGAGCACTGATGACTCGGACTTGGACTTGGACTCGAGCATTGACTGCATTCGGACTCGGAAGGTGCAGACGAGGACTCAGACTTGTTCATTGATAACCATTATCATTTGGCATAAGGTATTGATGGCTATAGTGCATTTGTTTGGCTATTGTGTCACAAAGTAAATAAACTCCCTTTGAAACGGTGACCGCTGTGTCATTTATGTTTAATGTAGACCTTTTTTTCTTTCTATGTCAGCTCTTTGACTGCCAGAGTGGAGTGGACTTCAACCTCGATGACTTGGACTCGGACTCGGGTGACGGGGACTCGACTCGGGCTCTTCTTTGGTTTGGACTTGGACTCGGACTCGAACACTGGGGACTCGAGACTTGACTCGGACTCGAGATGTAGTGACTCGACTACAACACCGGCCCCAGCATACTGTACAAAGGAAACCAGGCGTGGCCAAAAACCAGCCTGGCGCCGCTAGGCCACTCCCACATTTGTTGAGCATCACGGTTGAGTCATGAGGATTTGCAGGTCAAAGTTGAATACATTTGAACTTTGACAACCAAAATGTCCTTGCAATGGGAGGCAAATGGTGATGTCACAGTTGTATGTGGTATTGAAAGACGGGGGGGTGCGGCCGGTGCGCATTCAGGTGACCTGACCTTGAGAAGCTACTTAGGGAAGAGGCCCAGTTTGCCACATTGTGACCCGCCATGTAATTTTATGTGGCCCGCGAGAGCTTAAAGTGTGTATGATTATCTTTAAAGCTGCTTTAAAGCCTGCATTGACCATAAACTACATTTCCCACAATGCATGTCAATTATGTGACCGGCAAAGTGACGGCATCCCATGTACGATTATTTATTTATTTTTTACCCAGGGACAGTGCACATTAATCAACATCTTCAGTTTCCACATCAATGTAAATGTGCCAGAATTAGCTAATGAGCTAGTTTTCATCTGTAGATCCCTGCCTACCATGCATGTCTTTATGTAGATGGCAATGTAGCCTACATCAGTGTTTAACTACGGCGATTTCACCATCAAGTCGAATTGAGAATTGAAAATCTTCATCAGTGATGCCGACATGTCCAGGAAGAGAAGAGTTGATGCAGATGGAAGGCAGTTTCAAGAAAGATGTGAAAGTGAATACATGTTTGTGCTTCAAGGATAAGAAACGGTATGTCCTTTGTGTTATGATGCGGCGTCTGTCGTCAAAGAGTACAATCTACGTCTGCATTCTGACACCAAACACATGCCAGATTTAGCCTCCCAAGAAAAACAACAAATTAAAAGGAAGACTTTTAATTTGCTGCGATTGCAGTCTGCCTTTTAATTCTTGGACAATATCTCTTCAGCCACAATAAAGCTAGCTTTCACTGCTGCATGGTTTTTGGCTGTAGCTCCTGTGAACATACTATGTCTGAACTGTTGGGTCCAAACTGTGGCGTTGCTCTGTTGTGTGACATAACGAGCATCTCGCCAAATGTAATCAGAAGCAAACAAGTCCCACCCAAAACTTGACCAATATACAGTAAGTAGTTGGTGAACTGAGACAACCCCCCTTTTTTTTTATGGCCTCTGCAAGGTTAAGTGCAGCCATTTGTTTTTGTAAAATGCTACATCTGTCCCACGTGTTCTTAGCAGCTCACAAGTGTTGGTTGCACCATAGTTCTGCCCCTCTTTGACTGTGACAAAAAGGTTTTGAACAAAGTTAATGTCATAGCTTGTATTTGATTATATTATTCTTGGTTATTTACTTGAATAGCTTGATCATTGATTGATGGAGTAATATGGGGTTCTTAACCTGATAAATCAAAGGGATGTATGTTAAAATAACAGAGCAATAAGCTAACGTATATTTTTACATCTATGCAAATGCTATTGTGGTGAGATTTTAGCTAACAATGACCCAGTTGTAACTGTGAAAGAATGATTACTTGAATCAAGGATAGAAGCTGATAAGAGAAATGTATTATCTGTGCACAGAGTCTCACTTCAGTTTACAAGGTGTAGCTGAAAAGAGACGGTTTGAATGCAAAGAGACAGACAGGATACCGGGGGTGGGGGTGGGGGTGGGGGGCTGCCCAAAATCAATCTCTAAGAAGCTGCGCTTCGTATGTTAACAGTGGCATTCAGACATGGCTATGTCTGGACTAAAAAATGCAAACCTACAATTTCGAACAGGAAACAAGCTTCCTGTGTTGCCCTGGCAACGGGCAGTTTTATCGTTACAATGCAGTAGGTACATATGCAGTAGAACAGAAAAACATATAGGCGAATTCCACAGAAGTGCACTGTAGACATTTTCTGAGCAGGGTTAAAGAGCTAATACAAAAAAAACAATATGTAATATTTGTAACTTGAAGTAATAGAATAGAAGTAATAAATACAGAAACAGTTATTTAACAATATGTAAAGGAGTAGTTACATTTATTTTACATTACATTACATTTACATTATACTGTCTTTGGCCCTTTGAGGGCAACCATAATGCTGACGTGGCCCTCTGAGTTTGACACCCTTGCCTTAGCACCATTCTCACCACATAGATTTAAATTTTTGGAATTTATATTATATTTAGATTAAGAAAGACTATATATTTATATGTATTATATTGTAAGGAAGGGGCAGGACTAGATACATTTTACTTCCCCCTGTCCCCTCCCGAACATGTCCCCTCTTGCTTTTTTATGTTTTTATATGTATTTGTATATGTTTAGGATAAATAAATAAATCTAATCAAATTCTTACTGCCTTGGCCAGTGTGATTTGCAGTCTCCCCATATCTCTCTTAGATGCATTACCTCACACCGCACAGCAATAATTAATGGGACTGTAGATTACACTATGAGATATTACCTTAGGAATGTCTTTAGATAAAAACCTTGCCACCATTCCTGCCATTTTCCTTACTCTTTTAGAAAGACCTGTAATATGAGAGATCGTTTTGGATTTTACTTCTGTAACTGGAGAAACATTTATTATATCTCAATAATATTTGTCCGGTGACCCCAAAATGGCGGTCCAAGTCTATACTGTTCATTAAAGTAATGGATCGGATCAGTACTTGGTATCGGCCGATACCCACAGCCCAGATATTGGTACCAGGACAAAAAAGTTGGATCAGTGCTTCCCTACGATGAGCCTATTGTTTCTCATCCATCTGTGTGTTGTGGGTTTTTTGATAATGTAATCACCATACACAATTTTGTTGTCAATATTAATGCTACATATCAAATGTTAAGTGAGATTGAATGTTGATTGCAAATTCCAGTTTGAGTTTGATACCATATTACACTTTCCATTATCGTGCCGTCCAATGTGATGAATCTATTATTGATTATTCAACATGTGATTTTCTATCAAATATTATCACAACCTGGTGGCTAGGTGGCGCAGTGGGGAAGGCGCTCGCCACCAACGCAGGATATGCTGGGTTCGAGCCCAGCTCTCGGCGTTGCTACCAGCTTGGCTGGTCGTTCATACTAATACAATTGGCAGTATTAGGGGGTGGGAAGCTGGTGGGTGGGGATCGGACATTGTGGACAGCGACTCCTACAGGTCGGTTGGTGCGCCTGCGCAGTAGAATCAGGAAGCGACGAGGGCGGCGTGTCCCTCCCACGCAGACCCTCGCCGCTGAGAGATCGCGCTGTGCAGGTGAAAAGATGCGACGGCTGCCTCCTCAAGTACCGGAGGGGACACGTGATGCAAGGCTTCGTCCACATTGCAGCCGGCTTGTGGGAGGCATGGCCTAACAACGTTCGAGACAGGGGAGGGTAGAATTGGACAATACGAAATTGGGGCCGGGAGAAAAATAGAAAAATGGGGAGAAAAAGTAGATCTTGGCAGAGTCAGCGGGAAGGAAGCCGGTGGGTGGTAATCTGGTAGTTGTAAACAGCGACTCCTACAGGTCGGTCAGGGCGCCTGCATAGCGGGGGAGGGAGCTGGCGAGGGTAGTGTGAGCCCCCCACACTTCACCAATGAGAGTCCGCGCTGGCAGGTGAAAAGAGGTCGCTGGTTGTCTCCTATGTCTCGGAGGAAGCATCTGATAGACTTCAGGACTCCCTAGACCGACCAGTGGGGGGCACATGCGAGCAACGACCAGGAAGGGGAGGGGGGAATTGGCATAACGACTAAATTGGGATGGGAGAAAAACACACAGAAAAACAGGAGGAGAAAAAGTGGATACAAAAAAAATATATATATATATTATCACAACTTTTTCTTTTTCAATATTCAATATTTTGTATTTACATTTACTGTATATTTAGTCACAACACAAGCAATAAAAACCGGCTATTTACTAGTGGTGGAATAAGTACACAGTTTGTGTATCCATCTATAGGTTGTGTTAAAGTGGTATGTGGTCCAGTTATGCTGCTCTGATTAAAGGTTATGTTAAAGTGGTATGTGGTCCAGAATTTGTATTTGTATATATTATGTTTTCTATATAAAATCCTTTTCTTCAAAGTAACTAGTAACTGATGGGTTCAGATACATGTAGTGGAGTAAAAAGTACAATATTTCCCTAAATAATATTGCAATAATAATATTGCAGTGGAGTAAAAGTATAAAGTTCCCTAAAATGAAAATACTCACATAAAGTACAATTAGCTTGAAACAGTACTTAAGTCAAAAATACGTAGTTACTTTCCACCACTGCTATTTACATTAGTGGCGCTCAAAGGCGCTAAAAGCAAAATTACAAACATCTCAAAACAAACTGGTCAGACTACTGCTTGACCTTACTCCTAGAACCCACCTCACCCCTGCCCACTTTGACAACCTAGGATGGCTTAGAGTAGACGACAGAGTACAGCAACTTGCAATGGGCCTGGTCTACAAGATACACTACACCAGGGGTTCCCAAACTTTTCAGGCCAGGGCCCAGAAAATAAGGCGTCAGAGAGCCGCGGCCCAATGCACATCGTCGGGCTTTTTTTTTTTTTTTTGCCAGGTGACCGATTTTTTAAGCCAAATATCACTTCAATCCTATTAATTTAGTTCAAGTTAGTTATTCATTTATATGTGCTATTTATGAGAGGGCTAACTTGTTGCAAAATAATAATGATAATAATAATAGCCTCATTAAAATACTATTGTTGCTTCGGTTGTTTTCAGCGTTTTATGTGCATAATCTGTTATTTAGTTTGAAATGTTCGTTGAAATAAGTAGATTTTTCGTTTTTGTAAGTTAATATAAAACCATAGTCACATTTTAGAATACAATAGAATAGAATTTTAGAATACAACTAGAAACACTGTCCTGGCCTGCTTCTAAGTTCAGTGGCCTGACAAAAAAAATTATAAAAAAATAAAAAATAATTTTTTTTTTTATTTTTTATTTTTTTTTAAATCATCTCGCGGCCCACCCGTGGCTGCTCGCGGCCCACCTTTGGGTCGCGACCCCGACTTTGGGAACCACTGCACTACACGACCAAGGTACCCGTGTACATGTCAAAATACTTCCCAAAGGTCAGTGAATACCACGATCACAACACCAGAGGGAGCACCACAAATCATGTTAAACCCAGATTCGGCTCAAACAAGGGACTAAACACGTTTCGCAATTATGCCACATCAATGTGGAACGCCCTACCCAAAGCTGTAAAGGAATGTGAATCACTACCCACTTTCAAAACCACTCTCAAAGAACACCTACGGGAGACTGCAATTCGAAACTGGCCCCTGTAAATGTCCTAACCCAACCCCCTCCAATGTACAGTAAATGACCAAGTATGGTTTTGTCAATATTCCAATGTACAGTTTTGCTTATGTAGCAGTCTGAAAATATTGTATATTATTCAGGACTGCTGACTGGTGTTTTATATCCCTTTTGTACACAAAGACATTCTAACTAGTTTCATTGATATTCACACGAACAATGACACAAGCGTCCCCTTCATAAGAGCACTGGAATATGGATTATAAATGACAGTACTGGATCATATTCTACAATGCGTTTCCTCTTGTGACTGGCAGGCGGGACCAGCAGGGGGCGGTAGCAGGCAGAGAGTGGCGGAGAGAGTTGGGAGGTGATATATGGAGGAGACAAGCGGAAGCCGCTCTCTTCGGCAGTGAACTTGGACAACGAGTAGTCGCAGCTAACGGGGGCTCTGGAGAGCCCTGTTGCTGACGTTATGCCAGAGGGCCCCGTGAGATAGCAACGGGTGATAACAAGTACTGGCTAGTGGACACGATATCCTAGCAGTACCAGCGATAGTATATGAACAATTAGTGCAGAGCCAGGCACTAGCAATCGGGTTATGATAGTTACTGTGTGCGGTATAAGTAACGTGCGGTTAACCAAGTATCCAAGTCTTTAACCACCGAGTTATAGTAGTTACAGTGTGCAGTATAGAGTGCGCGCACCAGGACGAGCGTGGGCCAACAACCATTCTGCTCCGGCTGATTTCGACCAGACCTGCACCCGGCTGCCTGCATTCAGCCTGCTCCGGCGGACTTCACTCAGACCTGCACCAGGCTGCCTGCGGCTTACGGGAGTTCCTCCCATCCAGCAGGGGTCGTCATCGCTCAGCACACACTCTCAGCCGGCGCTGCCTCTCTGCCCAGCTCCGCCTGCTAACATCCTCGCCGAGAGCGTTCGACGCCATCTTGCCTCCCGGACAACAGTGGAGTGGCGAGGCGGCCATTTCGGATGAGTACAAATGAGCATTGATGCTCCCGATTCCTTATACAATACACAGTGTGGTGCAGCCTGCGGGCGAAAGTAACGTTGCTACTACCATTCCATAGGGGTACCCACGAACAATATATGCCGGCATTAAGATAGGACTTTACTGGTATTTTGTGGGCTCACTCTTTTGTTTCATTCCTTTTCTTTGAGCGTGATAAGGTGTGTGTTTCATAATATTTCCCGTTCAGTGAATCCTTCTATTTTCCTCCCCTATGTTCCCCCTTCCTTCCCCATATTACCGACCTGGAGCAGTATATGTGATCCCTTAGAGAAGGTAGATACTGTGTTCAGCCCAGACGTGGGCAGCACTTAGTCTGGGTACCGTGAGAGCACTTGGTGCCTGGGTGTAATTATATAATTGATTTATGCCAGTGTAATCCTTGTGTTGATACCCATGGTGCAATAATCACCAGACGTAGCATTGTTGTAACTAGACCACGTTACAATAACACTCATCCAGAATGGGAGCACTGTGTGTGTGTCTTTTATTGAGCCTAACCCTAACCCTAACTCTTTGATGCGGGTAATATATCCATTATTAACCCCTTCCTATTCAACCTTCCATTTCCCACTGTAAGGTTTCTGGTGTTACTGAGGGAGGGTACTGCTTGCGGGGGGAACCAAGTTATTTCTTTACCATCCAGTCATTAGGTGTGGGGGGGGGCTAAGGAGATAATTGTGGAGGGTGAGGGTGTGTTGGGGAGTACTGCTGACTGCCCAAGAGAGAGGGAGGAAGACCAGAGTACCGGACCAGGTTTGTAAATCCTGGGCCTCATACACTCCCACTGCCAGCCTCCAGTTGACGCTCCGGACCCCAAAGACGGAGGTGCAGCTGGCCAGAGTGCTACTGTGTCTCGCTACCTAGTGACCGTGCACCACAGTTCCCACGAAGCAGGGATAATCCACCCTGCTACACTTAGTTGTACAGTGTTCCCCACCCACCCCTACCTACTTCCTACCTACCTCCTACCCAACCCGGATGTGCACACGCGCACACAAAAATGCGTTCACAATTGTCACTGGACTCGTCGCGCCGTGCGGCAAGTACCCGGCCGGCACTTATCACCTAGACTTTGCATAATAATAGGATACCGATAGCATAACAACGAGAAGAGCCAAACCAAAATACAAGCCCTGTACCAATTGGTGGGGGGTTGCTTGATCTGTGGTCCCGACTGGAAGAATGAAACATTAAGTTGTGCTTCAGTCTGAAGGAAACTGTCCTTCTGTAAACTAACTCTAAGTTACATTGTTAATTTAGTTTGTATTTACTTTTCTAGTTTAAGTTAATACAATTAAAGAAATTGTAACTACAATTACATTTAAAACATTGTTATGCATAATAATCATCTGTTCTGTGCGCAACCGAGGGAACATGTATGCGCGTGCGCGGGAGCGCGCGTGCACGTGGCATTTGGGCAGTTCCCATATTACGAATGCACCACTGGTCCTGATTAATTGAAAATGGGGGACCCTGATGTAAACAAGACGAAAGTCTTTCTCTGGTCTGCATCCCCTTAACAATTGTGTGTATTGAGCTGTACTGTATTGTACCCATTCTGCAATCTGTTAATAAAGTTTTCAATCAATCAATCAGTGTAGAGAAGACCAACCTGTGCTGATGCGTGGATGCGCGCGCATGTCCTGCATGTCCCTCAGGCGTGATTACGAAACCAAGCCGCATTTCTCGGAGACGCTCTCTGATTGGCCGACGCCTGTTTCTACACTGGTTAAGCTTAGGCACTCTTCGAAGTTGGTTAAGGTTAGAGTTTGTCTTAGAGCATGGCGATAGAACGCCAGGTAGTTTGCAGGCTGTTTGACGTGGAAATGGACAAAGACACAGCTCGTCACGGATTGGGCAAACGCGTCAGTGGCCAATCAGAGAGCGTCAGTCAGTGCCAATCAGAGAGCGTCTCCGAGAAATGCGGCTTGGTTTCGTAGGCACGCGTCCCTCAGATGCGTCTCTACATTTCGTAGCTCCATTTCTGCAGACCCCTCTCTGATTGGTTGAGCTCCATTTCTGCAGACCCTTCTCTGATTGGTTGAGCGCGCGCATGCGCATGAGCCGCGACAAGCTCCTCTAGCCAGGAATCGAAACTCCGTTAAGCTCCAGAGAGAGAGGCTGAAAACCCACAGTTCTTGCCCGACGGATGGGAACCGAATCCCGGATCCGAGGTTTCTGATGACTACCCCCAAAACATGGAGGTTGTGAACGCAATTTATACGCATGGAAGTATTGATTACACCATAACGAATCATTAAAAAAATACTATTGACAGGACCTAAATAACTTATATACCGATATGCCCTACTCTGTTTACTTGTTTTATTGCACAATGTCGTTCTATTGACAGGACCTAACTTATGTACATATACCGATATGCCCTACTCTGTTTACTTGTTTTATTGCACAATGTCGTTCTATTGGATTCTATTATATGTTATTACTATTGTATTATGCACATCGTTGCGGGCAAGACCACCCGCATTTCATTGTAAACTTGTATGCAAATAAACAACTTGTGACAAATAAAACTCTTGACTTGACTTGACCACCAGCCTCTCTCTCTTAAGGCATTAACTGGGTTAATTAATCTAAATGTTATATTGTAACTGTCTAGTTAGGCATTAACTGTGTTAATCTAAATGTTATATTGTAACTGTCTAGTTATTGATTGATTGATTGAATTGATTGAAAACTTTATTAACACATTGCAGAATGGGTACAGTACAGTACAGTACAGCTCAATACATACAATTGTTAAGGGGATGCAGACCCCAGAGAAAGACTTTCATCTTGTTTACATCAGGGTCCCCCATTTTCAATTCATCGTAACATATATGACATACAGATAGACAGTACAGTTAGGCATTAACTGTGTTAATCTAAATGTTACATTGTAACTGTCTAAAGCATTAACTGGGTTAATCTAAATGTTACATTGTAACTGTCTAGTTAAGGCATTAACTGGGTTAAGTGGGGAGTGCGTCATGGTACAGTTACAGTAAGTGGGGAGTGTAAACAAGTTGAACGCATCACGTGAAATAACGTTATGTGAATAAACCTATAACGTTACAATGTACAGTACAGCTGGCTGTGTTGTGAATAACGTTATGTGAATAAACCTATAACGTTACAATGTACAGTACAGCTGGCTGTGTTGTGAATAACGTTATGTGAATAAACCTATAACGTTACAATGTACAGTACAGCTGGCTGTGTTGTGAATAACGTTATGTGAATAAACCTATAATGTACAGTACAGCTGGCTGTGTTGTGAATAACGTTATGTGAATAAACCTATAACGTTACAATGTACAGTTTCTGACAGCTGGCTGTGTTGTGAAATGTGCATAACGTTATGAATAAACCGCGAAGTCACGCGAAATAACGTTATACGCGAATCTGGTAGTACATTTCTTTTTATCTTTCTTGATATGATAACATTACATCCGCCTTTTACCGCGTGACGAGCTAAACCAATCAGAGAGGGGCTTCGCTCAACCAATCAGAGAGGGGTCTGCAGAAATGGAGTTCAACCAATCAGAGAGGGGTCTGCAGAACTGGAGCTACGAAATGTAGAGACGCCCCTCGCGTGCAGAGGCTGCTTACCTGAGTTATACGCGCATGCGCCGACAGCCCCCTCTTCAGTGGAGTAGTTGGGAGTTTGTGGCGAACAGGATCTGAACGCAACATCCGCGCCGACACTGTCATAAGTCATAAATAACCGACAACAACATTAACAACACAAATAACTTAACGCTAACGTGAACAAGATGCTCTTGAAATATTTGAATTCCAGTCAGGTTGAGGTGAGCCATGTTTTATGCTATTATTTGCTGTGGGGCACTTTGGGCTGCGGTCCATGTGTGAAAGGTGCTATAATATAGATATACAGTAGTTATTATTATTATTTATTATTATATTGTAAAACATGTATGGATTAACATGTCTGTCCGTAAGTGACCTCAATGATCCATTTCGAGAATAAATAAAGGTTTGAATGTTAAATTGCTTCACGCCTTTCTAAACAAATAGCACACACACACCGCGAGAGAAGGGACACCTGTCACCACTTCTTTCTTTCTTCCGCCTCCCCCCCTTCTCTCTCTCTTTCACATTTAGAAAAATCTCCTGTGAAAAGTTACGTTCGGTCAAGTAAGTGCGGTCCGTTGTGATTTTGGCATCAACCGAAACCCCCGGTCGGCTGTGTAAACTGACTGGGTGAGGAGAACACGCCCTTTCAAGTTAGCACAAGCACGAGCCTGCACTCAGTGGGAACCAAAACACGAAGCGGAACAAACAAAACAAAACAAAAAAAAGTCCAGACTGAGTGATACTGAGAGAATTCAGTATGATAAAGTGTGTTTGATTCCCACACACACGCACACACACACACCTGCTACACACACACACACACACACACACACACACACACACACACACACACACACACACACACACACACACCTGCTACACACACACACACACGCACACACACACCTACACACACACACATACACACACACGCACACACGCACACACGGATGTTTTCCCAGGTGGTAAGAGTGGAGGAATGTAACTGTATTATTCCTAGTAGCTGCCCACACCTGCTAAACACACACACGACAAGACAGTAGCATACCATCCCTGCACTGTGTGCCATACACACATAGGCTGGGATGTGTATGCCCTATAATAATATGATACAAATGTTAAAGTCCTTACTCACCACTGTACTTTGTATTCTCTGGTGGGATGATCATGGTCTGCCCTGTCCACCAGCAGACTCAACCATTGGCATATCCTTATTTATAAGGCTATCCTTGGACTGCTGCCAGCTTACCTATACAGATGTACATTCTCCAAAAAAATATGGGCAGTTATGGTCTTCTTCGTTCCCAGGGCTTATTTTTACCAACTGTCCCTCAGGTCCGTACTGAACTGGGGAAAAGGGTGTTCAGGTGTGCAGCTCCCTCCACCTGGAATCAGCTACAAAACCACCTGCACTTATATGAGCTGGTCTCACTGGTTGCTTTTAAAACACTTCTAAGTGATATGGAATCCAGCACATCTGGCTGCAGATGTTTTGACTGACTATAAATGGTTCTGTGAATTGTTTTTGTTTTAATTGCTATATGTTTTTTTTTTTTTTTTTTTTTTTTTATAGTTTTCGTCTGTAAATGTGAAATTGTAACTGTGCTGCTGCCTATCTTGGCCAGGACGCACTTGTAAAAGAGATTTTTTTTTATCTCAATGAGACTTTTTAAATAAAGGTTAAATAAAAATAAATTTTAAATACAGCGTCTGAGAATACTTCCAATGTGTGAGATCAACTTCTCTCTCTCTCTTTCATTTTGTATGTGTGAGGGTTTTGGATTATCTGTGTGAGCAAATTGAACTTCCTTTCTCTGGATTTGAATTGTGTGTGTGTGTGTGTGTGTGTGTGTGTGTGTGTGTGTGTGTGTGTGTGTGTGTGTGTGTGTGTGTGTGTGTGTGTGTGTGTTGGGGGTGCGCTCAGAGAGAAGGAGAGAAAGACCTGTATTCAGTCCTTTGTCAACAAACTTGGATGACAGCCATGCTGTTGCCATGTGTTCCTCCCAGAGTTGAGGGAGCTATTATGTGGGACCGGTGGAGCAGCGAGGCCCTGTCCCTCGGGAGGCTACACTTCAACAGGCCTCCATCGCTGCTCCACATTTTGGCTCATTCAGAGGCAATCGCCAGGGAATAACGTGCCTGGATCGCCCCAATTGGAACGGAATGCAATTCAGTGTGACTGTCGGGACAAGGTGAATAATGTAATATAACCAAAAAAGTCACACCAGAGGATACTTTGTCCGAATACTTTGTATTTTTACAGGTTGCACTCATAGAGACCCTATTGCCATGAGCAAAGTTTTACTAGTTTTAGCCCTTCCCATTTCATGTTCTTTTTACCCTTTTACTAGTTTTAGCCCTCCACATTTCATGTTCTTTTTACTCTTTTTACTCATTTTAGTCCTACTTATTTTATGTTATTTTTTCATTTACTCTCTTACTAGTTTGTATGTTCTTCTACACTGTAGTGACTTGAGATTTGTTCCACAAATATAAAGCGTCCCTACAAATCTAATATTATTATTATTATTATTATTATTATTATTATTATTATTATTATTATTATTATTATTATTATTATTATTATTATTATTATTAACCCTTTCACTACCACACTACAGGTTAACCTTTCACTACCACACTACAGACGGTTAACCATCTGTAGTGTGGTAGTGAAAGGTTAACCATCTGTAGTGTGGTAGTGAAAGGGTTAACCTTCTGTAGTGTGGTTGTGAAGGGGTTAACCCTTTGTCGTGTGGCAGTGAAAGGGTTAACCTTCTGTATTGTTGCAGTGAAAGGGTTAACTCTTTGGGGGTACCCACTACCCTTGTTGTTGTGAAATGGTTAAGGGCCATGCCAGGGCTGCCTCTCCCAATGCAGTCAGTGCAGAACCCCTATTATTACTATAAGGAAGTGCCCTTTGTCGTTGACTTTGCATGCCACTGCTCATCAGTATGTGACCATTGCCCTACAGCCTGTGTAAGAAGCACAAGACACGGTTTTAAGGAGGAATTTTAAATCTTTTAATTACCAATCTTTTTTAGATTCTCTTATTTTTTTTTAAATACTTATTGTAATACTGAAATGTATGTTCAGGTAGCCCTGGACTCCTTTGTAAATACATAAAATTTATTAGTTGACAAGTATGCTCCTTTGTTTTCTCAGGAATTGTCAACCCTAATTAAAGACAGAAATGCTGCATGGTCTCGGGCCAGGCGTTCTGGAGACCCTCAACACTTGCTTTCTTTTAGGCAAATTAGGAACAAATGTACTGTATAAAATGAAATGTCTTTGCATGCCAGTGCTCATCAGTACAATAATCAGGGCTTTAAATGCTTCAAATTTTGCATGTGGCTGTCGAGGCTATTAGTTCTGCTAGTCACAATGTCACGGTGCAAATGTGTTGCATTAAGTCCTTTCTACTCAAAACTACTTTGACTGCTGCTGAGCAGTGGTGGAAGAAGTACACAGTTACTTTACTTACGTAAAAGTAGAAATACCCAGATAAATGAGTACTCTGAAGTATTTTCTATTGAATGTACTTAAGTATCTAAAGTAAAAGTATGCATTCTACATGACGTTTGTGTTCCAGTGCTTGGGAGCGTTCAATATTCGGTCCATTGACCTCTACCTTTTAAAGTGGTATGTGGTCCAGTTGTGCTGCTCTGATTAAAGGTTATGTTAAAGTGGTCTGTGGTGCAGTTATGCTGCTCTGATTAAAGGTTATGTTAAAGTGGTATGTGGTCCAGTTATGCTGCTCTGATTACGTCCTCTTGCAGTTGAAACGTGAAAGCATATAATCTTCATACATTTTTGCCATATTTTCTATGCAAAATCTTTTTCTTCAAAGTAACTAGTAACTGATGGGTTCAGATAAATGTAGTGGAGTAAAAAGTACAATATTTCCCTTGAAATGTATAGTGGAGTAAAAGTATAAAGTTCCCTAAAATGAAAATACTCTCATGAAGTACAACTAGCTCGAACCCTTTCACTGCCACATGGCAAAGGGTTAACCATTTCACTACCACACTGCATAAGGTTAACCCTTTACTATCACACTACAGACGGTTAACCGTCTGTAGTGTGATAGTAAAGGGTTAACCTTCTGTAGTGTGGTAGTGAAAGGGTTAAATTGGCTGGTGAAAGCCAGTATGCGTCTATTCGAAAAGGCAACCGGTTCATGCTTCCGCGGTCGCGTTTTGCGCTCTGATTGGCCACTGCTGTTTCTGGTCGCACCAATCGTGTGACAGCAAGTTCTTTCGCCGGTTAAGCTTAGCACTCTTTCGAAGTTGGTTAAGGTTAGAGTTTGTCTTAGAGCAGGGTGATAGAACGCCAGCCCTGATTCCAAACTCTAACCTTAACAAACTTCGAAAGAGTTGCCTAAGCTTAACCAGTGATAAACTAGGCGTTAGGTAGTTTGCTGCTGGTCGAGGCGGAAATGGGAGTGTCACGCAATTGGGCGCACATGTCACATGACCAGAAACATCAGTGGCCAATCAGATTCGCAAAACGCATGAACCGGTTGCCTTTCGAATAGACGCAGCCAGTATAGCCAAAGTAACCCCCGGTGGTGTAATACGGTAGTTGTACCTTATCTAGAGAGAAGCTGTAGCCTGCTCCTACGGTCGCACCCACACCTCGGTCATATCAGTTCATAACATTTCACTGGCTTACATTACCAAGGCAAACACTCACACAATACATACTGTGTACATTATCTTACACTAATTAAACATTATAAATATTTCCTCATCAAACACACACACACAGTATTGTTCCATTTTAGTACACAGATACACAAAGAGGCAGTCAGACTCCTGAACAAATAGCACTAACAGCCTGTGACAACCCAGCTGCGTCATGTACCTTATCACTGTCCCCGCTACTGATTTGCACATAATACTAACTTGCACTATTATACTAACTATTTTACTTTTTATTACAGGTTCTCTAAACTGTCAGGTATTGAACTGTGTGGGTATCAAGCAGGAAGAAAGACTGTCGGGCTTTAAAACTGTGTAGGGGACCCAGGCCTAGAACTGCGCCCTGAGAGAGGGAACTGCACCCTGAGAGAGGGAACTGCACCCTGAGAGCACCCTGAGAGAGGGAACTGCACCCTGAGAGGGAACTGCACCCTGAGAGAGGGAGGTTCGAAGAAGGGTCAAAGTGGGTATCAAACAGGAGGGAAGACTGTCAGGTTCTAAACTGTGGATATCAAACAGGGAAGGTAAAGATGGTTTTAAACTATTAAACAGCAATCCAGAACTATTTTATTGCACTGCACTGTTGCATCATTTTACTCTCTCTATTCTATTCTACTATTTCATTGCCCTATTTTATTGTCTATTCTATTTGACTATTAATATTATTGTCTATTTTTTTTTTATCCACTTTTTCTCCCATTTTCTATATTTTCTCCCATCCCAATTTCGTATCATCCAATTCAACCCTCCCCTGTCACGAACGCTGTTTCTTGCCTCCCACAAGCCGGCTGCAATGTGGACTAAGTCATACATAGCACAAGTCCCCTCCGGTACTTGAGGTAACAGCAGTCGCATCTTTTCACCTGCGCAGCTCGATCTCTCAGTGGCGAGGAGTAACGCGTGGGAGGCTCACGCTGCCCCCGACACTTCCTGATTCTACTGCGCAGGCGCACCAACCGACCTGTAGGAGTCGCTGTCCACAACGCCCGATCCCCACCCATCAGTTTCCCACCCCCTAATACGGCCAATGTGTATTAGTACGGACAACCAGCTAAACTGAAAGCAAATGTGGAGCGCTGGGCTCGAACAGGCAAGCCCAGCGTCTCCAGATGTCGTGGCGAGCGCCTTGCCCACTACGCCACGTAGCCGCCCCATTATTGTCTATTTTTAAAACTACAATAGAATAAACAAGGTGGCCTATTGGGATGTTAGATCCTAATGTGAAAAACTGATTTGCACTTTATGTGCTCATTTTATGCCTGTCTTTTTTCTGCTGTGAAGTATTATTGCACAAATTTGCAAACAAACACTAAGTTGATGCTATACATTTTCTTGTTATTGCTATTAGATTAGATTAGATTCACTTTATTGTCATTACACAGTACAAGACAGTGCAACGAGATTGTGTACGTCCAACCAGGATGTGACAATCAACAGTCAGTTACAATAAGACACATATAAATAAAACTGTACAGTAAAGTGCAATGGTTAGCACAATGTGAAATGGTGAGAATAAAAAATAATAATTAAAATAAAGTCTAAATTTTTTTATAAAATCTAACCATAACGATAGGTTATGACTATAACCAAGTTCTGTTAGTAATGGTGACGCTCGGCATCACTACTGCACAGTACCTCGCTCGTGCACGGGCACTGAATAAAGATTCCACAAGTGTACCTTTATATCCCAATATTCGTCTGACCACACCCCTATCAGCTTACCTACATAAGCAGGGGTGGGGCCACATACTCGCCTCCTTCCCAAGCTTTCACCACAAGGTGAGATCAAGGGCAGCAGCGGCGTCTGATGCCGAGCGTCACCATTACTAACAGAACTTGGTTATAGTCATAACCTATCGTTCTGTATCGTAATGGGCTCCGCTCGGCATCACTACTGCACAAGGGAGGCCGAGCGAGAGCCCTCGGCCGACAAATACACCCCGCTGAGGCCCCCCACAACCATCAGATCAGGGAGGACCGAGCCCCCCCGACCCCCCCTAATGGAGGGCACCCCCCCTATTGGAGGTTCCCGGGAGGGCGACGGACCCGACCGTGCGAAGAGGCACTCAAGCAACTCAACGCACAGGGTGAGCAGACCGTGGCCTGACCCCACGACTACACACACGCACAACCCGCATGCCACCCGGGAACGAACGGAGGGAACAACCTCGTTACTGCCCCCAGAAATCACGGGGTCAAGAGCAAACCCAACCCCGTGGCAAGGTCGTAGCAGCGGAGCGCGAAGGAAGACCCAGACCCACTAAAGGGACTGGATCCCCTGGAAAACGGGGGCCCGGAGAGGTCAATGACGCCAGGCATCAAGACCCCACCAGGCGGTCACTTAGTGACACCGCCCCCCACATCGCCAGCGTATTCGGATAAGGCCCCTCCAAGAGCGGGCCCTTTCCCCCCAATAGCACACCGCCTGGCACACTGACCCTGCAGAACAGGCAGTCAGCATGGCCGTAAGCACACAAAAAAGGTTAACCAACGGAAGCAGGCAGCGCACCGGGGAAAACCAGGCAACGGGCTGTAACCTGAGCCTGGAGCACTGCGGACGAGACAGGCGCCAAAGGAGTTAGCTGAGAACAGCCCCCCCGGCGGAAGGGGCGTATGCTGGCGTTGTTGCATGACCAAGCCTCCATTTAAAAAAAAAACCCACCCAGAGGGGTTGAGGCAGAGAAGGCTGACATGATTGGCAGACGTCATGAACGTGCAGGGGCACCCTCAACCGAGTAACCCGGGAGTTGACACTGCTCCAACACACCAGGGAATCAACCACCTTGTCGTTACCCAATGCGGTGGTTGTTCCTATAACCCCTCAAGAAAAAACTCCAAAACACACCTGCGGGTACACACTGGCTATACCGCAGTACAAGTGTTTCAGTTTTCAAAAAAGGGTTATCCCAGGCCTACGGGTCGACAAAACATTACTTCGGACCGGGCCCGGCGATACGGGAAGCACAGGGTCACCAGAGGAGGTCAAAGACCACCCCAACAGGCCCCTCTTCGCCATGCGTGAGAGAGGAGCGAAAAGAATGGAGAACCAGCCCCAAGCACACTGTACTTGGTATTCCCAGGCGGTCTCCCAACCAAGTACTAACCAGGACCAACCTGCGTAGCGGCCGAGATCTGACGAGATCGAGCGTGTACAGGTTGGCATGGCCGTAAGCCATTACGACAGTGCAGAGTACAAAATGTACCCAACCAGGGTCTCCATAGCGCTTAACCCTGTGACACCCGGACCGACCTGGCATTTTCCCCCCTGAAAAAAGCCCAAGTCCCTCAGGGTACCAGAACAGCAGATCTGCATCCCCGGCGGACAACGGGTTTAACTGATCCGGACCAGCGTGACCAGAACCAGTCCCGTGCCCTAACCACGCCGACATGCCTACTCCAGGAGAAGGGGCAGATATGCGTGTTGATCTTAAACATGAAAAGAAGGCGCCACCCAGACGTTCTGTGCGAACCGCGCCCGGTGGCCCACCCCCAGGGCGTGAGACCCCTCTACATATGTTCAGATCCATTCCGTCATCATCCCCCAGATATGAACGAGAATCCGTCGACAACCAACACAGGTCGTCGGAAGAGGAAAAACCTCCATCCCAGTTGCTTTATAAAAACGCTGTTTTAACCTCAAGCAACCAAGGCGTGCCAGTCATTTGCCTGATCTTCAACAGAACACCCCGAGCTAGCACTATGCGTGCGTCGGGACACAACCACATCAATGAACAGGCTATTTAGACCTGTCATTGAATCCCCAAGGCGCCCAGGGAAACGACAAGAGGGGTGTGATGCTTCCTAACTCCAACTCCTTTTAATAGAAAAGAAGGAAGCACCAACAGCATGTATCCCAGTCTACACAGCCGGGGGTACAAATTGTTTACATTTTTACATCCCACCACCCTCCCATAGGGAGGAGACGGAAATCCCCAGAGAGACTTCCCACGCGAGCTGTACAGATTGAAAAGAATATATTGCAACCTTGAGCCATGTAAAATTTTGGTTTTAGGGCCCTCCGGGGAGGAGGCACTGAACCCATACACACTCAATAATCGAATTGAATCGAATACACACACAATAGAGCAGGACTCCTTTTTGAAGTTCTACTCACCTTGACAATCTGAGGAGGAGGCTCTGCACTCTGAGGAGGCTCCCTCACATGGAAGGAGAGTCCTAACTCACAGAAGGCCCGAATAGGAGCTTCGTGAGGAGGAGCCCTGACCACTCCCCGAAACAGATCCATCATATGGACCCGAACAGCTCACGGAAGTCCTACCAACAGAGACGCGCACAGTGACGTACTCTATGGCGGGGGAATTTCTGCGGTGCACACGACCCAATATTCCAGGGCGTGGGACCAGGAAACCCCCCCCCCCCCCCCCCCTCTTACCCTGTAACGTGCCGAACAGCAACGTGACAGGAACCTTGAAGGACAGGAGGTTTTAACCCCTGCCCATCAAAGAAGGGGAGAAAAGGATTACCAGTTCACCCCTTTATGACCCCACACCCATGATACGATGTAATGACAAAAAAGAGTATGACACAGTCATAGTCAGCTCCATGAAGCGTCTAACAGCTTCACACAGCGCATGTGCTAACCTGCTATCTGATTTTTACTAAGGAAAAAACACAGAATAGAGAGGGCCCCCTTAAGAGCCCCGGTACCAGACTTACACATGTGCTTCTGTGGCCAACCCAACCCAGTTGTAGGTCACACGACACACACAACCCATTATCACCTACAAAAAATGGCAAAAACACTCTACAGAGGAACGCCGTTTTTCATAATGAGAGAATACATAATTCTCGATTAGTATCGGCCACAGGCCTTGCTAAGCACACACGAAACGTGACCAAACAATCTTTTCTTTTAGGAAAATACAGTTCCTCAAGCAGTTCTAGCACAACCCCAGCAATCAAGCTAAGGGTTACATCGTATCCCACCACACAGTGACACAATATATTGTAACAACATGTCTGAGAGGAGGGTGAAGAAGTCCCCAGGGAACCGGGGGGAAAACACCCCTCCTACTTTACCCTTAATACGGCCAGTTGAACAGGTAAACCTGTAAATATGTGAACACACTGTTCATTGTCATTACAGGCTGAGAAAATAATTCATTCTTCACTCATATGTCACTAAGCATAGCTTTATCGGTTAGTTTAACCCCCTTAGTTGTGAGTACACGGTACATGAACACACATAATGTTTCTCAACACAACAAACCAGATAATTTTCACATCTGTAACAAACAACACGATTTGCATGGAGACCAGTGACAAGACAATTCACACATAACTTGCGTCGTATCCTAAATGTAGTGCAGCAACACTCGTTTTGGAAAACATCGTTATTTACAAAACATTTAGAAGGGAAAGAAAGAAGAAGTGTTCAAGGTCTGGTCAGGACCTTTCCTACCGTGAGCGCAGATCAAGCGAACTGCAGTCTCTAACAAGGCACCGATAGTAACACAGCATTCCTGTGTTGTCGACATGGGCAGCGTCGCCGCTCCATCCCGCCGCTACGGTTCCCCTTGTTGACGCAGTCCTCGCCGGCCGGGCTCAGGGTAGGTTCGACTAACATCCTCTGTCAAAGATGACGTCGTAGTCAGAGTGTTTAAAGCATGTTATAGTCTCAGAACGTTCAACAGTGTAGCATTAAGCTAACGGCCGCTCTCGGCCGATAGCAGCAAGCTAACGTTTACTAGCCTAGTGACACAACAGGCTAGCGCCTGCAGCTAACAGCTGACTGGCTAACAGGTAGGCCACAACTAGCACGCAAGCTAAGCAGCTATCACCTGAACTTGTACACAACGATATAACAAGCCACACTCAGACAGGCCGCCGTTCTGAAACCCTCCTCACCTTTTAAGAGAGAAGAGAAACGAGATGTTAACACAGTTTTACAACGGTGATTTTACCATACATCCGGCGGAGCCAGCACAAGTCCCATCTGGGCTGTAGCCGACTTGAACATGGATCTTCCGATAACGAACATCCATGCCCACATTTCCTCGTTTAGGGTATACTCTCATTTGCATATGAAAGATGGGGCCTATACGGTGACAGAGAAGTACCCACGCGTCCAGAGATCCTGGGATCAACAGTTTACTGGTCGTGGCCCACTAGTTGCTATAATGGGCTTCAAACCAAGATCCTCCGCCGTCGCCTAAAAAGGCTGAACAAAGGACCCTAATCTGGGGCCGGTTTTCGTAAACATTGTCAGCCAGCCCCCATAGCACTAACAGACAAGTGGTGCTCGCAAGCAAACATTACTCACCGAACCTGGAACCCACCGCTTCTCACAACAGTCGGTGCGTCCTACAGTCCAGCTGTGTCGCTGGAGGGTTTTACCCCATCCAGCCGCAGCAAGGAGGACTGCAGTTGGGAGGCATGTAAGCGGCGTGAACTCCCAATACGAAAAAAACGGTGGAGGTGTAGAATGATCATCATCTTCCAGACACTCCAGTACGAAGACAATATCGCCGTATTTTCTCGAATATAGTGAGAGAGAAAATAAAGATATGATGTCAACGTATCCCTTGTTTTCCAACTTTCTCCTACTAACAACATCGTCAAGTGGGGATCTACCGAAGGCACTTCCTTGTGGTGAAAGCGAAGAAGGAGGCGAGTATAATAATAATAATAATGACTTGGATTTATATAGCGCTCTTCATGACACCCAGAGCGCTTCACAGAGTCCATTATTCATTCACCCACCCCTGCTTATGTAGGTAAGCTGATAGGGGTGTGGTCAGACGAATATTGGGATATAAAGGTACACTTGTGGAATCTTTATTCAGTGCGCGTGCACGAGCGAGGTACTGTGCAGTAGTGATGCCGAGTGGAGCCCATTACGATACAGAACTAACCTTACTGTCATACACTTGTCCTAATAAACGAACCTACACTGTAGCACTCAACACTTTGATGAACATTGTTACTCAGCTGATAGAGTTGTATAGTACCCTTCCTGATGACTTGTTGTACAGAACTTGTAAGTTGCTTTGGATAAAAGCGTCAGCTAAATGACTAAATGTAAATGTATACAAACAATGAGGTGCAGTGGGCTAAGTAGAGTTTTGATTCAGAAGTCTGACAGCTGAGGGGAAGAAACTATTTGTGGTCCTGTTGGTTCTGCCTGGGAGGCTGCGGTAGCGTGCCCCAGAGCGAGTACCCCGCAGACGGGTGAACAGTCCATGGTTGGGGTGAGAAGTGTCTTTGATTATGTAGAATAGAATAGAATAGAAATACTTTTATTATCCAGAGGGAAATTTGACACTGCAAATCGCTCAACATTAAACATTTAGACAGAACAGGTCACGAATAAGAATAACAAAACAAATCAAATTGCCCAAGATAAGAGTAGAATAAAAATGGAATAAAATATACAGTAAATAAATACAGTAAAAATATACTGAGGTCTACAGTAGGTGTAGTATTGCACAGTGCTGTTTCAAAAGTAAGAGTCCAGGAAGATGGTAACTGTCACTCTGTGCTCAGTGATGCAGTGAGGCACAGTGATGCATTGTATAGTCTGATGGCTGTTGGAATGAAGGACTTCCTGTGCCGTTCAGTGGTGCATTTAGGTAGTGTGAACCTAGCACTGAACATGCTCCTCCTGTCAGCCAAGTCTGTGTATAGTGGGTGGGAGGGGTTTTCCCTGATGGCCTGGAGCTTAGCAAGGCTCCTCCTCTCCGCCACCCTCGCTAGGGAGTCCAGCTCCACCCCAACAACACTACTGGCCTTCCTGACCAGCTTATCCAGCCTGTTTATGTCCCCTGCTCTCAGTCCGCTGCCCCAGCAGGTCACAGCGTACAAGAAGGCGCCCGCCACCACCGACTCATAGAACATCCTTAACATCCTTGTACAGACATTGAATGATCTCAGCCTTCTGAGGAAGTAGAGTCGGCTTTGGCCCTTCCTGTACAGTGCCTCTGCATGTTTTGACCTGTTCAGTTTGTTGTCGATGTGCATACAGAGGTATTTGTACTCCTCAACCATGTCCACATCGACTCCCCTGATGGAAATGGGGGTCACGGGGGTCTGTGAGCACCGCTTCTCATAGATTGATGAGATGGGGGTGAGTGGGGTCTTGGTGATGCATTGGGCTATTTTGACTACCCTCTGCAGTGATCTCCGGTCCTTAACAGTGCAGTTGCCGTACCAGACTGAGATGCAGGTGGTGAGGATGCTCTCAATCGTACAGCGATAAAAGTTTGCTAGCACAGGAGGGGGTAGGTGGAGTTTGGCCAACTTCATCAGGAAAAATAGGTGATTGTGGGCCTTCTTGACCAGGGTCGAGGTGTTGGTGGTCCAGGACAGGTCCTCAGAGATGTGGACTCCCAGGAATTTAAAACTACAGACCCGCTCAACCTCCTCTCCATTTATGTGGATGGGGCTGTGCGTGCCTGTTTTATTTCTCCTGAAGTCCACCACTATCTCCTTCGTTTTTTTGGTGTTGAGGGCCAGGTTGTTATTAGCACACCACAGAGCTAGGTACTGGACCTCCTCTCTGTACGCTGACTCATCATTGTTCAGGATGAGAGTGGAGGACTTGAGGCTGTCCTTCTGACATGCTGAGGTCTGTCGGTCAGGAAGTCCAGTATCCAGTTGTAGAGGGAGGGGTCGATGCCAAGGTCATGGAGCTTGGTGATCAGCTTGGAGGGGATGATGGTGTTAAACGCTGAGCTGAAATCAATGAACAGAAGTCGCACGTACGTGTCCTTCTGGTCCAGATGGAGGAGGGCTGCGGAGATGGCGTCGTCCGTACTCCTGTTCTGGCGGTAGGCAAACTCGTAGGGGTCAAGTGAGGGTGGTAGGCAGGATTTAAGGTGAGCCAGGACTAGCCTCTCAAAGCACTTCATGATGGTGGAGGTGAGTGCTACGGGTCATCAGTAGTCATTGAAGCTCTCTGGGGAGGCGTGTTTAGGGACAGGAATGATGGAGGTGACTTTGAAGCATGTGGGAACTTTTGCCTGGGCCAGGGACAGATTGAAAATCTCAGTCAGGACCCCCGTCAGCTGCCCAGCACAAACACTGAGTACCCGCACGGGGATCCCATCGGGTCAGGCAACTTTTCGTGCGTTGGTTTTGCACAGTTCCGCAAACACGTCAGTGGGGGAGAGTGTGAGGGTCAGGTGGTTGGCAGGGGTGGGGGTCTTGATGGCCCTCTCGTGGTTGTCCCTGTCAAAACGGGCGTAAAAGTAGTTTAGGTCGTCTGGGAGGGAGGGGTCAGTGATTGGGGGGGTGCCGTGTTTGGGTTTTGTAGTCTGTAATGGCCTGCAAGCCCTGCCACATGCGCCGGGGGTCAGAGCCATTTAGATGCTCCTCGACCTTGAGCTTGTGGTCGTGCTTGGCACATTTGATGCCCCTCTTCAGATCGGCCCGGGCTAGACTGTAGGCTTGTGGGTCACCTGATCTGAAGGCGATGTCACGTGCCTTCAGCAGCTGGCGGACCTGCCCATCCATCCACGGCTTATGGTTAGGGAAGATTGTGATCAGCTTGGTGGTGGTGACCTCGTTGATGTTGGTGCTGATGCAGTCCAGGGTGGAGGAGGTGAAGGTATCAATGTTCGTGTGAAAGTCCACTGTGGCCTCCGCAGCAAAGTTACTCCAGTTGGTGTTTTGAAGCCAATGCTGAAGTGCCAGGTCTGCCCCCTCGGGCCAGGCTTTCACAGATTTAACTGTGGGCTTGATTTGCTTGATGAGTGGTTGGTATTTGGGTAGGAGGAACAGTGAGATGTGGTCCGACTGGCCCAGGTGGGCGAGAGGGAGGGCCTTGTAAGTGTCTTTGGTGTTAGTATAGACGTGATCTAATGTATTGTCTCCTCTTGTTGGACAAGAAACATGTTGGCAGCCTCCGGCCTGTCTGTTCTTTGATAATGGCTACATGCAGTTCTTTCATGGCTAGCTTTGCATTGGCATCTGCTATGTTGCTAATTCTTCAATCTTCCACTTTTTTTATTGTTTCTTTTGTACTATGCTGTGTTGATGCTGCTGCTATAGGGAGGTGTAGTGGTTACGTCATTGGTGTTTACCGCGCGGTCCACCCCTCTTGAAATCGCAATGTATTTCCAATGGACCCATTTCTAATCGTATCGTTTAAAACAAATAAAGCATGAACATCGGCATGGTGTACCTTTCTGTGTGTATTCATCCACAATCTATAGCTCAACATAAAAAAAATCACAATTAATTGTAAAGGTAGCAAAATAACAACGTTTATGTTTTCGTTCACTGAGGAACTACACAATGGCCGTGACGTGTATTAGGCGACAGCACTGAACAACAGGTAAGTTATTTTTTAACGACAAATTTAAAACCTTATAACTAACTTTATTTCAACCAAAAATGCTTAAACAATAATGTTAGTGATAGAAGGGAACACATTTTGTGCAAAAATGGAAAGCTTGCCAATGTTCATGAGGCAGAATTATTACAATAGCCGATAATACATTTTCCCAATGATAAATCCCTATACAGGTGGACCGTGCGGGAAACTAAAGTGACGTCAGACTACACCTCCCTATAGGCTTGAGGAGCCAAGAAACAAAGAACACTCTATACTGTAAAGCATCGGGACAAATAAATACTCTATACTGTAAACTAAGCATCGGGAACTGACAAATAAACACTCTATACTGTAAACTAAGCATCGGGAACTGACACACACAACACGGTATAGCTTGCTTTTAGCTCTTTACAGTGTCTGTCTGTCTGTCTGTGCGTCTGTCTGTCTGTCTGTCTGTCTGTCTGTCTGTCTGTCTGTCTGTCTGTCTGTCTGTCTGTCTGTCTGTCTGTCTGTCTGTCTGTCTGTCTGTCTGTCTGTCTGTCTGTCTGTCTGTCTGTCTGGTCTGTCTGTCTGTCTGTCTGTCTGTCTGTCTGTCTGTCTGTCTGTCTGTCTGTCTGTCTGTCTGTCTGTCTGTCTGTCTGTCTGTCTCACAGTAAGATAATGAGTGTCTGTCTCACAGTAAGTGACTGAGTGTGTCTGTCTGTCTCACAGTAAGTGACTGAGTGTGTCTGTCTGTCTGTCTGTCTCACAGTAAGTGAATGAGTGTGTCTGTCTGTCTGTCTGTCTGTCTCACAGTAAGTGAATGAGTGTGTCTGTCTGTCTGTCTGTCTGTCTGTCTGTCTGTCTGTCTGTCTGTCTGTCTGTCTGTCTGTCTGTCTGTCTGTCTGTCTGTCTGTCTGTCTGTCTGTTTGTCTGTCTGTCTGTCTGTCTGTTTGTCTGTCTGTCTGTCTGTCTGTCTGTCTGTCTGTCTGTCTGTCTGTCTGTCTGTCTGTCTTTCTGTCTCACAGTAAGTGAATTAGTCTGTCTGTCTGTCTGTCTGTCTGTCTGTCTGTCTGTCTGTCTGTCTGTCTCACAGTAAGATAATGAGTATGTCTGTCTGTATCACAGTAAGAGAATGAGTGTGTAACATTTTCAGCAACATTTTTATTTTCATGGCATCACAAAAATATATATAATTCAACTAAATCTCCATTTCCTTTCTGAACTCAAGTCACTACCTATTTAAAAAACAGTTCAACATAGTTAAGTAAAACGACCAACATGTTTCAACAAGAGGACATGACTCACTGTGACTCATGAAGAGAGAGAGAGAGAGAGAGAGAGAGAGAGAGAGAGAGAGAGAGAGAGAGAGAGAGAGAGAGAGAGAGAGAGAGAGAGAGAGAGAGAGCTCTGGAAGGGGCTGGACAGCTCAGTGGTTTATGTTTTGACACCATTACTCTTCTTACTACTCCTGGGCAAAAGTGAACAAACAAATAATTTTGCTCTAATTTCGGTACATACCCAATGACCATTGATATGTACTGGCAGGGGTGACATTTCCACTAGAGCAGGGGTGGGAAATTAACTTTTACAAGGGGCCACATGAGAAACCTGAACTGTGTTGGAGGGCCGAACCAATGATAACTTGAACTTAATTCTGCTCAATATTCATTATCTCCCATTGTAAAAATGTACCGCAGGCCGGACACGGACGCCCAAAGGACCGGAAGTGGGCCGTAATTGCCCAGGTCTGCACTAGACATGTCCCCCTCACAAATCTTGTTTTTGTCCCTCTCACTTTCCGAAAACTAACATTATATAACGTTAATTCATATGCAATACTTTTTCTGTGATGTGTGCGTTTGTGCAATGACATGTCGGGACTTCCTTTATGCCCAGATTGCAGAATGGGTACAATACAGT
Source organism: Notolepis coatsorum (assembly GCF_963971535.1). NCBI lineage: Eukaryota > Metazoa > Chordata > Actinopteri > Aulopiformes > Paralepididae > Notolepis > Notolepis coatsorum. The sequence continues at coordinate 95,307,538 of NC_140168.1, forward strand.
ACGGCTCAATACACACAATTGTTAAGGGGATGCAGACCAGAGAAAGACTTTCGTCTTGTTTACATCAGGGTCCCCCATTTTCAATTCATAATGACATTTATGACATACACAACATACTGATATACAGATATATAGCATGACATTTATGACATACATGACATACAGATATACAGTACAGACCCGGCGGCCTGTAGCTGTTCCGCAACCGTTCCTACTTCCGGGGTAGGCCTGATTGGCCGCGACGGCCACGTGACCAGGCGCGGCCACGCCCCGCGGCAGAGGCCGCTGTGTTGACGCTAGGCTGCTGTGTTTCCTGGTTGTCGCGCCGCGGTAGTCAGTTAGTTCTGTGTTCCGTGTTGCAATAAACGTTCAACGATGTCAACAAAACGGTATCTTATTACGGCTTTCCTCCCGACGACAAAGAGAAGAGAAGGTGGCTGAAGCCTGAAGTTGATACAGTACGTTTGATCGCGGTCTCGTGACCAGAATACAAAACATTACCTGTTGTTATTGTTAAGTCGCTATCTTGTGATAGTAACATGGTCGTTCTTAATGTAGCCTACTGTATATATCCACATGTGTTTGTACATATAACTGCATATAATCCTTTTACATATCTGTAGATACTACGCTATCTATATCTGTACATATCCCTTACCTACTCTTACTAGTTACGCTGCTGGCCAGTATGTGTGAGGTTTTTGTCCGCTGCTCACCTACTCGCTCTGTTCCTTTAAGTTTTCAGTTAATTAATTGCATTCTCCTCTTCACACGCTTCTTCCTGTAGACGCCGTTTGATTGGTGCTTCCCCAACCACACGCTTGTCAATCTCATCCCGCAGCTGTCACAGCTTGTCATTAAGCATTCCTTTTGATTATATATACCCTGATTCCCCATCAAGTGTTGTTGGATCGTTTTGATATATTCTCTGCATTTGCCGTTCCTTCCGTTGCCTGCTGTTCTCTGTGCTTTGCCTCCCAGGACTCTCAAGGAGTATTCCGTTTGGACTACCCGTTCTCCGTTACGAAGCGCTCGCCCTGTTTGATCTGCTCTCTTTACGCACAGCGCTTGGGTGAGTTTTTGCAAGACAGTCTTTTGACCCTATCCTTTTTCGTGTGTGTAAACACTGAAGAGATCCTGCTTTTTGTTCAGTCTGTCTCTCACCCTTTGCCTGTTTTTGGATTGTTCATTGGGATTAATTATTGTTTGAACTTTGCTCACTGTGTGTATTCACACCGAAGATATTATCACTTGGATTATTATTGGGACATCGCTCACTGTGTGTATTCACACCGAAGATTCTATCACTTGGATTGTTGTTTGGGACATTGCTCACAGTGTGTAATTACACCGAAGATTCAGTCACTTGGATTATCTGTTGGGACAAGTCACTTCACCTGTCACCTGTCTGTTCCCAACTGTACTCTGAGCTAACCCGCTCTCTCTCTCTCCCTGTTCCGCTACCACCTCGGAGTACTGCCGGGAGGATTCTGCAGAGCGGCTCTGACGTCACTGTCAGATTCCTCAGACGAAGCCTTCCCGGGAGAAGCTGCAGAGCAGCAACATTCCTCAAATGCTTGTATCCCAGTCTGTGTCTGTTTTTCAACCATGTTCTCGCTGCTATTCTGTGAAATAAACAAGCCCTAGTTTTTGGCTAACTCTGAAACTACTCTCTCTGTGTCGTTAGCGTTTGGGGTCGGTGTCAAACCATAACAGTATGACTACCATAGTGTCTTTATACCTGCTGCATCAATGTACATAATAATACTACAACTCTGTACATACATATGATCTGATTAGCATTATTACTCAGTACTGATTTATATATTTTAAACAATATAATGAATTAAGGTTTTGTTTTATTTGTCACATAAGGTACGCGTACATTACAGTGAAACACTTGGTTCTGTATGAGCCTCCTGAGATTGTGCTTCAGTTTACAATGTATTTTCTTTTTGCAGGCATGATGACTTCACCCCATCTGTACAGTCATTACAAAGGACGCACCACACTTACTGCTCTGATCGGTGTGGCTCCCAATGCAGTTATAACCTTCACCAGTGACCTAGGAAGTACCTCAGACAAGGCGATCACAGCTGTTCTCCCTGTTGTGTGTGTCTTTACAGGTTTCATTCCCCTTCATATAATAAATATCATTTACTTTTGGAAAACGTTGTTTATTTCTGCCGGGACCTGTCCTGTGCTTAAAGCACTCACTGGATGGGCTGGCTTCCCAACAGCCCCGTCCAGGTATGTGTTATTATAGACCTTTGTTTGTGACAGTCTGCCACAACATTTTAAAGTGTGTGAAGAAACTTTGTGATTCAAGTGTATTGAATATCAGGTGGATGAGCCTAGATTTGTGAATGTCTTAAGATGCCATGTTTACCTGCACTTCAAGAGGTTTAATCGTCACATACAGTACATACACAATACATAAATGATGATAATAGTGAAATGAAGGTGGCCATGCCTGCCTTCGATTGTGCAAAAATACAATACAAAAATAGAATAGATTGTGGAAGTTAATAAATGAGACGAGCAGAAGAGTATGGAGTCTGCGCTTTACTTCAAAACAACTACTTGGTGACTGGCACGGCAGCAATTAAACCTCATAGCAAGGTCTAGGATGCCACAATTCAGTCGGAGCTTCATCAAAGTCAGGAGTAGCTGATCGATTAGAGGCATAATTCAAGCACCACAACACATGAAGTACTAGGTCTGTGTAGCAATGTCAAGGTGGTTTGGGCCTGGTTCAGCTCTTCCTTCATCCTCCACACTCGCAGGGAGCATTTGTTTTTTCCGTTTGGTGGGAATGGGATAGCTGATGTGGTCGGGGAAAGCAGTGTTGGCCCAGCTGCTTTGCCATTGGGAAAATGCCACCCACAGACCCGTGAGTTACAGTTTGGGGTGAAGTCATGCCTGCAAAAAGAAAATAAATTGTAAACTGTGATATGAAGAAACAAACAAATAGATTTCTGTCTACTACAAGCTAAACATGTGATTGCTTTAAAATGGAAGGAGATTCAGAGACCTGACTCAGGTCATTGGATCAAAGAGATGTCTAACTTCTAGAAAGCACAATCTCAGGAGGCTCATACAGAACCAAGTGTTTCACTGTAATGTACGCGTACCTTATGTGACAAATAAAACAAAACCTTAATTCATTATATTGTTTAAAATATATAAATCAGTACTACTGAGTAATAATGCTAATCAGATCATATGTATGTACAGAGTTGTAGTATTATTATGTACATTGATGCAGCAGGTATAAAGACACTATGGTAGTCATACTGGCCAGCAAACACAGCAACCAGGAAACACAACCAGGAAACACAGCAGCCTAGCGTCAACACAGCGGCCTCTGCCGCGGGGCGTGGCCGCGCCTGGTCACGTGGCCGTCGCGGCCAATCAGGCCTACCCCGGAAGTAGGAACGGTTGCGGAACAGCTACAGGCGACCCGGCGCCATGGGCGGGCATTAGGGGGCCGGGCCGCGTATAGCTTATCCGCAACAGTAAGTTACTTCCGGGGTAGGCCTGATTGGCCCCGACAGGCACGTGACGCGCAACTTTCTCTGCCGCGCGGCACGCTCCGCGGAGCGGCAGAGCTTGCGGAATTACGTAACCGTCCAAATCAGCCATGACTTTCATTCGGTGCTTCAGCTCACCTGGCAGAGCGGCGGTCCTGCGATCCTGCGGTCCGTTGTTGACGAGTGAGTTCGAATCCCATCAAATCTTTTTTTTTTAACGTGATTTTTTTTTTAACATGTATTCTTTCGCCGGTTAAGGTTAGGCATGGTTAAGGTTAAGGTTAAGGTTGTGTTAGAGAATGGCAATAGACAGCCTATTTCCGCGCGACAGCTCTCAGCAGCCTCGTTGCGCGTCCTGAGTTTGCCGCGTCACGTGCCTGTCGGGGCCAATCAGGCCTACCCCGGAAGTAACTTACTGTTGCGGAACAGGTACACGCGGGCCGCGTGATTTTTAAACGTAGCCTATGTGTGCGAAAACGCTCTCTGATTGGCTAGCCGTGTACAGCGAAGACCCTCTCTGATTGGTTTAGCGCTGAAGGGTCTTTTCCGCTAAACCAATCAGAGAGGGCCTTCGCTCACATAGACCACCGCAACACTTCCGGGATTCTGAAATCAGGGAGGAGATTGCGGGGGGGGGGGGGGGGGGTCAAATGAATGAATGTGGACGAGAGCCGTGATGTAAGTGGTTGCCGATACGGCTGTGGGGGTGCTAGCTAGAGACATGATCGAATAGACGTTTATGCGCCTCGCTCTCCTGAACACGGCGTGACCCATAACTAATCGATCAGAACTAAATCGGCAGAGAAAAAGCCCATTTTAAAGCACCTATTCCGCATGGACATGCGCAGAGTGCCCATGGAGTCTGGACGACGCGAGATGACGCTCGAATGAATGTGGACTGTTCTATCAGAGGGGGGAGCTTCGGTGGCCAGTGTCCTTTCAACCGAACAGGATAATGAAAAAATGATCCCACTAAATGGCCAGACGCGTCTTATGGCGACATCTACAATTACCTCATTGAGTCTCCAGGTAGACTAATGTTTATATTTAAGTGCAGCGGTCTGTAGCCACTTACATGACCATCGAAGCTCCCCCCTGTGATGGAACAGTCCACATTCATTCGAGCGTCATCTCGCGTAAAATACCCCAAAGTACCCCAAAATACCCCAAAGTACCAGAAAATACCCCAAAATACCCCAAAGTACCAGAAAATACCCCAAAGTATACCCCAAAATACACCAAAGTACCAGAAAATACGCCAAAGTACCCTAAAATACCCCAAAACACCCCAAAATACCACAAAGTACCCCAAAATACCCTAAAATACCCCAAAGTATACCCCAAAGTACCAGAAAATACCCCAAAATACCCCAAAGTATACCCCAAAGTACCCCAAAGTACCCTAAAATACCCCAAAATACCCCAAAGTACCCCAAAGTATACCAGAAAATACCCCAAAGTATACCCTAAAATACCCAAAAATACCCCAAAGTACCCTAAAATACCCCAAAATACCCCAAAGTACCCCAAAGTATACCAGAAAATACCCCAAAGTACCCCAAAGTATACCAGAAAATACCCCAAAGTATACCCCAAAATACCCCAAAGTGCCTGGAAATATACCACAAAGTACCCCAAAATACCTAAAATGAAAAACTAAAATGTGCACATTTTGTGTAATAGTGTGTAATAGTGTAATTGTGTAATAGTGTGTAATAGTGTAATAGGGTGTAATAGTGTAATAGGGTGTAATAGTGTAATAGTGTGTAATAGTGTAATAGTGTAATTTTGTGTAATAGTGTAATAGTGTAATAGTGTGTAATAGTGTAATAGTGTGCTAGTGTGCTAGTGTAATAGTGTGTAATAGTGTAATAGTGTGTAATAGTGTGCTAGTGTAATAGTGTGTAATAGTGTAATAGTGTAATTTTGTGTAATAGTGTGTAATAGTGTAATAGTGTAATAGTGTGTAATAGTGTAATAGTGTGCTAGTGTGCTAGTGTAATAGTGTGTAATAGTGTGCTAGTGTAATAGTGTGTAATAGTGTGTAATAGTGTAATAGTGTAATACAGGGTACTACAGGGTACTACATGGTACTACATGGCACTACATGGTACTACATGGTACTACAGGGTCCTACATGGTACTACAGGGTACTAAATGGTATACATGGCACTACAGGGTACTACATGGTACTACAGGGTACTACAGGATACTACATGGCACTACATGGTACTACATGGTACTACAGGGTACTACATGGCACTACAGGGTACTACATGGCACTACAGGGTACGCGGGGGAAATTGTGAAAGTGTGGGTGATGCCTGTGCACCGCCGGCCAACGGGAGAGGGTCTCTCGCGAGTCTCTATGACAAACGGTTCAAAAGATACAAAAAGGGGGCACGGCCTAAGGATCGGGGGAGTGGTCAACATAGACCAATGAAAGAGGATATCCCTACTGAGTGCAATGACACAACCCGCAAGTCTCTATGACAAACGGTTAAAAAGATCACAAAGGGGGGAGGAGCCAAACTATGGGCATGGTCAACATAGACAGATGAAAGAGGACATCCCTACTTGAGTACAATGGCACAACCCGCAAGTCTCTATGACAAACTATTACACCATTACACTATTACACTATTAAAATATTACACTATTACACTAGCAAACTATTACACTAGCACACTATTACACTATTACACTATTACACTAGCACACTATTACATTATTACACACTATTACACACTATTACACACTATTACACTAATACACTAGCACACTATTACACACTATTACACACTATTACACTATTACACACTATTACACTATTACACACTATTACACTATTACACACTATTACACTATTACACTATTACACACTATTACACTATTACACTATTACACACTATTACACTAGCACACTATTACACTATTACACACTATTACACTATTACACACTAGCACACTATTACACTATTACACTAGCACACTATTACACACTATTACACACTATTACACTAGCACACTATTACACTATTACACACTATTACACTATTACACACTATTACACACTATTACACACTATCACTATACTCCAAATTCCTCAGAGACGCAGCAGCCGCCATCACCCCAGTCATCACTCACATAATAAACCTCTCTATAAAACAGGGACACGTCCCCAAGGACTTCAAAATTGCGAGAGTGACCCCTCTGCACAAAAAGGGCAGCAAATTAGACCCAGGCAACTACCGCCCTGTTTCTATTCTTACCTCCATCTCGAAAGTCATGGAGAAAATAGTCTTCGAACAGGTCGAAAAGTACCTGGTGGAAAAAAATCTAATCTACGAATTCCAATCTGGCTTCAGAACGTCCCATTCCACTGACGCATGCCTCCTCTATTTGAACGACCACATCAAACAAGAGGTGGACGCGGGCAAATACTGCGGCATGGTCATGCTGGACCTACAAAAGGCCTTCGACACTGTCAATCACTCCATTCTGATTGACAAGCTAAAAGCAATTGGTTTTGATAGCTTATCAGTGAGCTGGATGCAATCCTACCTGGAGGGGAGAGAACAGATGGTAGAGGTAAACAGTACTCTATCCCCCCCCCCTCACAGTGAGCTGTGGTGTTCCACAAGGAAGCATACTAGGACCGCTACGCTTCCTAATTTATGCAAATGACATGTCGTCAGCCTGTGACTGCAACTTGTTCCTGTTTGCGGACGACTCAGCCCTGCTGGTCTCTGACAAGAACAAGTTGCAGGTTGAAAAAACCCTCAGCTCGGAACTAGGCAAAATCTGCATATGGCTCGCTGATAACAAACTATCATTACACATGGGCAAAACAGAGTCCATTCTCTTCGGTTCAAATAACAAACTCAGCAAGACCGACGGCTTCTCAGTTGCAGTGGGTGACAATATTGTCACAAGGAAAGACGAAATTACCTACCTGGGTTCCATCCTAGAGGCAAATCTTTCCTGTGACAAAATGGCATCCAATGTAATAAAAAAAAGTCAACCAACGAACTAGATTCTTGTACCGGATCTCCTCTCTGGTAGTTCAAGTTTCAAGTTTCTTTAATAGTTGTCATACAGAAGTACAGAATACTTTTGTACAAAATGCTTCTTACTGTTGCGCTCCAGAGACTGTGCATGACAAGATAAGTATGAAATAAAAACATAGTAAAAATTAGAAGAAAAAAAAGAGGTCACAGTGTTCAGTTTAGACATATGTACAATGTTCGTAGACGTAGTTACCATACAATATACAATACTGTGCAGTGTACTAATATACAATACTATATAGTGCAAGGCATAAATGGACGAGGTGCAGTTTAGGTACAATTCACAGTAGGTGTACGAGTTGTAGTGCAAATCCTTTATCAATAAATATAAAGTGTAAGTGTGTTTGTGTGATCTAAAGTGTGGAGAGTGGGTGCTGCAGTGTGTTGTTTGTTTGAGTGAGTGTGTGTGTGCGTGTGGGTGTGTGTGCTGTGTGCATTTGATGGTTGTTGCATAGTGATTATTGTTCGTTTAGCGATTATTGTTCGTTTAGCAGCCTGATGGCCTGGGGATAGAAGCTCCTTCTGAGTCTTTCTGTGCTCGCCATAAGACTCCGGTATCGCTTGCCTGACGGCAGCAGTTCAAAGAGGCAGTTGTTCGGGTGGCTCGAGTCCTTAATAATTCTCTTAGCCTTCCCCTTGCACCGCTTGTTGTAAATGTTCTGGAGGGTGGGAAGCCCCCCTCTAATTGTGCGTTCGGCTGAACGTGTCACTCTTTGTAGTCTGCTACGGTCTTGTGCAGTGCTATTCCCAAACCAGGAGGTGATGTTGCCGGTCAGGATGCTCTCTATTGTACATGAGTAGAAGTTCCTAAGGATCTTCTGACTGACTTGGAACTTCCTTAGGCGCCTGAGGAAGTAGAGGCGTTGTCGTGCCTTCTTCACAACACTGTCAATGTGTGTGGTCCATGTCAAGTCCTCGGATATGTGGGCTCCGAGGTACTTGAAACTGTTCACTCTCTCAACTGGTGCCCCGTCGATGCTGAGGGGGCTGTAGTCCTTGACCCCCGACCTCCTGAAGTCCACAATCATCTCCTTTGTTTTGCTGACGTTCAGGGAGAGGCAGTTCTCCTGACACCACTGTGACAGGTTCTCTACCTCTTCCAGGTAGGCCCTTTCGTCGTTGGCAGAGATCAGGCCCACCACTACTGTGTCATCAGCAAATTTGATGATGGTGTTGTTGTTCCGCTGTGCTACGCAGTCATGTGTGTACAGGGAGTAGAGGAGGGGGCTCAGAACACAGCCCTGGGGGGCCCCTATGTTGAGCGTGATGGATGAGGAGGTGCAGTTGCCGGCTCTTACCACCTGGGGTCTGCCCGTCAGGAAGTCCAGGACCCACTGGCACAGGTCATAGTTCAAGCCCAGGTCCCTGAGCTTGGCTATGAGTTTGGAGGGGACTATGGTATTGAATGCTGAGCTGTAGTCGATGAACAGCATTCTCACATAGTTCCCCTTCCTCTTGTCCAGATGTGATGCTGCTGTGTGCAGCACATGGGCTATGGCGTCCTCCGTGGACCTGTTGGGGCGATATGCAAATTGCAGAGGGTCCAGGTTGATTGGGAGGGAGGAACAGATGTAGCCCTTCACTAGCTTCTCAAAGCACTTCATGGCTATGGAGGTGAGGGCTACAGGGCGGTAGTCGTTGAGGCAAGCGGGCGTAGATTTTTTGGGTACAGGGATGATGGTGGACTTCTTCAGACAGGTGGGGATGACGGCCTGTTCCAAGGACAGGTTGAAGATGTCAGTGAATACCGGGGCCAGTTGGTCGGCACAGACTTTTAGGACGCGGCCGGGGATGCCGTCCGGTCCTGCTGCCTTCCTGATATCCACTTTTTTAAAGATCCGTCTCACCTCATGCTCTGTTACCCTGAACACTGAGTCTCCATCAGCAGACCCCCCCCCCCCCATTGCCGTGGTTTGTAGGCTGGTGTTGTTATTCACAGCCTCAAACCTCGCATAGAAGGAGTTGAGATCATTTGCTAAGGAGATGTCACTGTTCAGTTTGAGGGGGGTTCCTTTGTAGTCTGTCATTGTTCTGAGGCCCTGCCACATGCCTCTAGAGTCAGCCTGTTCAAACTGAAGTTCAACTTTATCCTTGTAACGCCGTTTTGCCTCTATTACTGCTCTCCTGACGTTGTATCTTGCCATCTTGTGTTCTTCCATGTTGCCTGTCACCAGCCCGGTGTTGTATGCTGATGTGCGCACTTTCAGAGCCTCACGGACGGATTTGTCTACCCAGGGCTTTTGGTTTGGGTAGATATTAATTTTGGTGGTGGGGATTATTACTTCTACCTGAGTACAGACATAGTCAATCACCGTTTCGGTGTATTCGTTAATATTGGCTGTGTTATCACGGAGTACACTCCATTCTGTGCTTCCCAGCACTGCTTGGAGTGACTCTACTGACGTCACGGTCCAACGCTTAACCTCTCGCGAGACCACCGGCGTTCGCTTGAGACACTGTTTGTACTTAGGCAAAAGAAAAATTGCTGCGTGATCGCTTTTACCGAATGGACTAAGAGCCTGTGACTTGTACCCATTCTTAAATTGCGAGTATACATGGTCTAATATGTTCTCGCCTCTGGTGGGACAGGTCACATGCTGATAGAAATTCGGCAGCACCTTTTTAAGACGCGCGCTGTTGAAATCCCCCAAGACCAAAATGGCCGCGTCAACGTTAGCTGCCTGGAGTTTGTTTACCTCGTCGTGAAGTTTTGAAAGTGCGACCTCAGTGTTCGCGTGTGGTGGAATGTACACTCCGATGAGGATGATGGACGTTAACTCTCTTGGGAGGAAGAAGGGTCGACATTTTATCGTGATAAACTCCAGGTCTGGGGAGCAGTGGTTAGACATTTCTTTTGTGTTGCCTAAATCGCACCACTCCTTGTTTATCATGAAGGCAATGCCGCCTCCTTTCTTCTAAACAAGAATACCCTGAAGACTCTGGCAGGAGCACTCATTCAAGGGTACTACGACTATGCGTGCACCTCATGGTACCAAAGCACCAAAGTACCAAAGCACTTAATGAAGTTTTGAGTAGAGAACTTAAAGTTGTGCATGACTGGGTAGTATGTAATAGACTTGTCCTTAATATCTCCAAGACTAAATGTATTGTGCTGGGAACAAGGCACAGGTTATCTACAAATCCAAAGCTTCATTTAAACTTGTGTAATTCAGCAGTTCAACAAGTTGAAAGTACTAAACTCCTTGGAGTGATGCTGGATTGCACTCTGTCTTGGTTTCAGCATATTAATTATATTGTTTTAAAAATGGGAAGAGCAATTGGTATTTCCAGGAAATGTGCTTCTTTTGTTGCCCGTCCCCTTTTATGTCAGATAGTGCAAAGTTTAGTTTTATGTCATCTTGACTATTGCTCTGCGATGTGGTCATCTGCTGCCAGTGGTGACCTCAGGAAGCTCCAGGTGGTCCAGAACAGGGCAGCACGGTTGGTACTGGGCTGCTCACTAAGGTCTAATGTGAGCCGTATGCATGCCCGCCTCTCTTGGCTTAACGTTGAAAATAGATTGTCTTTTAATATACTTGTGCTGTTCAAGTTGGTCATGAGCAGTAAGACTCCTGTTTTTATACATAATCAGATTGTTTTTAGTAATACTGTGCACGAGCATTACACTAGAGGTTCCAGTAGTGGGCAGCTTGAATTGCCAGGTCCTAGAACCAGCGCTCTGGGGAGATCTTTTATTTTTAGAGCATTAACTCTGTGGAATGGCCTGCCTCAGAACCTCTGCTGCATTTACAGTAGATTCACTTTTAAAAAGAATCTTAAATAGTTTTTAAATTGTTTTTAACACTGTAAATTAGTTTTTTGTTTTTGTTTTACACTAATGTAATTTTAGCTATATTAATTGTTACAGTAGGTTCATTATGCATTGTGTGTACTGACTTTTAATAATTTTTGTTTTTTGCAATAGTGATTGTTTTTGTGTTTTTTTGTGTGTGGACCCCAGGAAGACTAGCTGGTTGCTATCGCACCAGCTAATGGGGATCCCTAATAAAATAAAATAAAATCAAATCAAACCTCAAAGGCGCTTAAAACAAAATTACAAACATCACAAAACAAACTGGTCAGACTACTACTTGACCTTATCCCCAGAACCCACCTCACCCCTGCCCACTTTGACAACCTAGGATGGCTTAGAGTAGACGACAGAGTACAGCAACTTGCAATGGGCCTGGTCTACAAGATACACTATACGACTAAGGTACCCATGTACTAGGGGTGCACCGATATATCGGTCGGGTATCGGTATCGGCCGATAAGTGCCTTGTTGACTGCTATCGGCCTATCGGCCGATAAGCTCAAATGTGCCGATAGCAGTCGCCGATAAATAACCATCAATTTGTGTAGCGTCAAAAGGCAAAAAAAAGAAAGTTCACTCGCGACCTACCTGCACAACGCCCGCCGTCCCCCACACACACACACAAGCTACTGCATCAAAGTTACTACTTATGATTAACAAGGCATTCGTTTTGTGGCATTAACGTTATATAGTTAGTGTTACACGGACAATAACATCAGCATATTATTATTAACATTAGTTAACGCTAGCTTTCGGTTAGCTGTTCAATGCTAATAACACAACCAAGCGAACCCATCAGAGCTCCCCATCAACACCGCTCTGTCGGGAGGATGGCATTTAAGAAAGTATCTGCTGTTAAAATGACACAAACATTCGTTTTGTGGCATTAACGTTATATAGTTAGTTACACGTTCAATTACATCTAGGGATGCCCCGATCACGTTTTTTGCCACCGATACGATTACCGATCGTCGTGAGCCATATCGGCCGATACCGATCCGATATCGATCGTTTTTGATTAAAAAGAAATTAAAAAATATTTTATATAAAAAGTTTTTTTTTTTTTTTTTTAATAAAATATATATATTATATAATTATACTTGTAGTTGTATTATCTGCGAGACATCGCCACGACGCAACAAGTCAAAATGCTCGCTATCTGCAAACAGCTCCACTGTCTGTGTGTACTCTAGTAGCCCTAGCTCCAAAAAGGATTCTCCGGCGCTGCAGCGGGACCCTATTGGTAACGTTATGCTTTGGTCATTTCACATTCAGCAAGCCCTCAGCTCGAATACGCATTCAATCAATGTTATAAGACATTGATATCAGGAGCTATCTGTAGCTACTGCTAGCCGGCTAGATGACGTTAAGACAACTATTTAGTTCAATCGGACATTTCGTTTTGAACCGTGAACTAACGTCAGCTAACGCAAGCTAACGCAAGCTAACGGAGATATCAACATGGGCTACTGGACTTCCTGGGGCATTTGTTGATATCCGGAGCTATCAGTAGCTAGCCGGCTAAATACCGTTAGACAATGCCTACTAAAAGTGAATAGTTGACTGGGTAATTTTGTTTAAACAGTAACGATAGCTAGGTAGCTAACGTTAGCTCAGGTCGAATGCACTATCTAGACTCAGCAGAGGAGGTCCGCCTCCGTGTTTACAAACTCTACACGGGTACGGGCGGGGCTAGGGAGGAGGAGCAGTTTGCAGGTCCTGTGCGTCTGAGACAAGCGAGTGAGATATCCACTTGATCAGTTTCCGCGATCGGCGAATATGACTAATTATCGGAATTCCCCGATCGCATATTTATACTGATTATCGGCCTATAATGATCGGGGGCCGATCGATTGGGGCATCCCTAATTACATCAGCATAGTATTTACCCGAAGATAGCAAGCAAGCCGTTCATAGCTCGGTTCCATTCCGTTGCTCATTCCGTACCCAACTACACATTCTGCAATCTGTTAATAAAGTTTTCAACCAGACAAATGTATAGAAAGGCTTTGTTTTATTATAACATTTGTTGCAGTAAAATCATTGTGTCTCGTTTGGCCATCCTGTGGAGCGCGCTGGTCGGCGGGCACTGCCGGGCAGCTAACGTATTAGCTTGTTGTGGTTCTGAGTTTGACTCGCAAGCAGATCAATGGCGGCATGCCCCGAAGTAGAAAATGAATAAACGCTTGCCGATTGGTGGTAAGAACAGCAGGAGGTGGGTGCTAGCGGTGTGGCGTAATTGGCCGAATCGACTGTCAATCAAAATGGTTCCATTGCATTGGTTGAAAGCTCTGGTTGAGAGAATAGTATCCCGCTGCAGGCCGCCAGAATGGTTCCATTGCATTGGTTGAAAGCTCTGGTTGAGAAAATAGTATCCAGCTGCAGGCCGCCAGACGATACTGGGTGTTACGACCCCTGTGAGTCTAAGGGTAAAGGGCTGTAACATAACAGTTGGTTGACAGAAAAGATGGACCACGTTTGTAAACAACAATGATATTTATTGAAAGATGCAAAGGAAGCACATGTAGCTCAAGGGTGAGCCCAGGCCAAAACAACAAACAAACACCACTATACTCCAAATAAACCCAATCTAATCTATGGTAAAAGAAATTACATTACCTAAACTACTCTTACCTAACCAAAACAGGAGAAAACAATATCCAAAGGACATGGCAGCTCACCCCATAGTGCTTCCTGAGAAAGAGAGAAAAACACATTAATGATACAGAAAACAAAGACAGCATATATACAAAAACAAACTATAACTAACAATGCTCTCTCTGTGGCCATACACACACAAGGAAATTTCCACTAAGCACCAAAGGCCAATAAACGAAATGCAATATTGTCAAAGTTACAGGTTACAAAATCACACTAGGCCTAGCCTCATGCCAGAGAGAGAGAAAGACTGAAGTGAGAAGCCATGTTTTAACAGGTGTGGGGTGATCCATGATTGGGTGGTGTTGATTGAGTGTTGGAGTCTGGAAAACCATCCACCAATCGGTGCTGTGTTGCTATAATGGAAGGGCAGGCCTGGCAGGGACCAATGGTGAAGGGAACAATGGCTGGAGGGAGGAAACAAAATGGAGAACACACACACATGGAGACACACACTGGGGAATATAAACATTGGGATGTAACACCCCCATACATAAGACAAAAACATGTTTGACACTTAACACCAACTAAACATGTTTTTTTTTTTTTTATATATGGGGGTGTTACATCCCAATGTATATATTCCCCAGTGTGTGTCTCCATGTGTGTGTGTTCTCTATTTTGTTTCCTCCCTCCAGCCATTGTTCCCTTCACCATTGGTCCCTGCCAGGCCTGCCCTTCCATTATAGCAACACAGCACCGAGGGATAGTTATACCATAAACATATTTCTTGATGTTTCCTTTTTTTAAGTAAGTAAAGAGGCCTACAAATACAAACATACACATACAAATATACAGTAGTTTCATTAAGAAAATTAAAAAAATTAAAAAAAAAAAATTAAAAAAAAATTTAAAAAAATTACAAATACTTATTTTTTGCCACAAGTATCGGTATCGGTATCAGCCGATTGTGTTAGTTGAACAATCGGTATCGGTATCGGTGGCCAATTTTCATATCGGTGCATCCCTACCATGTACATGTCAAAATACTTCCCAAAGGTCAGTGAATACCACAACCACTACACCAGAGGAAGCTCAACAAATCATGTTAAACCCAGATTCGGCTTAAACAAGGGACTAAATACGTTTCGCAATTATGCCACATCAATGTGGAACGCCCTACCCAAAGCTGTAAAGGAATGTGAATCCCTACCCACATTCAAAACCGCTCTTAAAGAGCACCTACGTGAGGCTGCCATTCGAAACTGGCCACCGTAAATGCCCAAAACCCCCACCACCTCCTAATAGACAGTCTCCTCCCCACCGCATGTATATATTCCCTCGCCGCTGTATGTATATGTGTGTAAATGTCATGTATGTTGTGTATGTCATAAATGTCTATATGAATTGAAAATGGGGGACCCTGATGGAAACAAGACAAACATCTTTCTCAGGTCTGCATCCCCTTAACAATTGTGTGTATTGAGCCGTACTGTATTGCAGGGGTTCCCAAACTTTTCAGGCCAGGGCCCAGAAAATAAGGCGTCAGAGAGCCGCGGCCCAATGCACATCGTCTGGCTTTTTTTTTTTTTTTTTTTTGCCAGGCGACCGATTTTTTAAGCCAAATATCACTTCAATCCTATTAAGTTAGTTCAAGTTAGTTATTCATTTATATGTGCTATTTATGAGAGGGCTAACTTGTTGCAAAATAATAATGATAATAATAGCCTCATTAAAATACTATTGTTGCTTCGGTTGTTTTCAGCGTTTTATGTGCATAATCTGTTATTTAGTTTGAAATGTTCATTGAAATAAGTAGATTTTTCGTTTTTGTTTATTTATTAAGTTAATATAAAACCATATAGTCACATTTTAGAATACAATAGAATAGAATTTTAGAATACAACTAGAAACACTGTCCTGGCCTGCTTCTAAGTTCAGTGGCCTGACAAAAAAATAAAAATAAAAATAAAAAATAAAAAATAAAAATAATTTTTATTTATTTTTTATTTTTTAATCATCTCGTGGCCCACCCGTGGCTGTTCGCGGCCCACCTTTGGGTCGCGACCCCGACTTTGGGAACCACTGCTGTATTGTACCCATTCTGCAATCTGTTAAATAAAGTTTTCATTCATTCATTCATTCACACTATTATACTATTACACTATTACACACAGGGACCGAAACTAGAGAGCGCCACCCGCCATTGGCGCTCAGTTTTTACGTTTGGCGCCTCCCACTGAGAGGTCTGACCGCCGTGTGGCGGGCAATCAAATAGTCATGTGAAAACCGAAAATCATGATCCAATTCTTTAGCGGAGTTCTCACTCGCTGTCTCAGCACAGACATGCAGCGCACCGCGCACTGCTGCTGCTGCTCCTACCCCTCCCCACCTGTTTCTGTATGCCTGCATGTAAACAGAGGCTATTGCCTCCGACAGTTACCGTGACGTTAGTCTAGTCAGTGTGGGACCTTCGTGAGATAACGTTAGCTACCGTTACAAAATGACCCAGTCAACTATTCACTTAGTTTAATACATGAGGCATTGTGTAAAGTTATCCAGCCGGCTAGCTACTGATAGCTCCCGACATCAACAAATGCTCCAGCAATAGTCCAGTGCATAATACCTCCGTTGGCTAGGTAGCTCACTAGTCACTACGAAATGTCGCAGTAAACTAAATAGTTCACTGAGGCGTTGTCCCAACGCCATCCAGCAGTAGCTACAGATAGCTCCTGACATCAATGTCCTACAACAACATGCGTATTCGAGTCCCTGGCTTACATCGCATGAGTGAGGGCTGCTGAATAGGGTCCAGCTGTAGCTCAGGAGATCCTTTTGCATGCTGAATGTAGCGTTTAGGGCCCAGCTGCAGCGCCGGAGAATCCTTGCTGGAGCTGGAGGCCACTCGAGTATACACACAGACAGTGGAGCTGTTTGCAGACAGCGAGATGGCGATGTCTCGCAGATAACACAATCACAAGTATGATTATATAATATATATATTTTATTAAAAAAAAATTATATAAAATAATAATTGTTTTATCAAAAAAAAGTTGGCAGGTAAGAAATATGCTTGGCGGGTAGATTCTTCCCATCTACCCGCCACTGGCTGGTGAGTCAAAGTTTATTTCGCTCCCCGATTACACACTATTACACTATTACACTATTACACACTATTACACAAAATGTGCACATTTTAGTTTTTCATTTTAGGTATTTTGTGGTACTTTGTGGTATATTTCCAGGCACTTTGGGGTATTTTGGGATATGTTGGGGTACTTTGGGGTATTTTGGGGTACTGTGGGGTATTTTGGGGTATACTTTGGGGTACTTTGGGGTATTTTGGGGTATACTTTGGGGTACTTTGGGGTATTTTCTGGTATTTTGGGGTACTTTGGGGGTATTTTGGGGTACTTTGGGGTACTTTGGGGTATTTCCTGGTACTTTGGGGTATACTTTGGGGTATTTTCTGGTATTTTCTGGTACTTTGGGGTATATTAGGGTATTTTGGGGTATTTTCTGGTACTTTGGGGTATACGTTGGGGTATTTTAGGTAGGGATGCCCCGATCGATCGGCCACCGATCGTTATCGGCCGATAATCAGTATAAATATGCGATCGGTGATCGGTGATAATGCTTTATTTTCGCTGATCGTCAAAACCGATTGAAAAACATGGTCCAATTCTTAGCGGAGATCTCACAGTCACTGCTGACTTCTCTCTCAGACACACACAGCTGCTTGCAGCGTACGCCGCCTCCTCCTCCCCAGCCCCTCCCGCACTCATGTAAACAAGAGCCTCGCAGTCTGCTCTAGTAGTGCATGCGACGTGAGCTAACGTTGGCTACCTACCTAACGTTACTGTTTAAACTAAATGACCCAGTGACTACATGAGGCATTGTCTAACGTTATCTAGCTGGCTAGCTACTGATAGCTGCTGATATCAACAAATGCTCCAGCAATAGTCGAGTGCATGATAAGTTACCTCTGTTGACTCGGTAGCTCACGTTAGCTCTAAACTAAATAGTTCACTGAGGCGTTGTCTTAACGTTATCTAGCCGGCTAGCAGTAGCTACAGATAGCTCCTGATATCAATGTCTTATAACATTGATTCGATGCGTATTCGAGCTGACGGCTTGCTGAATGTGATTTATACCAATACTAGGGTCCAGCTGCAGTGCCGGAGAATCCTGGCCGTAGCTGGAGGCTACTCGAGTACACACAGACAGTGGAGCTGTTTGCAGATAGCGAGCATTTTGACTTGTTGCGTGGTGGCGATGTCTCGCAGATAATACAAGTACAAGTCTAATTATATAATATATATATTTTATTAAAAAATATATATATATTTATATAAAATAATTTTTAAATATTTTTTTATCAAAAACGATCGGTATTGGATCGGTATCGGCCGATATGGCTCAAGACGATCGGTGATCGGTATCGGTGGCAAAAAACGTGATCGGGGCATCCCTAATTTTAGGGCATTTTCTGGTACTTTGGGGTATACTTTGGGGTATTTTAGGGTATTTTGGGGTACTTTGGGGGTATTTTCTGGTACTTTGGGGTATACTTTGGTGTATTTTAGGGTATTTTGGGGTATTTTCTGGTATTTTCTGGTACTTTGGGGTATACTTTGCGGTATTTTAGGGTATTTTGGTGTATTTTGGGGTCTTTTGGGGTCTTTTGGGGTATTTTAGGGTACTTTGGGGTATTTTCTGGTACTTTGGGGTATACTTTGGGGTACTTTGGGGTATTTTGGGGTATACTTTGGGGTATTTGGGGGTATACTTTGGGGTATTTTGGGGTACTTTAGGGTATACGTTGGGGTATTTTGGGGTATTTTCTGGTACTTTGGGGTATACTTTGGGGTATTTTAGGGTATTTTGGGGTACTTTGGGGTATTTTCTGGTACTTTGGGGTATACTTTGGGGTATTGTATGGTATTTTGGGGTATTTTCTGGTATTTTCTGGTACTTTGGGGTATACTTTGGTGTACTTTGGGGTACTTTGGGGTAGAGCTGCCGCGGTATTGATTATTTCCTTACCGCACAAATTTGCAAAATATTTCCTACCGCCACGGTTATTATTATTTGGCACACAAAAAATTTTAAAAAAAAGTTTGAATGCATTTTTTTTTTTAGTAGTAGTCTACTCTTTATAGCATATAGCCTGCCTCTAGTCTAAATGTCTATTTTTAGAGGATGACTTTGCAGCATGAATATTGTTTGGGATTCGGCAAGCACGCATTAGTTATTGAAAGTGAAACACGTCGTGCGCCGTTCACTCGGTGTCGCGGGCAGGGGTGGTTACCCCTAACCCCCCCGACCCTTTCTTATTATTATTACTATAAAGTTACTACTTTATAATAAAGGCATTCGTTTTGTGGCATTAACATTATATAGTTATACGTTCAATAACATCAGCGTATTTACCGGACAATAGCAAGGCAAGCAATACTCTATTCATATCTCAGTTCCTTTCTTTGCTCAGAGCGTGCTGAGTTGTCCCATTCTGCGGTCTGTTAATAAAGTTTTCAATCAGACAAGTGTATAGAACGAAGGGCTTTTATTATAACATTCGTTGCAGACAGTAAAATCATTATGTCTCGTTTAGTACTCCTTAGGAGCGATCGTAGTCCACTCCGGCGGAGAGTTAAAGCTAACGTTATTAGCCGTGTTGTGATGATCTGACATTCAGGAAGTAAAAACCTAATACGCGCTTGCCGATTGGTGGTAACACACTGCATGACGCTACAACGTGTGACGCGTCTCTCTTCTGACCAATCAGTGGTCTGCAATGTTTCACGTGACTTTTCTGGTACCCAATAGGGTCGCTTGGAACCTCGATAGATGAGTAGGGTATATCTGCAGAGCCGCAAGCCCAACGAGAGGAGGGTAATTTATTATTATTATTATAAAAAACAGCGGTGACGCGGTATTCAGCCTACTCTGCGGTGGCCGTGATGTAACAGCGATACCGCGGTAATGCGGTAATCGCGGCAGCTCTACTTTGGGGTATACTTTGGGGTACTTTGGGGTATTTTAGGGTACTTTGGGGTATACTTTGGGGTATTTTAGGGTACTTTGGGGTATTTTGGGGTATACTTTGGGGTATTTTGGGGTACTTTGGGGTACTTTGACGATTTTAGGGTACTTTGGGGTATACTTTGGGGTATTTTGGGGTACTTTAGGGTATTTTCTGGTACTTTGGGGTGATTAGTAGGACCCATGAAAACAGCAGTGAACAACAGGCAACGACTATACAAAATATATCCTATGGGGAACAATAGGCTATAGGCGCTAAGCAAATGGCTGTAACATGCGCGATTTGCGTCTCGAACATAGAAATGTGCCTCTGAAAGTTTCAGCACCATGGAGAGCACCATAGTGCCGTTAGTGCTTGAGGAATTTATATTTATTACTGGACTGTGCAGCTTCTAGTAGAGCCTTCTGACCAAGAGCATATTTATAAAAAGCTGCACATGTGAGAGAGAAATTAGTTTTGACTTGTATTTCGCTCTTCACAAGCGCCACACTGCATCTATTTCTCTGGTCCGTCCATGCGCCGGTCATGAGGGAGAACAACCTCTCTACGAATGCATTCCTGACCGGGATGCTCAGGAAGAATGAAGCCAGCTGGGTCAGGTTGGGGGTCTGGATGTCCTTCAACAGCAGCCCCCACTTCACTCCAACAGTCGCCTCCATCTCCACCACTTCCTTCTGACGTGGAACGATTAAACAAAACTCCTCGAGAGCGCATCCATGTTTAACAATAAGGGCTTCAGCTGTAGCGCACAGGTTAGTGAAGCTGACGTTTCTCTTTAGAGACATGACAGAAAGAGCCTTCAGATCATTCTCATTGGAGAAATCGAACCACTTCTCGAGGTAGACGATGGCAGACCTGTAGAACGATGTGAAGTCTGCTCTTGTCTTTGTCGCTCTCACATCTGGGAAGTGGCGGAGAAGGACACTGGCCTCTGTTCCAAAGAAGGAATCCGTGAGCCTTTGCTGGAGTTTCCCACGCAGGGTAGAGGATGGGGTAGACCTCGCATACAGTCACGTCATCCCCCAATAACCAATAGCCAATAACAGCTTGCATATATAGTACCTGGCACAAGCTGTTTATTGCCGCGCAACTTGAGCGACCGGAAATAAACAGCTTGCGCCAGGTACTACATGCGCTTGTACTGGTTAGACTATAGGCTATGTTACATAACGTTACGTATGTAGTACTTAAGGTGCGTGCATTAGTGCATGTTTTGGGGATTAATGAGAGGACAAAAACAATAATTATTAATAATAATAATTGTTTATTGAATTGCGGGACACTTATTGAAATGCGGGACATTGATCTTCTCTTGCGGCATGCGGGACAGAGTGCTGAAATGCGGGACTGTCCCGCACAAATCGGGACGTTTGGCCACCCTAGATATATATGGTATGGATTACTTACTCTTATAACTTATTACTATCTGTGGTAGCTCTAGTCTCCACCTACACAAATAGTTTTTGTGCTGTCCATTGAGCATGCACCTTCACGTGGTAGGCACATTAACTGTAGGTCAAACTCTCCAAACAAACAAGCACACCATTGATTTAATTGCTATATAAATCACACATACAAAGATCTAACTATTACTCCTCTCTGAACATGAATATAAAACAAAAAGGTGATATATTAACTGTGTAAACCTTATGCAATATTCATCATTGATATTTGGATACTTGAACTCTGTATGAACTGAGTAGTTAGTATCAAATGAAATAAGATGGAACAGCTCCATGCATTAATTGAATAAACAACTATTTGCTCATTACCAGTATGGTATTTCTTAAATTGTACAGCTTTTTACACATCTTTGTCAGGGAATTCCAACAATTCTGGACCTGAATGTACCAGTTAATTGTAATCATCTCTCTCTCTCTCTCCTTATGTCTAGTGAAGCCAGGTTGTGGATGAGAGAGACAGGGATGAACAGGCTATAGACTACTTTGCCTATCCTGAGCCTGCTATGATGCAGGTGTTTTTACATCACCACCCAAAACAAGATTCAGCCAAGAGCAAGTGAGTACACTGGTCCACTTGTCCATGGCACTTACTACCCAGCTTTGTAGTGGTTTGGGCGAATAGTACAGTAGGTATGCATATTTAAGGGGACCGCAAGGATGGTGTACTGGTGGGTGGTGTCCGACCGATTATGGTGGGCCGGTCTGGGCCAGAAAAATAAATGGACCTCCCTAATTTCTAAACGCTGGCTACGGCCCTGGGTGCGGCTCCTTTTCCGGGCTCCAGTGCATGTTTTACCTCACATGCTCAAGTCTGCACACCTGTTAATGTCTCCCTGTTGTCCAGTCCCTCTGCCTTAACAGTTAACATAACATGATCCCATAGCAAATTAAAATAATGACTCATGAAACATTTGAATTTGGATCTTAAGCAACTTGCTTAAATCAAAATGTATTTGAATAACATAAATACAATACAACAATCAATCATAACAAAATAAAAAAATTAAATAATACAAATTAAAGTGCAAGTGTTTAAATGTAAACAAAGAAAGAAAATAAGTAGCAGCATCTGCCCCCAGCACCGCGGCTGATGGGGATGTAACTTGGTCCAGGAGGGTGACTTGGAACAGCTGTAGGGGGAGAGGAGAGGAGGATGACAGATCAGACAGACTTCTAGGTCTTTTGTTTGCTGTGTGTGAGAGGAGTGTGTGTGTATGTGTGAAACTTTATTTTAGATGATGTACTGCATAATGCCATTAACGTTAAACCATGGGAAAGCTATTTGGAACTTGGCTGGCTAGGCTACAGACAGCTCATGTTAGCACAGAGTGTCGTGTTTTTGCAGACTGACTAGCTAAGTAAGATTGTGACACACACTGCCACATTGAGTAAATGTGTATATAAAAGCAGCAACACTGTAAGCTTGGCGCTGTTGTTTAGCTAACGTTACGTTACATACATCATACCACAGCCTCGGTATAACTGAAATAGCGTGCAGCAACGCTGTAGCTTGGCGCTGTTTATCATTACATACAACATGCAACATACCGCAGCCTCTATAAGCCCCAGCAATAGAATTAGCTTAGCAAGCATTATCCATATCCATGAGACGTTCTGTTTTCCAACATGTAAGCTAACGTAAAAAATACAATACTATGGCTAAAACTTACCCATGTTCCGAAGCTCCGGGGTGCATTCTTTCTTCTTCTTACCCGGGCCGTTACTACAGAATGCAGTCAGACAATGGAAACGATACTGCCCCCAGCACTTCCTGTAGTGCATTGCACTCACAAATGAATATTTGCGTCTCAGATAATTTTATACGACGCATCAACGCAAAAATTCCCCGTCTACGATTTTTATGATCGACGTCATCGATTATGTCGACTAATCGTTGCAGCCCTAATGTACTGTAACGTTAGCTATTTAATCACAATAGTGTCGCACGTGTTTTTGCGGGTCCAGTCCACGGAACGTTGACAGAATTTGCAAAACACCTTATCGCCGGAGGCATAAAAGTCATTAGGATACTGCTCTGCTCCGAATTTAGGGATTATTGCGGAATTTCTTAGCTTCTTTTTTGCAGTGTCAAATTTCCCACGGGATAATAAAAGTATTTCTATTCTATTCTATTCTTGACAACGTTAACACAGAAGCAGTGAGACGGCAGACACTTGGACACTGCTGTGTTGTGTGCACCAAACGTTCCACCCAAAAACGGAATTTCAGTCCAGATTAGGCAAAATTCTGCAATATTCCATGTTTTGCAGTTGATTCCATTTTTATTGGTAAATTCCGCGATTCCGTGAACGCGGATTTCATATGGCTCTAACTAGGGGTGCACCGATGTATCGGTCGGGTATCGGTATCGGCCGATAAGTGCCTTGTTGACTGCAATCGGCCTGTCGGCCGATAAGCTTGAATGTGCCGATGGCAGTAGCCGATAAATATCCATCAATGTGTAGCGTCAAAAGGCAAAAAAAAGTTCAGTCGCGACCTGCATAACGCCGCCCCCGGCCCACACACACACAAGCTACTGCATCAAAGTTACTACTTATGATTAACAATGGCATTCGTTTTGTGGCATTAACGTTATATAGTTAGTGTTACACGTTCAATAACATCAGCATATTATTTACCCGAACATAGCAAGTAGCAAGCATTACTCGTTCATACTAGCTCAGTTCCTTCCGTTGCTCCTCATATAGCCCTGAGTTGTACCCATTCTGCAATCTGTTAATAAAGTTTTCAATCAGACAAATGTATAGAAAGGCTTTGTTTTATTATAACATTCGTTGCAGTAAAATCATTATGCCTCGTTTGGTCATCCTCATCTACTGGTGGTCGGCGGGGAGCTACAGATGAAGCTTTTAGTATTCCTGGGCGCTTTGCCGCGACGTTTGCCGCGCTTTGCCGCGACGTGCGCACGGTTATATCACGTCGTTTTAATTAATTGTGACCCAGGCTGCTGTTCTGTTTTATGCCGCCAGGAGGCGCAAAGTCGCCCGGCGCGGCGGCGGTCTATTGATTCCTCATTCAACACTGCCTTTGTTTCAATAACACGAGCCACTGTCAACGTTGGAACTGCGCGAGACAGAGAACGTTATTACTTTGGTAACGTTTATTTCTGACTACAGTACAGTATGTATTAATCTATTACTACCTACTATGGGCCAGCCGTGTATAGGTGTAACAGAGTTATAATAGTTCAATGGTTGTGATGTCGGAGTTACTGTACAGTAGCGATGCGTCAGGTACTACTTTGTATCACAAACAGTACTGTATTTGCAAAACTGATATGTCATAAATGTATAGATGTACAGTAGCAGTACTGTCTACCTGTATGTCATGTATGTCATTATGAATTGAAAATGGGGGACCCTGATGTAAACAAGACGACAGAGAGACGTGGTAGTATCCGCGTCTGTGATTTGCCTAAACGTTATTATTTTGGTAACGTTTATTTCTGACTACAGTACAGTATGTATTACTATCTATTAGTATTACTACCTACTATGGGCCAGCCGTGTATAGGTGTAACAGAGTTATAATAGTTCAATGGTTGTGATGTCGGAGTTACTGTACAGTAGCGATGCGTCAGGTACTACTTTGTATCACAAACAGTACTGTATTTGCAAAACTGATATGTCATAAATGTATAGATGTACAGTAGCAGTACTGTCTACCTGTATGTCATGTATGTCATTATGAATTGAAAATGGGGGACCCTGATGTAAACAAGACGAAAGTATTTTGCACTGTACAGTATGTCACAGGTGAGCTTGCTAGCCATTTGATTGTTAACGTGATATAAAAAAAATAATCAATACTTGATTGATTGATTGAAAAGTTTATTAACAGATTGCAGAATGGGTACATTACAGTACAGCTCAATACATACAATTGTTAAGGGGATGCAGACCAGAGAAAGACTTTCGTCTTGTTTACATCAGGGTCCCCCATTTTCAATTCATCATAACATATATGACATACATGACATACAGATAGACAGTACTGCTACATCTATGACATACCAGATTTGCAAATACAGTACTGTTTGTGATACGAAAAGAGTCCAGAAAAGAGAGTATATACATTTGACATAGAAACTGTACATTGGAGGATGTTGGGGGGGAGGTTGGGTAGGAAGAGTGGGTGGGGGACACTGTACAACTGAACAAGCAAAACTGTACATTGGAATATCACCCCAAAGCACTTCAGAGATGGGAAGCCATCTCCCAAGAACGGAGAATGGATCTGACTGGAACGCTAGCTGGATTATACATTGCAACATGACAGTAAATACTATTGTAATAAAACGTTCAAAACTATGTTCAATTTGTGTATTGTTTTGTTACTATAAGATTGCATTTCGCACTGTACCGACGTCACAGATGAGCTCTATAAAAAAACGATTGAATTGCTCAGAATTTAAAATTGTGTCCCCAAAAGGACATAATAATATTAATATTATTCCCCAGTATGACACAATAAACACAGAATGAATGCTACCAAAGAGAATGCTATATGCAATTTGCTCATATACATAACATAGCCCACAGGAAGGCAAAGTTGACAAGGTTTGTACCAAAATGCAATTTATTTTAAACATAATGATACATGATTATGTGTATTAATCCTGTAACATGAGTCAAGGTCAGATCTAGCCTGGAATAGAGAACAGAATGTTGATTTTTTGATGTTCAAGTTTCTTTATTAGTTGTCATACAGAAGTACAGAATACTTTTATATAAAATGCTAATATTAAAAAAAGGCAGATGCCCTCTGCAGATGTCTGCCTAACAAAGAAAGCAGGCTACTCTCTCATGATTCCATCTGCTTCTATCATGAGAGAGTAGCTTGCTTCCATCATGAGAGTAGTAAATACTATTAGCATTTCAATGGTGTGTGGGGGTTGCAGCCAGCGCATTCCAACGGCAGCGTGTCAAAGTGTCCTTGAGCAAGACGCTTAACCCCCAATTGCTCCTGATGAGCAGGTTGGCACCTCTGCCGTCTGTGAGTGAATGTGAGGTGGCAGGGTATCTGCAGGTTTAGCCCAGTCATATTTAATGCTTTTTAAGACTTTTTAATGCCACTCGGAATTAAATTTAATACCAATTTCACAATAACAAAAATCATGCAACGACACCAATTAGTTTAAGTTTAGGGACACATTGGTCCAAAGATGTTTATTAAAACATAACTTGGAAACTTAAAAATCTTGAACTTAAAGGAGTAACTGGATTGGATGAATTTCAACAAAGGGGTGACCAAACATAAATAGCAAATATATCTATACAAAATATACCAGGGGCCAAGCAGCAAGTGCAACAGCCACTGTCAGAACACATAACTATTACCACCCTCCCCAGGGTATCAAAAAAGTCAACCAACAAACAAGATTCTTGTGCCGGATCTCCTCTCTGGTAAACAAGAATACCCTTAAGACTCTAACAGGAGCACTCATTCAAGGGTACTACGACTATGCTTGCACCTCATGGTACCAAAACACCTCAAAGGCCCTAAAAACAAGATTACAAACATCACAAAACAAACTGGTCAGACTACTGCTTAACCTCACTCCTAAAACCCACTTTACCCCTGCCCACATTCAAAACCGCTCTTAAAGAGCACCTACGGGAGGCTGCAATTAGAAACTGGGCACCGTAAATGTCCAAACCCCCCCCCCCTCCTAATGTACAATCTCCTCCCCATCATATGTATATATTTTCTGTTAGGATCTCTGGGTAACAGTACTGTATATTTGCATATCGTATATGTCACAATTGTAACACTACAGTACTATATAGTATACCTGTATGTCATGTATGTCCCTATGCCATAAATGTCATGATGTCATGTATGTTGAGTATGTCATAAATGTCATGTCACTATAATTGAAAATGGGGGACCAGTACGGTCACGTGACTACGGCGGTATGGCACGGTAGTTCGCTCTCGTAAGTGACAGACCAATTAAGTTATTATTTCACCTCTAAAGAAAGAAAAATCCGCGCAACTTCAGGAAAAGGTTTCAATACACTAGATGTGTGAATGACACGTCCTGGCAACCGTGCAGAGACAAGACTGTTGTCTAAGAAACGTGAAATCGATTGGCGTTCTGCCAAACAAATTATGTCAGACAAAGACACCCCTGCTTGGGCGTCGCACCTAATTGCGGAGGTATCTATCATCAAAGATTCATTCCAGCTAAGGTTTGATGAGCTCAGTGAATCGATCAACGGAGTAAAGAAGGACACACGGGCTATTCTGCAAAGAATATCCAACGCGGAGAACCGTATCGGAGCGGTAGAAGACCAGATGGCCGTAGACGGCAAAACTTTGAAAGACCTGACGGGAGACGTGGACTACTTGAAAACCAAATTAACCTACATGGAAGCGCAGAGCAAGAGAAATAACATCGTATTGGTCGGCCTGAAAGAGGGAGAGGAAGCCGGTGACCCGAATAATATGATTAATGGCATTCTGAGATACATCCTGGATTTAAAGGACACTGACCAGGTACCAGAGGTAGAAAGGCACCATCGGACTCTCCGACCCAGACCAGACCCATCGGCACCTCCTCGCCCGTACATTATACGGCTGCTGAGATGGAACGACAGACAGGACATCTTGAGAGCCGCGGGGAAGAAAAAGAAGCTGACATGGGGAGGAAGGCCGCTTCACGCATTCCAGGATCTACCCGTGGAAATTAAAAAGCAGCGCGCCGGTTATACTTGATTGATTGATTGATTGAAAAGTTTATTAACAGATTGCAGAATGGGTACAGTACAGTACATCTCAATACATACAATTGTTAAGGGGATGCAGACCAGAGAAAGACTTTCGTCTTGTTTCCACCAGGGTCCCCCATTTTCAATTCATCATAACATATATGACATACATGACATACAGATAGACAGTACTGCTACATCTATACATTTATGACATATTAGATTTGCAAATGCAGTACTGTTTGTGATACAAAAGTGTCCAGAAAAGGAGTGTATATACATTTGGCGTAGAAACTGTACATTGGAGGAGGTTGGTGGGGTGGGGTTGGGTGGGTTGGGTGAGGGCTGTACATTGGAGGTGGGGGGGGGGGGTTGGGTAGGGGACACATACACATTTTACACTGTACATTGGAATGTTGACAAAGCCTTACTTGGTCATTTACTGTACAACTAGGTTAGGACATTTGTAGGGGCCAGTTTCGAATTGCAGTCTCACGTAGGTGTTTTTTGAGAGTGTTTTTGAAGGTGGGTAGTGATTCACATTCCTTTACAGCTTTAGGCAGGGCGTTCCACATTGATGTGGCATAATTGCGAAACGTGTTTAGTCCCTTGTTTGAGCCGAATCTGGGTTTTACATGATTTGTGGAGCTCCCTCTGGTGTTGTGATCGTGGTATTCACTGACCTTTGGGAAGTATTTTGACATGTACATGGGTACCTTGGTCGCGTAGTGTATCTTGTAGACCAGGCCCATTGCAAGTTGCTGTACTCTGTCGTCTACTCTAAGCCATCCTAGGTTGTCAAAGTGGGCAGGGGTGAGGTGGGTTCTAGGAGTCAGGTCAAGTAGTAGTCTGACTAGCTTGTTTTGAGATGTTTGTAATTTGTTTTTTAGTGCCTTTGAGGTGCTTTGGTACCATGAGGTGCAAGCATAGTCGTAGTACCCTTGAATGAGTGCTCCTGCTAGAGTCTTCAGGGTATTCTTGTTTACCAGAGAGGAGATCCGGTACAAGAATCGCGTTCGTTGGTTGACTTTTTTTATTACATTGGATGCCATTTTGTCACAGGAAAGATTAGCCTCTAGGATGGAACCCAGGTAGGTAATTTCATCTTTCCTTGTGACAATATTGTCACCCACTGTAACCGAGAAGCCGTCAGTCTTGCTGAGTTTGTTATTTGAACCGAAGAGAATGGACTCTGTTTTGCCCATGTGTAATGATAGTTTGTTGTCGGCGAGCCATATGCAGATTTTGCCTAGTTCCGAGCTGAGGGCTTTTTCAACCTGTAACTTGTTCTTGTCAGAGACCAGCAGGGCTGAGTCGTCCGCAAACCGGAACAAGTTGCAGTCACAAGCTGACGACATGTCATTTGCATAAATTAGGAATAGTAGCGGTCCTAGTATGCTTCCTTGTGGAACACCACAGCTCACTGTGAGGGGGGGGGATAGGGTACCGTTTACTTCCACCATCTGTTCCCTCCCCTCCAGGTAGGATTGTATCCAGCTCACTGATAAACTATCAAAACCAATTGCTTTTAGCTTGTCAATCAGAATGGTGTGATTGACAGTGTCGAAGGCCTTTTGTAGGTCCAGCATGACCATGCCGCAGTATTTGCCCGCGTCCACCTCTTGTTTGATGTGGTCGTTCAAGTAGAGAAGGCATGTGTCAGTGGAGTGGGATGTTCTGAAGCCAGATTGGAATTCGTAGATTAGATTTTTTTCCGCGAGGTATTTTTCGATCTGTTCGTATACTATTTTTTCTATGACTTTCGAGATGGATGTAAGGATAGAAACAGGGCGGTAGTTACCCGGGTCTAATTTGCTGCCCTTTTTGTGCAGGGGTGTTACTCTCGCAATTTTGAAGTCCTTGGGGACGTGTCCCTGTTTTATGGAGAGGTTTATTATGTGTGTGATGACTGGGGTG
Source organism: Notolepis coatsorum (assembly GCF_963971535.1). Lineage (NCBI taxonomy): Eukaryota > Metazoa > Chordata > Actinopteri > Aulopiformes > Paralepididae > Notolepis > Notolepis coatsorum. The sequence goes on from NC_140168.1 coordinate 95,337,712, forward strand.
ATGGCTGCTGCTGAGTCTCTGAGGAATTTGGAGGGGATGTTGTCATGGCCAGTGGCCTTGTTTGGTTGGAGGGCGCTCAGTTTTTTGAGTACCTCATCTGTAGTTACTATTTCCAGTTTGAAGTCGTCTTTGTGGACGCCTAGGTTCATGTAGTATGCTACTATGTGTTCTACCCCATACTGCCCTGAGTGGGAGGGTAGTTTGTTTACCAGTGTTGTGGCTATGTTTGTGAAGAAAGTGTTTAAGTAATTGGCTACATCCAGCTTGTCTGTGATGAGCGTGTTGTCCGTCTTTATGTTTATGTTTGAGAACCTGGTTTTGAGTTTTTTACTGCAGCCTAGTTGATTGTTGAGTAATTTCCAAAGTTCACGTGGTTTATTTTTGTTTTCCTCGGTTTTGTCATTGATGAAATTTTTTTTTGCAGTTTTGATCATGGAGTTTACGTCATTTCTTAGTCTGTTTCTTTCTAGTTTGAGTTCAGTCACGTGGTCTTGGAGTTCACTGCTCGTGCTTTTGGTAAGCTTTGACTGACTTTTACGAAACTCAGAGCATTTTTTGTCTCTGGCTTTCATAGCGGTCAGTATTTCAGTGTGCATCCATGGCTCAGCGCGATTTTTTACCCTGGTGGTTCTTAGGGGGGCCATTTTGTTTAGTATTGATGAAAATTTGGTTTTGAAGCCAAGCCAAGTTTCTTCAACCAGTGTACCATTGAGTTCATCTGACCAGTCCAGACTCTCCAGTTCAAGGTTAAAGGCCTCGCTAGAGTAGGTTTTGAGGTCTCTAGATGTGACTGTTTTGTGACAGCCAGCCTTTAGTTTTAGCTTTTTGCGGGTACAGAATATCATGTAATGATCACTTAACCCGCATGCTATAACCCCTTTACTGGAGATCTTGGACTTGTCAGAGGTCAGTATGAGGTCAATGGTAGTCTGAGTTGATTCACATATCCTTGTGGGTTGGGTGATTAGTTGGCTGAGGCCGTGCAGATCACAAAACCTATTGAAGGATTTGAAGACGGGTGCATTTTTTTGTTGCATATCCGTGTTCCAATCCCCAATAAGAATTTTTTCCGCATCCTCAGCTCCAGCTAAGCACACATCCAGAGTATCATAAAAACCAGTCTGTTCTGGTGGTCTATAGATTGTGCCTATTAGTACTGATTTTGCCCTTTCAAATAAGATTTCAATCCATACAGTTTCAATCTCGTCATGGTTAAGGTCAGTACGGTTGCTGAATTTGGTATCTTTGTGTATATACACACAGACACCACCTCCATACTGGTTCCTATCCCTCCTGATGATTGAATAGTCCTCGATTTCTATCTCTGGATCCTGAACAGATGAGTCAAGTTTTGTTTCTGTGAAACATAATATATTTGCCTTACCGTTTAGAAACAAATGTCTGATTTCAGCCAATTTCGGTTTCAAGCTGTTTATGTTTAAGTGAAATATGTGAAGTCCATTTTTGCTTGTAATAAGTTTGATGTCGTCACAGTTGAGGTAACTCTGTTCCATTGTGTCCTGTCCTGTGGTGGGGGGAGGGGGGGCGTTGTTGCTGTTTGTGCCGTGGGTGGGGAGGGGGGGGAGGGGTGATGCTTTGTCCTTTGCTGGTGTCTGTATTCCTTTGTGTGAAAGCCCGCGATGTGGGGGGGGGGGGCTGGTTGATTACAGATATGTCTGATTGTACTCCATTGTGGGGGAGGGGGGGTGCCTTTTGTCCTGGCCTCGGCCCGGGTAGACTTGCTGGCATGGCGGGGCCAGCCAAGCTATCCGTCGGGTCCTTGGTGGTCTCGATGTCCCGCGCCGCTCTTCCTTTAGCCACTCGCCGAGTCCGCTGGGGCTTCTGTGAGGGTATGTCGCCGCTTGCTGGTCGGCTGGTGCAACTGCTGGCTGAAGCGTCAATTGCGTGGATGCTGTTGCTCGTCTGCTGCGGCGTCATTGGGGAAGCGTTGCCGTCCGCGCAGTAGATGTAGCCACAGGTTGCGTTGTTGATGCTGTTGGTCGCGATGGGAACCTCCATCGCTTCTTGCTGTAGTCTCTGGTTCCGTGTCATTACGGGACCAGGGTTCTGATGTATGTCACCCGACATGAGCAGATATAATAAAAACATTGATCTCTTATTACACTTGCCTGCCGGGGGTAATTTCTTTCGTTCCGGATTTGCAGTAAGTACTGCGTGGATCGCCGAGGCTCCGAAGGGTGGATGTTTCCTCTCCGTGCCCGTTAACAAGTAGAAGTCGCAATGGGACTGTTGATTTACGTTTTCGCTACCCTCCACTTCTGTCTGGAGTTGCTGCTTGAGTTGTGAATTCAGGTACAAATCCATAATCCACAGGAGGGAAAGTAGAAAATGCGCAAAGTACTTTGTTGTTGCTCTGTTGCGTTGGCTGTTGCGTTGGTTACGGGAGCTACGTAAAATGCGACCGTCCATGTTGAAGCCGGATGTATATATGTATATACCGACATCAAGAAGAAATTGTGGGACGCGGATGTCCGTAATGGTATACTGTACCCTGCGAGGCTGATAGTCACCATCGACGGCGAAACATCCATCTATAATAACCCCACGGATGCAGCGAAAGGATTGAAGATCAAGCTTCCTAATATTTTTGGTTAATAATGGACAGAGCATAGAGGTATGACACGCCCACCACTCACTGACAGTTGACAGTTGACAGCAGACATGACAACTGAGTTATTTAGTGTGGGTGATGACTTGAGCAAGATCCCGTGCAAGGTATGCAATGAACATTAAGGGCAGCCTCTTTCATTATACTGTTTATTATTATAATACATTTTTTTTTGGTTTGTGTGTATGTATGTATATATATATATATATATATATATGTGTATATGTAGGTATATATATATTATTTTGTTTTCTGAGGTTATGTATTGCACTGCCCCTATAGTAATAATTTCGGATGCACGGATCATGCATTTAATTAAGGACATGGTCTGATCACTGCGTGCGGATAACTGTGTTTATCAGTTTGTTCACGGACAGGGGATGGACACAGGTTCTATCTCCCTTATATTATGTGTGTGCCCTTTTATTGGCACTTCTTGTATGGTTTGTTATGTGTTTTGTGTGTATTTCCCCTTGTTGGTGCAGACCATTGATAACTTCAACATATATTCAGTATTTTCCTTTTTATCCAACCTTTTCAACAAGCTAAAGCGCAATATAATTTTTGATGGCCACAATTAACATGATTAGTTGGAATGTAAACGGGGTTTCAAATAAAACAAAGAGATATAAAGTCATTAGTCATTTGAAATCCCTGGACTGTGATGTTGCGATGTTGCAGGAGACACATTTGAAGGATGAGGACTCTATTAAGTTGAGACAGAGATGGGTAGGCCAGGCCTACTCAGCACCAGGTACCGGGGCATCTAGGGGCGTCAGTATTTTAATAGCAAAACGACTGACGTTTAGACTATCTCAAAAAATTATTGACAAGGATGGCAGGTTTATCATTCTATCAGGTTTTTTACAAAATACTAAATGCACGTTAGTAAATGTCTATGCACCCAATATTGGTCAGGCCGAATTTCTATCCAAATTGAGTGTGGCATTATCTCATTTTGCGGCAGACCATATTTATTTAGGAGGTGATCTCAACCTAGTTAGTGACCCGGCAGTGGATAGATCGGGCCACCCACTCATATCAGATGGTGCATTGTCAGCAGCGCTCAATGAGTTGCAGGTATCTCTGGCTTTGACAGACATATGGCGGGTAGTAAACTCTCTTGCCCGAGAATATACTTTCTATTCACACGCTCATAATTCGTACTCAAGGATTGATTACTTTCTTTTTTCACAATGTACAGTTGAGAATGTGATAGAGTGCAACATCCATAATATTATAATCTCAGATCATGCCCCCATGTCAGTGCGCTTAGCTCTCTCTGTAAACAATCACAAAAGTAAACAATGGAGATTTAACAACTCTTTGCTAAAAGATCAAGAGTTTGTATCTTTGATAAATGAGAGAATAACTGAATTTATAAATATTAATCTAAAATCTGTCCCTTCAATACAAATGGTGTGGGAAGCATTCAAAGCAACTTGCAGAGGGTGGATTATTAGCTATTCTACAGCCAGAAAGAAGAAAATGATAATGAAGAAAAACAACTTAATATTAGAACTTAAGGCTGTAGAAACACAACACATGCTTAACCCTGGAAATATACAACTGAAAAATACTATGTTGATTCTTAAGACAGAGTTGCAATCAATTATACATGAGGAGACAGCGTTTGCTCTTTTCAGACTCAGTAGGAAATATTTTGAATCAGGAGATAAAGCCGGTAAGATGCTAGCACTAAGATTAAAACAATTAGAAAATAGCCAATCAATACCATTTATATGTGATAGTACAGGTGCAGTTATTTATGAACAAACAGAAATTAATAAAGCTTTCAGTGATTTTTATAGTAAACTCTATCAGTCAGAAGGATCTAAAAAACAGGAAGACATGGATATATTTTTTAAGGACATATCCTTACCCACATTACAAGAGGTAGAAAGGGAGCATTTAGAGGGTCCTATCAGAGAATCAGAAATCATATCTGCCATGAACCTCCTTTCAACAGGGAAAGCACCAGGGAATGATGGATACACCTTAGAGTTTTACAAACAGTTTCAACACAGGCTAACCCCACTGCTTACACTAGTATTCAATGACATAATAGTTCATCAATCCATGCCTCAGAGTATGTGCCAGGCTACTATCTCTTTGTTACCTAAACCTGATAAAGATCACTCACAAATGGGTAATTATCGTCCCTTAAGTTTATTGAACAGCGATTATAAGCTATTTGCTAAGATCCTGGCCATGCGCATAGAGACAGTCATGCCTTCACTGATCCACCTTGATCAAGTAGGGTTTATTAAAGGCCGCCACGTTTCTAATAATATGAGGAGACTATTTCATGTCATGTCAAAAGCGGGCAACCTACAACAACCAGCGGTAGCTTTATCCTTGGATGCTGAGAAAGCTTTCGACAGAATAGAATGGCACTATCTGTTTTATGTTCTTACCAGATTCGGTTTTGGACCCACGGTCATACATTGGGTGATGGCGCTCTACAACAAACCACTAGCTTCAATTAAAACAAATGGCATTATATCTCAACCGTTTCAGCTATTCAGGTCCACCCGACAGGGTTGTCCGGTTTCTCCATCACTCTTCATCCTCGCCCTCGAACCGCTGGCATGTGCCATACGAGCAGAGGAGAAAATCACGGGCATCAATATTGGGGGGCATGACTTTAAAGCTAATCTGTATGCAGATGATGTACTATTAACACTAACACAACCCTGTCAATCAATCCCACAGGTGATGAAGCTGATTAAAGCATTTGGGGAGTTTTCAGGATATAAGGTGAACTTTAATAAGAGTGAAGCTATTCCTCTGAATAACCTGACCCATCCTTCACATATTGGTTCTGCCCCCTTACAGTGGAGATCACAAGGTATGAGATACCTCGGAATAAACATCCGGACACCTATAGACACGATTTTTGATTCTAATGGTCCACACCTCTTGAAGACAATTAGGGAGGATATTAAGAGATGGACAGTGTTACCCATTTCATTATGGGGTAGAGCAGAGATAATAAAAATGAATATTTTACCTAGAATATCATTTCTAATATCAGCTGTTCCACTCAAATTCCCCTCGTATTGGTTTAAAGAGATAAATAAGCTATTTACAGGTTTCTTATGGAGGGAGAAGACACCTAGAATCAGCTACAAGAAATTGATGAGACCAAGAAATAGCGGTGGACTTAGTATTCCGGATGTTTACTCATACTATCTCTCTTATAATGCCAGATTCCCCTTGTCATGGGGTTACATATGCAAGACCAAAATAGGCAGTTGGAAATGGATTGAGGAGAATATTTTATCAGAACTTAGTAAGACGGTATCCTTGGTATCATTATGGTTTCACCCCAAACCTAACTTTAAAATGGATAACCCGATAATAAGATTTTCATGTGAGATAATCAAAACCCTACAGAAACGGCTAGCCTTCAAAGGGATCTCTTTACCTTCATGCCCCATATGGTCTAACCCCCTGTTAATGGCTGGGGGCAGCACACTAGTAAATACTTCATGGCAGGGTAAAGGAATACATCAACTAGGACAGATTGTGAAGGATGGAGAGACGATACCTTTTAATGAATTGAAAGATCTGTATAATTTAAGAGATAGTGAATTCATGTTGTACTTTCAGTTGAGATCTGTAGTAAGATCAGTATCCATGAAAAATAGAGATATGGGGATACATAAGGATTTGGATGACAAACTAAGAAGGATCGCTTCAGAAAGGAGGTCAGTATCTAAGATCTATAGGTTACTCTCACTTAGCTCATCAGATGGCCTGGCCTCCATTAAACAGCAGTGGGAGAGGGATTTGAAGGTCTCCTTGACTGCTCCACAATGGGAGACGGTTTTAAAAAATACAACAACATCATCAAAATGTGTAAGATATAAAATGATACAATTAAAGGTAGTTCATCGAGCTTATATTACACCATGTAAAATTAAAAAAATGGATCAAGCCATCTCAGATTTGTGCTGGCATGGATGTGGGGAGGTAGGAACACTCATCCACATGTTGTGGCATTGCCCCACAGTGAAGAGTTTTTGGCACAAGGTCATTTTAAGACTATCCTCTATTCTCAGTGTTAAGATACCCTTATGTCCAAAAGTCTGCCTCTTGGGCATAGGGGTAGTTGGTATACAATCAGCACTTACGCAACGCATCATTACACTAGCACATATGTCAGTTAAGCGTACTATCATGATGAACTGGAAGATCCAAAAGCCAAATTGTTTCTGTATGGACACCTGGATGAGGGATTTCATGGACCTATTGACAATGGAACGAGCAGCCTCAACGCTCACTGAACATGACCATGGAGAGGACGGTCCCTGGATCTATATAAGGACATATTTGGAGAATACTTATGACTGAAAGCAGGAGTGTTTGATCTGCACCCCCCCCCACCCCCCCCCATTTTGTTAGTATGTTTTGTCTGTATTGTACCGTTTGTGAGTTTTGTTTTGTCTGTATTGTACTGTATTGTATTGTTTATTGTTTGTGAGTTTAGTTTTGTCTGTATGGTACTGTATTTATGTTGAGCTGTTTTGTGTTTCAAACTATTAATTAAAAAAAAAAAAAAAAAAAAGAAAATGGGGGACCCTGATGTAAACAAGACACACGTCTTTCTCTGGTCTGCATCCCCTTAACAATTGTGTGTATTGAGCCGTACTGTATTGTACCCATTCTGCAATCTGTTAAATAAAGTTTTCATTCATTCATCCAGTTGTTTTGTTTTTGTGGTTTTGGTTGAATGAATGAATACTTTGTTTAACAGATTGCAGAATGGGTACAATACAGTACGGCTCAATACACACAATTGTTAAGGGGATGCAGACCAGAGAAAGACGTTTGTCTTGTTTACATCAGGGTCCCCCATTTTCAATTCATAGTGACATTTATGACACTCAACATACATGACATTTATCAGGGGTGTAAAAAGTACCCAGAAATTATACTTAAGTGAAAGTATGGGTACCATCTCAAAATCTGACTCAAGTAAAAGTCAAAAGTATCTGGCTAAAAACACACTTGAGTAAAAGTCAAAAAGTCCTACTTTTAAATGTACTTAAGTACTAAAAAGTAAAAGTACATTAAAAAAAAAAGGGGGATACACCAGGGGTCTCAAACTCAATCCATCGTGGGCCAAGTTTTCATTTTAACTATACATTGCACCAGGTGAGTTAGTTGAAGAGGTGAGCCAATTAGTGAAATCATCAGCTGGTGTTTAGGCAAGGCTGGAATGAAACCAAGCATACACTCTGCCCACAATGGAATGTGTTCTGCGATAGACAATGCTGAAATGAAAGAACAGAGGACACTTTTTTTGCATTAAAATTAAGACAAAAACATGTTTGACACTTAACACCAACTAAACATGTTTTTTTTTTTTTTATATATGGGGGTGTTACATCCCAATGTATATATTCCCCAGTGTGTGTCTCCATGTGTGTGTGTTCTCTATTTTGTTTCCTCCCTCCAGCCATTGTTCCCTTCACCATTGGTCCCTGCCAGGCCTGCCCTTCCATTATAGCAACACAGCACCGAGGGATAGTTATACCATAAACATATTTCTTGATGTTTCCTTTTTTTAAGTAAGTAAAGAGGCCTACAAATACAAACATACACATACAAATATACAGTAGTTTCATTAAGAAAATTAAAAAAATTAAAAAAAAAAAATTAAAAATTTTTTTAAAAAAATTACAAATACTTATTTTTTGCCACAAGTATCGGTATCGGTATCAGCCGATTGTGTTAGTTGAACAATCGGTATCGGTATCGGTGGCCAATTTTCATATCGGTGCATCCCTACCATGTACATGTCAAAATACTTCCCAAAGGTCAGTGAATACCACAACCACTACACCAGAGGAAGCTCAACAAATCATGTTAAACCCAGATTCGGCTTAAACAAGGGACTAAATACGTTTCGCAATTATGCCACATCAATGTGGAACGCCCTACCCAAAGCTGTAAAGGAATGTGAATCCCTACCCACATTCAAAACCGCTCTTAAAGAGCACCTACGTGAGGCTGCCATTCGAAACTGGCCACCGTAAATGCCCAAAACCCCCACCACCTCCTAATAGACAGTCTCCTCCCCACCGCATGTATATATTCCCTCGCCGCTGTATGTATATGTGTGTAAATGTCATGTATGTTGTGTATGTCATAAATGTCTATATGAATTGAAAATGGGGGACCCTGATGGAAACAAGACAAACATCTTTCTCAGGTCTGCATCCCCTTAACAATTGTGTGTATTGAGCCGTACTGTATTGCAGGGGTTCCCAAACTTTTCAGGCCAGGGCCCAGAAAATAAGGCGTCAGAGAGCCGCGGCCCAATGCACATCGTCTGGCTTTTTTTTTTTTTTTTTTTTGCCAGGCGACCGATTTTTTAAGCCAAATATCACTTCAATCCTATTAAGTTAGTTCAAGTTAGTTATTCATTTATATGTGCTATTTATGAGAGGGCTAACTTGTTGCAAAATAATAATGATAATAATAGCCTCATTAAAATACTATTGTTGCTTCGGTTGTTTTCAGCGTTTTATGTGCATAATCTGTTATTTAGTTTGAAATGTTCATTGAAATAAGTAGATTTTTCGTTTTTGTTTATTTATTAAGTTAATATAAAACCATATAGTCACATTTTAGAATACAATAGAATAGAATTTTAGAATACAACTAGAAACACTGTCCTGGCCTGCTTCTAAGTTCAGTGGCCTGACAAAAAAATAAAAATAAAAATAAAAAATAAAAAATAAAAATAATTTTTATTTATTTTTTATTTTTTAATCATCTCGCGGCCCACCCGTGGCTGTTCGCGGCCCACCTTTGGGTCGCGACCCCGACTTTGGGAACCACTGCTGTATTGTACCCATTCTGCAATCTGTTAAATAAAGTTTTCATTCATTCATTCATTCACACTATTATACTATTACACTATTACACACAGGGACCGAAACTAGAGAGCGCCACCCGCCATTGGCGCTCAGTTTTTACGTTTGGCGCCTCCCACTGAGAGGTCTGACCGCCGTGTGGCGGGCAATCAAATAGTCATGTGAAAACCGAAAATCATGATCCAATTCTTTAGCGGAGTTCTCACTCGCTGTCTCAGCACAGACATGCAGCGCACCGCGCACTGCTGCTGCTGCTCCTACCCCTCCCCACCTGTTTCTGTATGCCTGCATGTAAACAGAGGCTATTGCCTCCGACAGTTACCGTGACGTTAGTCTAGTCAGTGTGGGACCTTCGTGAGATAACGTTAGCTACCGTTACAAAATGACCCAGTCAACTATTCACTTAGTTTAATACATGAGGCATTGTGTAACGTTATCCAGCCGGCTAGCTACTGATAGCTCCCGACATCAACAAATGCTCCAGCAATAGTCCAGTGCATAATACCTCCGTTGGCTAGGTAGCTCACTAGTCACTACGAAATGTCGCAGTAAACTAAATAGTTCACTGAGGCGTTGTCCCAACGCCATCCAGCAGTAGCTACAGATAGCTCCTGACATCAATGTCCTACAACAACATGCGTATTCGAGTCCCTGGCTTACATCGCATGAGTGAGGGCTGCTGAATAGGGTCCAGCTGTAGCTCAGGAGATCCTTTTGCATGCTGAATGTAGCGTTTAGGGCCCAGCTGCAGCGCCGGAGAATCCTTGCTGGAGCTGGAGGCCACTCGAGTATACACACAGACAGTGGAGCTGTTTGCAGACAGCGAGATGGCGATGTCTCGCAGATAACACAATCACAAGTATGATTATATAATATATATATTTTATTAAAAAAAAATTATATAAAATAATAATTGTTTTATCAAAAAAAAGTTGGCAGGTAAGAAATATGCTTGGCGGGTAGATTCTTCCCATCTACCCGCCACTGGCCGGTGAGTCAAAGTTTATTTCGCTCCCCGATTACACACTATTACACTATTACACTATTACACACTATTACACAAAATGTGCACATTTTAGTTTTTCATTTTAGGTATTTTGTGGTACTTTGTGGTATATTTCCAGGCACTTTGGGGTATTTTGGGATATGTTGGGGTACTTTGGGGTATTTTGGGGTACTGTGGGGTATTTTGGGGTATACTTTGGGGTACTTTGGGGTATTTTGGGGTATACTTTGGGGTACTTTGGGGTATTTTCTGGTATTTTGGGGTACTTTGGGGGTATTTTGGGGTACTTTGGGGTACTTTGGGGGTATTTCCTGGTACTTTGGGGTATACTTTGGGGTATTTTCTGGTATTTTCTGGTACTTTGGGGTATATTAGGGTATTTTGGGGTATTTTCTGGTACTTTGGGGTATACGTTGGGGTATTTTAGGTAGGGATGCCCCGATCGATCGGCCACCGATCGTTATCGGCCGATAATCAGTATAAATATGCGATCGGTGATCGGTGATAATGCTTTATTTTCGCTGATCGTCAAAACCGATTGAAAAACATGGTCCAATTCTTAGCGGAGATCTCACAGTCACTGCTGACTTCTCTCTCAGACACACACAGCTGCTTGCAGCGTACGCCGCCTCCTCCTCCCCAGCCCCTCCCGCACTCATGTAAACAAGAGCCTCGCAGTCTGCTCTAGTAGTGCATGCGACGTGAGCTAACGTTGGCTACCTACCTAACGTTACTGTTTAAACTAAATGACCCAGTGACTACATGAGGCATTGTCTAACGTTATCTAGCTGGCTAGCTACTGATAGCTGCTGATATCAACAAATGCTCCAGCAATAGTCGAGTGCATGATAAGTTACCTCTGTTGACTCGGTAGCTCACGTTAGCTCTAAACTAAATAGTTCACTGAGGCGTTGTCTTAACGTTATCTAGCCGGCTAGCAGTAGCTACAGATAGCTCCTGATATCAATGTCTTATAACATTGATTCGATGCGTATTCGAGCTGACGGCTTGCTGAATGTGATTTATACCAATACTAGGGTCCAGCTGCAGTGCCGGAGAATCCTGGCCGTAGCTGGAGGCTACTCGAGTACACACAGACAGTGGAGCTGTTTGCAGATAGCGAGCATTTTGACTTGTTGCGTGGTGGCGATGTCTCGCAGATAATACAAGTACAAGTCTAATTATATAATATATATATTTTATTAAAAAATATATATATATTTATATAAAATAATTTTTAAATATTTTTTTATCAAAAACGATCGGTATTGGATCGGTATCGGCCGATATGGCTCAAGACGATCGGTGATCGGTATCGGTGGCAAAAAACGTGATCGGGGCATCCCTAATTTTAGGGCATTTTCTGGTACTTTGGGGTATACTTTGGGGTATTTTAGGGTATTTTGGGGTACTTTGGGGGTATTTTCTGGTACTTTGGGGTATACTTTGGTGTATTTTAGGGTATTTTGGGGTATTTTCTGGTATTTTCTGGTACTTTGGGGTATACTTTGCGGTATTTTAGGGTATTTTGGTGTATTTTGGGGTCTTTTGGGGTCTTTTGGGGTATTTTAGGGTACTTTGGGGTATTTTCTGGTACTTTGGGGTATACTTTGGGGTACTTTGGGGTATTTTGGGGTATACTTTGGGGTATTTTGGGGTATACTTTGGGGTATTTTGGGGTACTTTAGGGTATACGTTGGGGTATTTTGGGGTATTTTCTGGTACTTTGGGGTATACTTTGGGGTATTTTAGGGTATTTTGGGGTACTTTGGGGTATTTTCTGGTACTTTGGGGTATACTTTGGGGTATTGTATGGTATTTTGGGGTATTTTCTGGTATTTTCTGGTACTTTGGGGTATACTTTGGTGTACTTTGGGGTACTTTGGGGTAGAGCTGCCGCGGTATTGATTATTTCCTTACCGCACAAATTTGCAAAATATTTCCTACCGCCACGGTTATTATTATTTGGCACACAAAAAATTTAAAAAAAAAGTTTGAATGCATTTTTTTTTTTAGTAGTAGTCTACTCTTTATAGCATATAGCCTGCCTCTAGTCTAAATGTCTATTTTTAGAGGATGACTTTGCAGCATGAATATTGTTTGGGATTCGGCAAGCACGCATTAGTTATTGAAAGTGAAACACGTCGTGCGCCGTTCACTCGGTGTCGCGGGCAGGGGTGGTTACCCCTAACCCCCCCGACCCTTTCTTATTATTATTACTATAAAGTTACTACTTTATAATAAAGGCATTCGTTTTGTGGCATTAACATTATATAGTTATACGTTCAATAACATCAGCGTATTTACCGGACAATAGCAAGGCAAGCAATACTCTATTCATATCTCAGTTCCTTTCTTTGCTCAGAGCGTGCTGAGTTGTCCCATTCTGCGGTCTGTTAATAAAGTTTTCAATCAGACAAGTGTATAGAACGAAGGGCTTTTATTATAACATTCGTTGCAGACAGTAAAATCATTATGTCTCGTTTAGTACTCCTTAGGAGCGATCGTAGTCCACTCCGGCGGAGAGTTAAAGCTAACGTTATTAGCCGTGTTGTGATGATCTGACATTCAGGAAGTAAAAACCGATTGGTGGTAACACACTGCATGACGCTACAACGTGTGACGCGTCTCTCTTCTGACCAATCAGTGGTCTGCAATGTTTCACGTGACTTTTCTGGTACCCAATAGGGTCGCTTGGAACCTCGATAGATGAGTAGGGTATATCTGCAGAGCCGCAAGCCCAACGAGAGGAGGGTAATTTATTATTATTATTATAAAAAACAGCGGTGACGCGGTATTCAGCCTACTCTGCGGTGGCCGTGATGTAACAGCGATACCGCGGTAATGCGGTAATCGCGGCAGCTCTACTTTGGGGTATACTTTGGGGTACTTTGGGGTATTTTAGGGTACTTTGGGGTATACTTTGGGGTATTTTAGGGTACTTTGGGGTATTTTGGGGTATACTTTGGGGTATTTTGGGGTACTTTGGGGTACTTTGACGATTTTAGGGTACTTTGGGGTATACTTTGGGGTATTTTGGGGTACTTTAGGGTATTTTCTGGTACTTTGGGGTGATTAGTAGGACCCATGAAAACAGCAGTGAACAACAGGCAACGACTATACAAAATATATCCTATGGGGAACAATAGGCTATAGGCGCTAAGCAAATGGCTGTAACATGCGCGATTTGCGTCTCGAACATAGAAATGTGCCTCTGAAAGTTTCAGCACCATGGAGAGCACCATAGTGCCGTTAGTGCTTGAGGAATTTATATTTATTACTGGACTGTGCAGCTTCTAGTAGAGCCTTCTGACCAAGAGCATATTTATAAAAAGCTGCACATGTGAGAGAGAAATTAGTTTTGACTTGTATTTCGCTCTTCACAAGCGCCACACTGCATCTATTTCTCTGGTCCGTCCATGCGCCGGTCATGAGGGAGAACAACCTCTCTACGAATGCATTCCTGACCGGGATGCTCAGGAAGAATGAAGCCAGCTGGGTCAGGTTGGGGGTCTGGATGTCCTTCAACAGCAGCCCCCACTTCACTCCAACAGTCGCCTCCATCTCCACCACTTCCTTCTGACGTGGAACGATTAAACAAAACTCCTCGAGAGCGCATCCATGTTTAACAATAAGGGCTTCAGCTGTAGCGCACAGGTTAGTGAAGCTGACGTTTCTCTTTAGAGACATGACAGAAAGAGCCTTCAGATCATTCTCATTGGAGAAATCGAACCACTTCTCGAGGTAGACGATGGCAGACCTGTAGAACGATGTGAAGTCTGCTCTTGTCTTTGTCGCTCTCACATCTGGGAAGTGGCGGAGAAGGACACTGGCCTCTGTTCCAAAGAAGGAATCCGTGAGCCTTTGCTGGAGTTTCCCACGCAGGGTAGAGGATGGGGTAGACCTCGCATACAGTCACGTCATCCCCCAATAACCAATAGCCAATAACAGCTTGCATATATAGTACCTGGCACAAGCTGTTTATTGCCGCGCAACTTGAGCGACCGGAAATAAACAGCTTGCGCCAGGTACTACATGCGCTTGTACTGGTTAGACTATAGGCTATGTTACATAACGTTACGTATGTAGTACTTAAGGTGCGTGCATTAGTGCATGTTTTGGGGATTAATGAGAGGACAAAAACAATAATTATTAATAATAATAATTGTTTATTGAATTGCGGGACACTTATTGAAATGCGGGACATTGATCTTCTCTTGCGGCATGCGGGACAGAGTGCTGAAATGCGGGACTGTCCCGCACAAATCGGGACGTTTGGCCACCCTAGATATATATGGTATGGATTACTTACTCTTATAACTTATTACTATCTGTGGTAGCTCTAGTCTCCACCTACACAAATAGTTTTTGTGCTGTCCATTGAGCATGCACCTTCACGTGGTAGGCACATTAACTGTAGGTCAAACTCTCCAAACAAACAAGCACACCATTGATTTAATTGCTATATAAATCACACATACAAAGATCTAACTATTACTCCTCTCTGAACATGAATATAAAACAAAAAGGTGATATATTAACTGTGTAAACCTTATGCAATATTCATCATTGATATTTGGATACTTGAACTCTGTATGAACTGAGTAGTTAGTATCAAATGAAATAAGATGGAACAGCTCCATGCATTAATTGAATAAACAACTATTTGCTCATTACCAGTATGGTATTTCTTAAATTGTACAGCTTTTTACACATCTTTGTCAGGGAATTCCAACAATTCTGGACCTGAATGTACCAGTTAATTGTAATCATCTCTCTCTCTCTCTCCTTATGTCTAGTGAAGCCAGGTTGTGGATGAGAGAGACAGGGATGAACAGGCTATAGACTACTTTGCCTATCCTGAGCCTGCTATGATGCAGGTGTTTTTACATCACCACCCAAAACAAGATTCAGCCAAGAGCAAGTGAGTACACTGGTCCACTTGTCCATGGCACTTACTACCCAGCTTTGTAGTGGTTTGGGCGAATAGTACAGTAGGTATGCATATTTAAGGGGACCGCAAGGATGGTGTACTGGTGGGTGGTGTCCGACCGATTATGGTGGGCCGGTCTGGGCCAGAAAAATAAATGGACCTCCCTAATTTCTAAACGCTGGCTACGGCCCTGGGTGCGGCTCCTTTTCCGGGCTCCAGTGCATGTTTTACCTCACATGCTCAAGTCTGCACACCTGTTAATGTCTCCCTGTTGTCCAGTCCCTCTGCCTTAACAGTTAACATAACATGATCCCATAGCAAATTAAAATAATGACTCATGAAACATTTGAATTTGGATCTTAAGCAACTTGCTTAAATCAAAATGTATTTGAATAACATAAATACAATACAACAATCAATCATAACAAAATAAAAAAATTAAATAATACAAATTAAAGTGCAAGTGTTTAAATGTAAACAAAGAAAGAAAATAAGTAGCAGCATCTGCCCCCAGCACCGCGGCTGATGGGGATGTAACTTGGTCCAGGAGGGTGACTTGGAACAGCTGTAGGGGGAGAGGAGAGGAGGATGACAGATCAGACAGACTTCTAGGTCTTTTGTTTGCTGTGTGTGAGAGGAGTGTGTGTGTATGTGTGAAACTTTATTTTAGATGATGTACTGCATAATGCCATTAACGTTAAACCATGGGAAAGCTATTTGGAACTTGGCTGGCTAGGCTACAGACAGCTCATGTTAGCACAGAGTGTCGTGTTTTTGCAGACTGACTAGCTAAGTAAGATTGTGACACACACTGCCACATTGAGTAAATGTGTATATAAAAGCAGCAACACTGTAAGCTTGGCGCTGTTGTTTAGCTAACGTTACGTTACATACATCATACCACAGCCTCGGTATAACTGAAATAGCGTGCAGCAACGCTGTAGCTTGGCGCTGTTTATCATTACATACAACATGCAACATACCGCAGCCTCTATAAGCCCCAGCAATAGAATTAGCTTAGCAAGCATTATCCATATCCATGAGACGTTCTGTTTTCCAACATGTAAGCTAACGTAAAAAATACAATACTATGGCTAAAACTTACCCATGTTCCGAAGCTCCGGGGTGCATTCTTTCTTCTTCTTACCCGGGCCGTTACTACAGAATGCAGTCAGACAATGGAAACGATACTGCCCCCAGCACTTCCTGTAGTGCATTGCACTCACAAATGAATATTTGCGTCTCAGATAATTTTATACGACGCATCAACGCAAAAATTCCCCGTCTACGATTTTTATGATCGACGTCATCGATTATGTCGACTAATCGTTGCAGCCCTAATGTACTGTAACGTTAGCTATTTAATCACAATAGTGTCGCACGTGTTTTTGCGGGTCCAGTCCACGGAACGTTGACAGAATTTGCAAAACACCTTATCGCCGGAGGCATAAAAGTCATTAGGATACTGCTCTGCTCCGAATTTAGGGCTTATTGCGGAATTTCTTAGCTTCTTTTTTGCAGTGTCAAATTTCCCACGGGATAATAAAAGTATTTCTATTCTATTCTATTCTTGACAACGTTAACACAGAAGCAGTGAGACGGCAGACACTTGGACACTGCTGTGTTGTGTGCACCAAACGTTCCACCCAAAAACGGAATTTCAGTCCAGATTAGGCAAAATTCTGCAATATTCCATGTTTTGCAGTTGATTCCATTTTTATTGGTAAATTCCGCGATTCCGTGAACGCGGATTTCATATGGCTCTAACTAGGGGTGCACCGATGTATCGGTCGGGTATCGGTATCGGCCGATAAGTGCCTTGTTGACTGCAATCGGCCTGTCGGCCGATAAGCTTGAATGTGCCGATGGCAGTAGCCGATAAATATCCATCAATGTGTAGCGTCAAAAGGCAAAAAAAAGTTCAGTCGCGACCTGCATAACGCCGCCCCCGGCCCACACACACACAAGCTACTGCATCAAAGTTACTACTTATGATTAACAATGGCATTCGTTTTGTGGCATTAACGTTATATAGTTAGTGTTACACGTTCAATAACATCAGCATATTATTTACCCGAACATAGCAAGTAGCAAGCATTACTCGTTCATACTAGCTCAGTTCCTTCCGTTGCTCCTCATATAGCCCTGAGTTGTACCCATTCTGCAATCTGTTAATAAAGTTTTCAATCAGACAAATGTATAGAAAGGCTTTGTTTTATTATAACATTCGTTGCAGTAAAATCATTATGCCTCGTTTGGTCATCCTCATCTACTGGTGGTCGGCGGGGAGCTACAGATGAAGCTTTTAGTATTCCTGGGCGCTTTGCCGCGACGTTTGCCGCGCTTTGCCGCGACGTGCGCACGGTTATATCACGTCGTTTTAATTAATTGTGACCCAGGCTGCTGTTCTGTTTTATGCCGCCAGGAGGCGCAAAGTCGCCCGGCGCGGCGGCGGTCTATTGATTCCTCATTCAACACTGCCTTTGTTTCAATAACACGAGCCACTGTCAACGTTGGAACTGCGCGAGACAGAGAACGTTATTACTTTGGTAACGTTTATTTCTGACTACAGTACAGTATGTATTAATCTATTACTACCTACTATGGGCCAGCCGTGTATAGGTGTAACAGAGTTATAATAGTTCAATGGTTGTGATGTCGGAGTTACTGTACAGTAGCGATGCGTCAGGTACTACTTTGTATCACAAACAGTACTGTATTTGCAAAACTGATATGTCATAAATGTATAGATGTACAGTAGCAGTACTGTCTACCTGTATGTCATGTATGTCATTATGAATTGAAAATGGGGGACCCTGATGTAAACAAGACGACAGAGAGACGTGGTAGTATCCGCGTCTGTGATTTGCCTAAACGTTATTATTTTGGTAACGTTTATTTCTGACTACAGTACAGTATGTATTACTATCTATTAGTATTACTACCTACTATGGGCCAGCCGTGTATAGGTGTAACAGAGTTATAATAGTTCAATGGTTGTGATGTCGGAGTTACTGTACAGTAGCGATGCGTCAGGTACTACTTTGTATCACAAACAGTACTGTATTTGCAAAACTGATATGTCATAAATGTATAGATGTACAGTAGCAGTACTGTCTACCTGTATGTCATGTATGTCATTATGAATTGAAAATGGGGGACCCTGATGTAAACAAGACGAAAGTATTTTGCACTGTACAGTATGTCACAGGTGAGCTTGCTAGCCATTTGATTGTTAACGTGATATAAAAAAAATAATCAATACTTGATTGATTGATTGAAAAGTTTATTAACAGATTGCAGAATGGGTACATTACAGTACAGCTCAATACATACAATTGTTAAGGGGATGCAGACCAGAGAAAGACTTTCGTCTTGTTTACATCAGGGTCCCCCATTTTCAATTCATCATAACATATATGACATACATGACATACAGATAGACAGTACTGCTACATCTATGACATACCAGATTTGCAAATACAGTACTGTTTGTGATACGAAAAGAGTCCAGAAAAGAGAGTATATACATTTGACATAGAAACTGTACATTGGAGGATGTTGGGGGGGAGGTTGGGTAGGAAGAGCAGGACGTAGACACCGGCGCAGTCATGAGCAGTCGCATTACAGAGAGCTCTCACCATCGATCCAAAACAACAAGGTTTTGTGCACATTTTCTCCTCCTCATAATATGGATTACGGATTTATACATCAATTCATCAATGAGGCAACATCTAACAGAAGCGGAGAGAAGTGAAAACGGATTTAACGAGACCCACAGTGACTTCTACCTTCTCAATGGCTCTGAAAAGAAACATCTACACGTCGGAACGGCGGCTATACACACGCTACTAACAGCGAGCCCGGCACGTAAGAACTTACCCCCGAATGGCAGATTGGACCGTAGGACCATGATCATCCTGGTTCTACTACTTTCGGGAGACATTCATTTAAACCCAGGCCCGGTCTTGACCAGAACTCAGGCGAGAAGACTTGGTCTGGCAGCGCAAGAAGCGAAGGTGGTTTCCATCGCGACCAACAACAACATCAACAACTCGACCCGTGGCAACATCCACTGCGCGGACGGCAACTGTTCCCCAATGACGCCGCAGCAGACGAGCACACGTGAGGCAGAGACGAGAGGAGGTGAACCGAGGGTCGAAACCATGACGACCAACTCGACGCGGGATTTAAACATCTCGACGCCCGATAGCCGGCTAGCTAGCAGAGCTAACAACGGAAACATCCAGGAACGAGTCCTTTGTTGTTCCAACACGGCGCGGGACCCGACCCCCCCCCTCCCCCCTTCTTTGTTGTTCCAGCACGGAGCGGGACCCGACCCCCCCTCCCCCCTTCCCACCCTCAACAACAAAGCCCCCCAGCACCACACAGAGGAACAGATCACAAACGAACAATACTTCGAACCTGCCAACATAAATGAAATAACCAACGCCAATGGACTGAACATTTTTCACATTAACATTAACAGCTTAAAAAACAAATTGGATGAAATCAAACAATTATTCATAAATGGTAAGGCAAACATACTGTGCTTCTCAGAAACTAAGCTTGACGATTCTGTAAAAGATCCAGAGATAGAGATTGAGAACTACTCAATAATTAGGAATGATAGGAACAAACATGGAGGTGGTGTCTGTATGTACATACACAAGGACACCAAATTCATCAACAGAAATGACCTGAATCATAAATCAATTGAAACTGTATGGGTGGAAATCCTATTCGAAAGGGCGAAATCCCTACTGGTTGGCACAGTCTACAGGCCGCCAGATCATAGTGATTTTTATGATACACTGGATGGGTGTTTAGCTGGAGTTGAGGATGTAGACAAAATTCTTATTGGAGACTGGAACACGGATATGCAACGAAAAGATGCACCCGTCTTCAAGTCATTCAGTAGGTTTTGTGATCTGCACGGCCTCAGCCAGCTAATCACCCAACCCACACGTGTATGTGAATCAACTCAGACTACCATTGACCTCATTCTGACCTCCGACAAGTCCAAGATCTCCAAGAAAGGGGTTATAGCATGCGGGTTAAGTGATCATTATATGATATTCTGTACCCGCAAAAAACTAAAACAAAAGGCTGGCTGCCACAAAACAGTCACATCTAGAGACCTTAAAACCTACTCTAGCGAGGCCTTTAACCTTGAACTGGAGAGCCTGGACTGGTCAGATGAACTCAATGGTACACTGGTTGAAGAAACATGGCTTGGTTTCAAAACCAAATTCTCAACAATACTAAACGACATGGCCCCCCTAAGAACCACCAGGGTAAAAAATCGCGCTGAGCCGTGGATGCACTCCGAAATACTGGCCGCTATGAAAACCAGAGACAAAAAATGCTCTGAGTTTCGTAAAAGTCAGTCAAAGCTTACTAAAAGCACGAGCAGTGAACTCCAAGCCCACGTGACTGAACTCAAACTAGAAAGAAACAGACTAAGAAACGACGTAAACTCCATGATCAAAACTGCAAAAAAGAATTTCATCAATGACAAAACTGAGGAAAACAAAAACAAACCACGTGAACTTTGGAAATTACTCAATAATCAACTAGGATGCAGTAAAAAACTTAAAACCAGATTCTCAAACATAAACATAAAAACGGACAACACGCTCATCACAGACAAGCTGGATGTAGCCAATTACTTAAACATTTTCTTCACAAACATAGCCACAACACTGGTAAACAAACTACCCTCCCACTCAGGGCTTTATGGGGTAGAACACATAGTAGCTTACTACAAAAACCTAGGGGTCCGCAAGGACGACTTCAAGCTGGAAATGGTAACAACAGATGAGGTACTCAATAAACTGAGCGCCCTCCAACCTAACAAGGCCACTGGCCATGACAACATCCCCTCCAAATTCCTCAGAGACTCAGCAGCCGCCATCACCCCAATCATCACACACATAATAAACCTCTCCATAAAACAGGGACACGTCCCCAAGGACTTCAAAATTGCTAGGGTGACCCCTCTGCACAAAAAGGGCAGCAAATTAGACCCAGGCAACTACCGCCCTGTTTCTATTCTCACCTCCATCTCGAAAGTCATGGAAAAAATAGTCTACGAACAGGTCGAAAAGTACCTAGCGGAAAAAAATCTAATCTACGAATTCCAATCTGGCTTCAGAACATCCCACTCCACTGACACATGCCTTCTCTATTTGAATGACCACATCAAACAAGAGGTGGACGCAGGCAAATACTGCGGCATGGTCATGCTGGACCTACAAAAGGCCTTTGACACGGTCAATCACTCCATTCTGATTGACAAGCTAAAAGCAATTGGTTTTGATAGTCTATCAGTGAGCTGGATGCAATCCTACCTTGAGGGGAGGGAACAGATGGTGGAGGTAAACGGTACCCTATCCCCCCCTCTCACAGTGAGCTGTGGTGTTCCACAAGGAAGCATACTAGGACCGCTACTGTTCCTAATTTATGCAAATGACATGTCGTCAGCTTGTGACTGCAACTTGTTCCTGTTTGCGGACGACTCAGCCCTGCTGGTCTCTGACAAGAACAAGTTACAGGTTGAAAAAACCCTCAGCTCGGAACTAGGCAGAATCTGCATATGGCTCGCTGATAACAAACTATCATTACACATGGGCAAAACAGAGTCCATTCTCTTCGGTTCAAATAACAAACTCAGCAAGACCGACGGCTTCTCAGTTACAGTGGGTGACAATATTGTCACAAGGAAAGATGAAATTACCTACCTGGGTTCCATCCTAGAGGCTAATCTCTCCTGTGACAAAATGGCATCCAATGTAATAAAAAAAGTCAACCAACGAACTCGATTCTTGTACCGGATCTCCTCTCTGGTAAACAAGAATACCCTGAAGACTCTGGCAGGAGCACTCATTCAGGGGTACTACGACTATGCTTGCACCTCATGGTACCAAAGCACCTCAAAGGCGCTAAAAACAAAATTACAAACATCTCAAAACAAACTGGTCAGACTACTGCTTGACCTTACTCCTAGAACCCACCTCACCCCTGCCCACTTTGACAACCTAGGATGGCTTAGAGTAGATGACAGAGTACAGCAACTTGCAATGGGCCTGGTCTACAAGATACACTACACGACCAAGGTACCCATGTACATGGCAAAATACTTCCCAAAGGTCAGTGAATACCACGATCACAACACCAGAGGGAGCTCCACAAATCATGTTAAACCCAGATTCGGCTCAAATAAGGGACTAAACACGTTTCGCAATTATGCCACATCAATGTGGAACGCCCTACCCAAAGCTGTAAAGGAATGTGGATCACTACCCACTTTCAAAACCTCTCTCAAGAGACACCTACGGGAGACTGCAATTCAACACTGGCCCCTGTAAATATCCTAACCCAACCCCCTCCAATGTACAGTAATTTACCTAGTATGGTTTTGTCAATAGTCCAATGTACAATTTTGTTTGTTTGTACAGAGTCTCCCCCCCCTCAATGTACAGTTTTGCTTGTCTATACAGTGTGCCCCCCCCCCCCCCCAACCACCTCCAATGTAAATTACCCAGTATGGTTGTCAATATCCCAGTGTACCCAACCCCCCCCACCCAACCTCCTCCAATGTACAGTTTCTACGTCAAATGTATATACTCCCTTTTCTTGACTCCTTCTGTATCACAAACAGTACTGTATTTGCAAATCTGGTATGTCATAAATGTATAGATGTAGCAGTACTGACTATCTGTATGTCATGTATGTCATATATGTCCTGATGAATTGAAAATGGGGGACCCTGGTGGAAACAAGACGAAAGTCTTTCTCTGGTCTGCATCCCCTTAACAATTGTGTGTATTGAGCTGTACTGTATTGTACCCATTCTGCAATCTGTTAATAAAGTTTTCAATCAATCAATCAAAGAGTGGGTGGGGGACACTGTACAACTGAACAAGCAAAACTGTACATTGGAATATCACCCCAAAGCACTTCAGAGATGGGAAGCCATCTCCCAAGAACGGAGAATGGATCTGACTGGAACGCTAGCTGGATTATACATTGCAACATGACAGTAAATACTATTGTAATAAAACGTTCAAAACTATGTTCAATTTGTGTATTGTTTTGTTACTATAAGATTGCATTTCGCACTGTACCGACGTCACAGATGAGCTCTATAAAAAAACGATTGAATTGCTCAGAATTTAAAATTGTGTCCCCAAAAGGACATAATAATATTAATATTATTCCCCAGTATGACACAATAAACACAGAATGAATGCTACCAAAGAGAATGCTATATGCAATTTGCTCATATACATAACATAGCCCACAGGAAGGCAAAGTTGACAAGGTTTGTACCAAAATGCAATTTATTTTAAACATAATGATACATGATTATGTGTATTAATCCTGTAACATGAGTCAAGGTCAGATCTAGCCTGGAATAGAGAACAGAATGTTGATTTTTTGATGTTCAAGTTTCTTTATTAGTTGTCATACAGAAGTACAGAATACTTTTATATAAAATGCTAATATTAAAAAAAGGCAGATGCCCTCTGCAGATGTCTGCCTAACAAAGAAAGCAGGCTACTCTCTCATGATTCCATCTGCTTCTATCATGAGAGAGTAGCTTGCTTCCATCATGAGAGTAGTAAATACTATTAGCATTTCAATGGTGTGTGGGGGTTGCAGCCAGCGCATTCCAACGGCAGCGTGTCAAAGTGTCCTTGAGCAAGACGCTTAACCCCCAATTGCTCCTGATGAGCAGGTTGGCACCTCTGCCGTCTGTGAGTGAATGTGAGGTGGCAGGGTATCTGCAGGTTTAGCCCAGTCATATTTAATGCTTTTTAAGACTTTTTAATGCCACTCGGAATTAAATTTAATACCAATTTCACAATAACAAAAATCATGCAACGACACCAATTAGTTTAAGTTTAGGGACACATTGGTCCAAAGATGTTTATTAAAACATAACTTGGAAACTTAAAAATCTTGAACTTAAAGGAGTAACTGGATTGGATGAATTTCAACAAAGGGGTGACCAAACATAAATAGCAAATATATCTATACAAAATATACCAGGGGCCAAGCAGCAAGTGCAACAGCCACTGTCAGAACACATAACTATTACCACCCTCCCCAGGGTATCAAAAAAGTCAACCAACAAACAAGATTCTTGTGCCGGATCTCCTCTCTGGTAAACAAGAATACCCTTAAGACTCTAACAGGAGCACTCATTCAAGGGTACTACGACTATGCTTGCACCTCATGGTACCAAAACACCTCAAAGGCCCTAAAAACAAGATTACAAACATCACAAAACAAACTGGTCAGACTACTGCTTAACCTCACTCCTAAAACCCACTTTACCCCTGCCCACATTCAAAACCGCTCTTAAAGAGCACCTACGGGAGGCTGCAATTAGAAACTGGGCACCGTAAATGTCCAAACCCCCCCCCCTCCTAATGTACAATCTCCTCCCCATCATATGTATATATTTTCTGTTAGGATCTCTGGGTAACAGTACTGTATATTTGCATATCGTATATGTCACAATTGTAACACTACAGTACTATATAGTATACCTGTATGTCATGTATGTCCCTATGCCATAAATGTCATGATGTCATGTATGTTGAGTATGTCATAAATGTCATGTCACTATAATTGAAAATGGGGGACCCTGATGTAAACAAGACACACGTCTTTCTCTGGTCTGCATCCCCTTAACAATTGTGTGTATTGAGCCGTACTGTATTGTACCCATTCTGCAATCTGTTAAATAAAGTTTTCATTCATTCATCCAGTTGTTTTGTTTTTGTGGTTTTGGTTGAATGAATGAATACTTTGTTTAACAGATTGCAGAATGGGTACAATACAGTACGGCTCAATACACACAATTGTTAAGGGGATGCAGACCAGAGAAAGACGTTTGTCTTGTTTACATCAGGGTCCCCCATTTTCAATTCATAGTGACATTTATGACACTCAACATACATGACATTTATCAGGGGTGTAAAAAGTACCCAGAAATTATACTTAAGTGAAAGTATGGGTACCATCTCAAAATCTGACTCAAGTAAAAGTCAAAAGTATCTGGCTAAAAACACACTTGAGTAAAAGTCAAAAAGTCCTACTTTTAAATGTACTTAAGTACTAAAAAGTAAAAGTACATTAAAAAAAAAAAGGGGATACACCAGGGGTCTCAAACTCAATCCATCGTGGGCCAAGTTTTCATTTTAACTATACATTGCACCAGGTGAGTTAGTTGAAGAGGTGAGCCAATTAGTGAAATCATCAGCTGGTGTTTAGGCAAGGCTGGAATGAAACCAAGCATACACTCTGCCCACAATGGAATGTGTTCTGCGATAGACAATGCTGAAATGAAAGAACAGAGGACACTTTTTTTGCATTAAAATTATTTAATGCACTTCTCCATTGAAGGTAAACTAACATGGACGGCATTCACATCACAGCATGAATATATCACAATATTAACCACAGCATACTGGATTATCCTGAATAAAATCACAATATTAAAGGCAGAATACTGGAGTACCATGAATAATATCACAATATTAAACACAGAATCCTGGAGTACCCTGAATAATATCACAATATTAAAGACAGAATACTGGAGTACCCTGAATAATATCACAATATTAACCACAGCATAATGCGGATCTGACTGTCTATTCTTCTGATAGCAGGTGTTTAATCAAAGATCCCCGCTTTCTAGTGTTGCACAAGGACCAATCAGCATGGGTATGGGCGGGTTCATTTTCCATTGATGGGGATTTGATTGGCTGTTTACCTGTGGTAGCAGGATTAATAACGTTAATGTTAGTTCGGCCAGATAAACAATTAAAATGGTTGGACCTGTGAGATTTGTACTTTGTACTTTGTAGGTCTGCATTTTAAATGTAAGGAGTAAAAAGTATGTTTTTTTCCCCTGAAATGTAATGGAGTAAAAGTACAAAGTATACAAACCTAATAATACTCGAGTAAAGTACAAATCCCCCAAAACAGTACTTAAGTATTGTAACGAAGTACAATTACTCAAGTACTTTACACCCCTGCATTTATGGCATAGGGACATACAGGTATATAGTACTGTACCGTTACATTTGTGACATATACGATATGCAAATATACAGTACTGTTACCCATAGATCCTAACATACATGGGAGGATACTGTACGTCATTAGGAGGGGGTGGGTGGGAGGAAAAAATACATAGTGGGTGAAGCTCTCATCGAACATAAACACAAACGTGTCCTTGTTTACATCCGTGAATAGATTATTTTCAAGTTAAGACCTCAGCTTCAAGCTTTGGCGTGGAGCCGAATGTTATCCGGACTTCTGTTGGTGCAGATGTTATAGTCCTACCTGAGATGGCGCAGCTGGTGTGGAGGCAGGGGCCGAAAATAAATGCGAAATAGTAGTTTGCAGGCGGTTTTTGCAGAGCGCTGAGCATGTGCGACGCGACTGCTCTTTTTTTTTGTTGCAGCGGGGCTTGTAATGGTCTTTGACTGGGACCAACCATCGCGCAAACAGTGGATTGTCAAGCCAGTTCTCGTTAAATTGGCACTTTCCCATATTAACGAGTGCAAATGCTAAACTAAACTAAACGTAACGTTAGCGTTATCGCTTCGCCTTGCTAACGTTAGCTAGACTCCGTTGTTGAAATGGTTCCCCGGCCAACACATTACACAAGGAGTTGTGTTGGTTCCGCCCCATTCCGGTCTGCGTGATTCTACAATGAAAAGTCAAACTTTATCTCCCGTTAACCGTTTTCCCCCCAGATTTCATAATAAAACATAAGATGACATGGCATTTTATCTTTCCTTTCTATGGCATTTTTAAGACCTCTGAAAATGGATTTAAGACATTTTAAGACAAACTAAGGCCTTAATTATTGATAAACAAATTTAAGACCTTTTAAGACTTTTTAAGGATCCGCGGACACCCTGGGTGGGTTCTAGGGGTAAGGTCAAGTAGAAGTCTGACCAGTTTGTTTTGTGATGTTTGTAATCTTGTTTTTAGCGCCTTTGAGGTGCTTTGGTACCATGAGGTGCAAGCATAGTCGTAGTACAAATATACAGCACTGTTGGGGGGGGGGGGGCTCTCTCGCATATAGTAATAATAGAGTATATACATTTGAGGGGGAATAAACTGTACATATACAGCACTGTTTGTGATACAAAAATAGTAGAGTACATTAACCTGGCACACAACATACTTGTTCACATGTCATTTTTCTTTCACTCTAAAGTACAGTTTATTCCCCCTCAAATGTATATACTCTATTATTACTATATACTATTTTTGTATCACAAACAGTGCTGTATATTTGTAGACCTCTTCCAATGTACAGTTTATATGTCTGAGGAGAAGACTGGTACTCATCATCTTCGTCTCCACAAAGTAGGCTACTGGGGGGTCTACTGTATGTGAGACATATTTCCTTTAGAGTGAAAGAAAAATGACATGTGAACAAGTATGTTGTGTGCCAGGTTAATGTACTCTACTATTTTTGTATCACAAACAGTGCTGTATATGTACAGTTTATTCCCCCTCAAATGTATATACTCTATTATTACTATATGCGAGAGAGCCCCCCCCCCCCAACAATGCTGTATATTTGTAGACCTCTTCCAATGTACAGTTTATTATGTCCTTGATGCTGCTCTCCAGGACCGAGATCATGGCGTTCTTCTGCTCCAGGTCCCGCAGCAGCTCTGTGTTCTCCTTCAGCTCCTCGCACCTCTTGGCAGCCAGATATGGACACATGGAACGTAAACACTATTATTAGTACAATACATATGATAGGAGCTGGAGCACATAAGTACACACACACACACACAATCACATGCACAAGTACACAAACATAAACACAATGACCATCAGTCCATTAGTACATTAAAACCAGACACTGTCCGCAGACTCTTTACATCTTTACTACCGTAGGCTCCATCACCTTGGAACAGATAATACTTGTGCAGGCTCTATCACAACATTATAGAAAGATGTGTTTGTTATTAATCAAGCAGGCTTGGATCCCATACATGTAGGTTTAACAATAGAGATCAGACTCAAGACAGTTTTCTGCTCTGTTGTGAGTCCTGTTTGTTTAAACGGAGAAAGATTTTAACCTCACACCTAAGTTTGGTTTATATACTAAAATTGCTAACAGATTAGGGGAATAGCTACAATTTAAATCTTGTTCGGTCCCGGCGTGTGGCTCACAGCACCATCGGCCTCTGCAGGTTCAGCTTGGGCCTCTCCCTCATGAAGTACTGCCCGCCGAATATGATGGCGGCATACAGGCCGCAGAACATGAAGGACTTGCTCCTGAAGTGGGACAGAATACACACAGAACATGGAAGATTTACTACGGTACGGCTCAATACACACAATTGTTAAGGGGATGCAGACCTGAGAAAGACGTTTGTCTTGTTTACATCAGGGTCCCCTATTTTCAATTCATAGTGACATTTATGACACACACAACATACATGACATTTATGACGTAGGGACATACATGACATACAGGTATATAGTACTGTTACATTTGTGACGTATACGATATGCAATATGATATGATTGATCGATTGAAAACTTTATTAACAGATTGCAGAATGGGTACAATACAATAGCTTAAAGACGTGTTTTCACCATGTTAAGGCTAGACGAGGCATGATACAATACATACAATACAATACTATATATTTTAGCCAAAACATGTGGTCAGAACACAGTGCATTTAGTCCATTCGCTCTCATTCTCTCTCGGGACATCCCTATTGATTACCAATAACCGCGTTAGCCTCAGTAGCCACATACGCTGATCGGAGTGTCATTCATAGTGTAACACCCAACAAGAATGTGAAACAACTTATTAGTATTGGGTTAGAGTTGTTTGATTTCCACTAACGTAATGTTAGATTGCTATCTGAGAAAGTTACGTAACGTTACTCTACTGTATGTGAGCTGGCTGGCTACACCATTTGCGGCATTTGCCATGTATAATCTGTAGGCAAAACGGACTGCATATATAAACGGCTGATGACTCATAACTTCCTATCACGTTTGAATAATGCTGTAAAGTTAAGTAAAAATGCATTTCAATAGTAATGTATATAAATTAAGAGCTTACCGATTGCAATCCACTGCCGACAGAAGAGACGCAATATTTACTTCCTAGTCCATGACGGCACTCTCTCTCTGCCTCTCTCTCATTTTGCCGAGGGCGGAGCTCGTCCAGCACGTTGTCACCAGCTGTATGAGAGCGCCCCCGCTGGTCATTGTTAACATTAACCACACCAAAACGACTTCATAACGGCAGGCAAACAGCTGTTCCAGGACTTTTCCCAGCTGTATCTGTAACGTATTAGCTACGGTAAGTTTGTTGTGCTTCTCGCAAGCAGATCAATGGCGGCATTCCCGGAAGTAAAAAACGAATAAACGCTTGCCGATTGATGGTAACAGCAGAGGCGGGTGCAAGCGGTGTGATGTAATTGGCAGAATCGACTGTCAATAAAAAATGTTCTGTTGCATTGCATTGGTTGAGAGCTCTGGTTGAGACAATAGTATCCAGCTGCAGCCCGGCAGACCATACTGGAAGAAATAGTATCCAGCTGCAGCCCGGCAGACCATACTGGGAGAGAGATAGTGCTATTTCTTGATGTTTCCTTTTTTTAAGTAAGTAAAGAGGCCTATGTTCATATCGGTGAGCACAATTTGTAACACAAAAAGAGAGACGTGTAGCCTATTTATTTAATATTTTATTTATTCATTTTATTATTATTTTATTTGTTGCCATGGCTAAAATAATAGTCAAGCATAGGACTAAAACATTTTCATGATTGATTGATTGATTGATTGATTGAAAGCTTTATTGACAGATTGCAGAGTGGGTACAATACAGTACAGCTTAGTGGACCAGAAAAAGACTTTCAGCTTTTTTACATAAGGGTCCTCCATTTTCAATTCATCAAAACATTTAGAGACATACAAATATACAGTAGTTTCATAAAAGAAAATATATATATTACAAAGAAAATATATTAATAAAAAAAATATATATACTGTATTACAAAAAAAAATTTGGCCACAAATATCGGTATCGGCCGATTGTGTTAGTTGCACAATCGGTATCGGTGGCAAATTTTCATATCGGTGCATCCCTAGCTCTAACTGGGAGGGGGGGGGACAGTGTACCGTTCACCTCCACCATCTGTTCTCTCCCCTCCAGGTAGGATTGCATCCAGCTGATGAACTAAATTGTTAAAAATCAATCAGAATGGAGTGATTGACAGTGTCGAAAGCCTTTTGGAGGTCCAGCATGACCATGCCACAGTATTTGCCCGCGTCCACCTCGTGTTTGATGTGGTCGTTCAAATACAGAAGGCATGTGTCAGTGGAATGGGATGTTCTGAAGCCAGATTGGAATTCGTAGATTCGCTTTTTTTCCGCAAGGTACTTTTTGACCTGTTCGTAGAATTTTTTTCCCATAACTTTCGAGATGGAGGTAAGAATAGAAACAGGGCGGTAGTTGCCTAGGTCTAATTTGCTGCCTTTTTTGTGCAGGGGGGTCACTCTCGCAATTTTGAAATCTTTGGGGACATGCCCCTGTTTTATGGAGAGGTTTATTATGTGGGTGATGACTGGGGTGACTTGAGAAATACAAACTGAATGAATGCAAAATATACACACAATCTGAACTATTCATTGGTGTACTTCTCTCTTCTACAGGTACAATTGCTGCATTGCTCCCCAACAACAAGCAGCGATATGAATGAGTCAAGGCCTCACTGCTGTGACCAGTGTGGAAAGCGCTTCATCAAAAAGGCCACTTTTCTAATACACCAGCACATCCATACAGGAGAGAAGCCCTATAGCTGTGACCAGTGTGAGAAGAGCTTCAGTACCTCTGGAGGCTTACAGACACACCAGCGCATTCATACAGGAGAGAAGCCCTATAACTGTGACCAGTGTGAGAAGAGCTTCAGTACCTCTGGCAGTTTACAGATACACCAGTGTAACTGAGGGGTACAATTCCCTGACTGTATTGTTAGATATGATACTTACTACCACTACCTCTTGTACTTTAGACTCTGGCCACCCAGTACTAGGCATAAATAATTATGGTAAACACTCCCACGTAGATGAAACGATCCAACACAAATGTACCAAGTCGAAAGTCTGCGTTTAATAATAATTAATACATAGCAAAAGGTATGTAGAGCAATCACTTAATTACATTTATGATTTGAAATAGGATGCACTTTTATGGCAAATGAGTATTCGTTGGTATATCAATAGAGAACGTCCAATCTCTGGTGGCGCAGGCGGTAAATATACAACCTGGAATATTTAAGGAATAATAGCAATGATACTTTAATGATTATAGAACTGGATACACTAGGGGGGAATTCCGGTCGCTTGTAAGACAACTGGAGAAGGGGGGGGGGGGGTAGAGTCTGGCTGTATCCGTCTGGCCGAGGGTATCCTGGGAGAACCCACGGTTGTGCGGCTCGGTGCCTCAGCGATCCTCGATCCACAGATGAAAGCAGTTGGACTCTCTGTGGGCCGGCTTCCTCCGGTCCACGATGGAGAGACGTGAAGCGACCTCGTCGTGTAGAGCGTCTCCTCACCTGTCGTCCTCTCCGGGGGGGGGGGGTTTCCAACACACGGCAGTGTTGGTCTTTATCCATAGAATAATCACTGTATACAAAGCATAATCCGTGCCTGGGAAGGCGGGCTGTCGTCGGTAGAATAATCCGGTATGCAGGTCCACTCGCTCGTCGGCTCTGGGGCTCCTCGGGTGCAGCCTCACATGGGGTCGGCCACCCTGGATAAGCAGCCAGTTATACCCGAAACGATGGGGGTACTGACTACGATAGTATTCTCACCGCACGAAGCACTACATATGAATAGACTATTATTAGCTTAATAGACTACGTCCAACTCGACGATATAGTGCCAAATATGACTATTCAAATATTAATATACACGATGTCTCAATACCGATGGTAGGCCGAACTTGGCCTTACTCCCACACGTGGCGTCGCGGGGAGGCTTTACGTCTGTCACTCTATTGGAGGGTAAGAAACTGGACTAAAAAGAAAGTCCTACTTTAGTAGCGCAGTATATATACGCACTATGAACAAATAGTACCATTAGTGGTGCGGTAGCCAGATTCCTACGCGGAACTAGGACTTGTTCGTACATGTTGAGCGGTACGTTTGAACTGGGTCTGGGGGGTATGGCAGCCTGGCACCAAGGTCTCGACCAATAGTAGAATGGAGACTATTATGGGATGTTCAGTAGGCTAGAATGGATATTCAATGCATATTGTACAAGGAATATACAAGGGATATCAGGGAATATTAGAGAATATACAAATACAATTAAATATATATATATAAATAAATATATATATTCGGTTTAATCTGGCCCTTCACAACAACCAGCGTATTCATACAGGAGAGAAGCCCTATAACTGTGACCAGTGTGAGAAGAGCTTCAGTAGATATGACAGCTTAAAGAAACACCAGAACATTCATACAGGAGAGAAGCTCTATCCCTGTGACCAGTGTGAGAAGAGCTTCAGTCAGTCTGGCAGCTTAAAGACACATCAGCGTATTCATACAGGAGAGAAGCCCTATAACTGTGACCAGTGTGAGAAGGGCTTCAGTCAGTCTGGAGACTTAAAGAAACACCAGCGCATTCATACAGGAGAGAAGCCTTACTACTGTGACCAATGTGGAATGTGCTTCAATACCTCTGGAAACTTAAAGACACACCAGCGTATTCATACAGGAGAGAAGCCTTACTACTGTGACCAATGTGGAATGCGCTTCAATACCTCTGGACACTTAAAGAGTCACCAGCGTATTCATACAGGAGAGAAGCCCTATAACTGTGACCAGTGTGAGAAGAGCTTCAGTCAATCTGGCAGCTTAAAGGAACATCAGCGTATTCATACAGGAGAGAAGCCCTATAACTGTGACCAGTGTGAGAAGAGCTTCAGTAACTCTGGAGGCTTAAAGAAACACCAGAACATTCATACAGGAGAGAAGCTATATCCCTGTGACCAGTGTGAGAAGAGCTTCAGTAGATATGACTACTTAAAGAACCACCAGAACATTCATACAGGAGAGAAGCTCTATCCCTGTGACCAGTGTGAGAAGAGCTTCAGTAACTCTGGAGGCTTAAAGAAACACCAGCGCATTCATACAGGAGAGAAGCCTTACTACTGTGACCAGTGTGAGAAGAGCTTCAGTCAATCTGGCAGCTTAAAGGAACATCAGCGTATTCATACAGGAGAGAAGCCCTATAACTGTGACCAGTGTGAGAAGAGCTTCAGTCAAGTTCAAGTTTCAAGTTCAAGTTTCAAGTTTCTTTAATAGTTGTCATACAGAAGTACAGAATACTTTTGTACAAAATGCTTCTTACTGTTGCGCTCCAGAGACTGTGCATGACAAGATAAGTATGAAATAAAAACATAGTAAAAATTAGAAGTAAAAAAAGAGGTCACAGTGTTCAGTTTAGACATATGTACAATGTTCGTAGACGTAGTTACCATACAATATACAATACTGTGCAGTGTACTAATATACAATACTATATAGTGCAAGGCATAAATGGACGAGGTCTGGACACTTAAAGATTCACCAGAACATTCATACAGGAGAGAAGCCCTATAACTGTGACCAGTGTGAGAAGAGCTTCAGTACCTCTGGACACTTAAAGATTCACCAGAACATTCATACAGGAGAGAAGCCCTATAACTGTGACCAGTGTGAGAAGAGCTTCAGTCAGTCTGGACACTTAAAGAAACATCAGCGTATTCATACAGGAGAGAAGCCCTATAACTGTGACCAGTCTGACAAACAACAAAGTTGACCAAGTCCCACAACAAATATTTACATAAAATAAAAAGATAAAAAGCATACAATAAAACATACACAATATGTCACATAAAGAAGGCAGGTCTCTCAAACTGTGTGAAAACCAAAAGCCAAAGGAAATAAACCTGTTTTGAGGCATGATTTAAACACCTGCAGAGTGGGGGCCTGCCTAACATGCAGAGGCAGCTCGTTCCAGAGCTCTGGGGCTGCCACTGCAAAAGCACGGTCCCCCCTAGGCTTCAGCCTGGACTTGGGAACAGCCAGGAGGACCTGATCAGAGGACCTGAGGAACAGCCAGGAGGAGCTGATCAGAGGACCTGAGGGACCTTGGAGGAACATCAGGTTCCAGCAGGTCAGAGAGATAACCTGGTGCCAAGCCTTCAGACATTTAAAGGCAAACAGTAAAACCTTAACATTCTCTCTCCCTATGTACATGTCGGTACATCTGGAGTTGTTCTTTGTGGATAACTGTTGTAGGAGCCTAATTCTAGGGTGAAAATGTTATCTGTATTGCCCCATTAGACATGTAGTTTATTGTCGTCTTTGTGCTTTGTGTTTATTATGTCATAATGAAATCCAATATGGAGACTAACCTGGTGTACTCCCCTTTTTTCCCATGTTCTCCCTTTACCTCCTATAACATGACCTAACCACTCCTATAACATGACCTAACCACTCCTATAACATGACCTAACCACTCCTATAACATGACCTAACCACTCCTATAACATGACCTATAACATGACCTAACCACTCCTATAACATGACCTAACCACTCCTATAACATGACCTAACCACTCCTATAACATGACCTATAACATGACCTAACCACTCCTATAACATGACCTATAACATGACCTAACCACTCCTATAACATGACCTAACCACTCCTATAACATGACCTATAACATGACCTAACCACTCCTATAACATGGCAGGTAGTTTGAGTTTAGGTAGGCCCCAGGTAGAGTGGTACCATGTAGTTTTTGACCGCACTTAATTGCTAGTTTATGTTCATTTACCAAACCCTTTGTTTGTTTTATAGTTATAGGCTTTATAATCTTTTCTTTTGGACTGCAATTCGAAGTGTGTCGGACTACCAAGCTCATGCCTGGAGCCTCAAGGCAACTCTGGTCCATAAGATTGCCTTTACAACTGTGTTGATGCATAATGGCATGAATTTTGTTTTGCGATGAATGAAACAAGGGCATGATTTATTATACACAAAAAAAGCGGCACTGACCCTTCAAGGGTGAAAAAAACACTAAAGTCCATGAACACAAAAAATGCGGCACTGTGCCTTTAAAGGGCGAACAGGCAGGAATCATCTAGAACACAGGCAAAAAAGTACACAGGAAATCTTCTAGAACACGGGCAAAAAGTACACGGGAATCTTCTAGAACACGGGCATCCTCCCGACGAGAACACTGCCGATGGGCAACGCAGCAAACAGGGGGTCCAAGGGGAACGGGGTGAGAGCACGGGCATCCTCCCGTGGAACAATAGAGAGCGATGAAGCGGTCTCACCCCAGGAACGAGGTCCATGAAGAGGGAGTAGGGAAGTAGCTGGCACGACATCTGGAGTGGGAACATTGGGATCCTCCCGTGGAATAGAGAGCGAAGACGGTGTCCTACTCCAGGAAACGGCGATAGGTGGTGATGTACAGAGGTGGCACGACGTCTCACACCGGAGACGCGGCAGTAGATGGTGGTAACAAGATGACCCGACAAGGAGTGGAAGGGAGTCTGCAATACTTGTACTCTCATCCGAGCTGATTGCAAACTCCTCTCGGGTGCGTGAAGCAGAAAAGCGGCACGCCCCCTCGTTGGGCAGCATGCAGTCCTTTCCAGCCCTCACACTTTGTGTACAAAATTATCCCATTGGCTCCCATTATAAACACTTTTTATTTTTTTTAAATACACAGCCTTTGCAGTTTGATTTTAAATTTCTTTCTCATTCCTAGGTGGTCAAATCCCTTTAAATTTAATTAGCAGGTTTTCTTTTTTCTACCAAGATGGCGCAATTTTTTCATGTACTTCCTGTGTGTCTGACGAACTTGAACTTACAACTACAATAAAGTTCAGAATTTAAATAATTTGGTTCCTACCAAGTTCGAAGCCCCATCGGAAAAAATTGTCAAAATAAATGTAGCTGCCAATCTTTGACACTCCAGGCTCTGATAATCCCACTAAAATAAAATCCATTTAGCATGTATGGGATGGAAAATTATTAACTTTTTGTGTGTTTTCTTCTCATAAAAGTCAGGTATAATCACAAAAACATTAATGGGGTTAAAATTCTCAAAAGGAATGAATATTTGATGTGTATGGTGATGACTGAAGTTAATACTAGTATTCATAAAATAATTAGAACAATACATGAATAGGTAATGTTTTTATGTCTTTATTGTGTGTTATTGTATTATACAATCTGTCACTGCACAAAAAAATTAAAATTTATCAAAATACATTTTGCTGCCAATCTTTGACACTCAGGCTCTGAAAATTCCACCAAAATAAATCCCATTTTGCATATTATGTTTTTCACATGTTTTTTTTAAGGGGTTAAAATCCTGAAAAGGAATGTACTGTGTACTATACTGTATGATCAGCACTGATAGGTGTAGTTAAATATGAATTGTAATACTGTATGATCAGCACTGATGCAAAGATGTACCGGACCTACCTGTTAACCCTTTCACTGCCACACGACAGAAGGTTGACCCTTTACTATCACACAACCGACTCCGCAGAGCTAATGATGGAGCATCGCCGTCGGTTGTGTGATAGTAAAGGGCTAACCTTCTGTATTGTCACAGTGAAAGCGTTAAATAAACATGTTTATACTGTTTATACACCTGCAATATCAAAGCTTTGAAAGAAGATGTACAGTATGAGGGTTTATATTAAAATATGACCTGTTTGTAGTTGAGGGCAGCTGTAGAAGAGTGGCAGGAAAAAATATTTAATGAGAACATTTGTTTGACTCTTTGACGAATTTACTAACCTGACAACTTGGTAGCAAACAGGTGATTGTAATCACCAACAGCACAGAAGCTCCTTATACTGTATACTGTTGAGTCAACAACACAGAGCTTTGACTCAGACAACCTTGTTCTGACAGAGGAGCTCCTTATACTGTATACTGGTGACTCCGCCCATCAGAACATACCATTAACTACTAGGTCAACCAATTAACCTGATTACCTATAATAATCTACAAACTAGTGATAGACCGTTTAACTACTAGGTCAATCAATTAACCTGATTACCTATAACAATCTACAAACTGGTGATAGACCGTTTAACAAGTTCAAGTTTCTTTAATAGTTGTCATACAGAAGTAAAGAATACTTTTATACAAAATGCTTCTTACTGTTACGCTCCAGAGACTGTGCTAGACAAGATAAGTATGAAATAAAATAGTATAGCATGTAAAATAGAAGTAAAAATAGAGGTCACAGTGTTCAGTATAGACATATGTACAATGTTCGATGCAGAATAGAAGTAACTGAGTTACCATACAATATACTATGCAATGTACTAATATACAATACTATATAGTGCAAAGCAGAAATGGGATGAGGTACAATTTAGGTACAATTTACAGTAAGGTGTACGAGTTGTAGTGCAAATCCTTTACCAATAAATATAAAGTGTGTTTAGGTGATCTAAAGTGTGGAGAGTGGGTGCTGCAGTGTGTTGTTTGTTTAAAGTGAGTGTGTGGGTGTGTGTGCTGTGTGCATTTGATGGTTGTTGCATAGTGTTTATTGTTCGTTGAGCAGCCTGATGGCCTGGGGATAGAAGCTTCTTCTGAGTCTTTCTGTGCTCGCCTTAAGACTCCGGTATCGCTTGCCTGACCGCAGCAGTTCAAAGAGGCAGTTGTTCGGGTGGATGGAGTCCTTGATGATTCTCTTAGCCTTACCCCTGCACCGCTTGTTGTAAATGTTATGGAGGGTGGGAAGCCCCCCTCCAATTGTGCGTTCGGCTGAACATGTCACTCTTTGTAGTCTGCTACGGTCTTGTGCAGTGCTATTCCCAAACCAGGAGGTGATGTTGCCAGTCAGGATGCTCTCTATTGTACATGAGTAGAAGTTCTTAAGGGTCTTCTGACTGACTTGGAACTTCCTTAGGCGCCTGAGGAAGTAGAGGCGTTGTCGTGCCTTCTTCACAACACTGTCAATGTGTGTGGTCCATGTCAAGTCCTCGGATATGTGGGCTCCGAGGTACTTGAAACTGTTCACTCTCTCAACCGGTGCCCCGTCGATGCTGAGGGGGCTGTAGTCCTTGACCCCCGACCTCCTGAAGTCCACAATCATCATTTTTGTCTTGCTGACGTTCAGGGAGAGGCAGTTCTCCTGACACCACTGTGACAGATACTCTACCTATTCCAGGTAGGCCCTCTCGTCGTTGGTAGAGATCAGGCCCACCACTACTGTGTCATCAGCAAATTTGATGATTGTGTTGTTGTTCCGCTGTGCCACGCAGTCATGTGTGTACAGGGAGTAGAGGAGGGGGCTCAGAACACAGCCCTGGGGGGCCCCTATGTTGAGCGTGATGGATGAGGAGGTGCAGTTGCCTGCTCTTACCACCTGGGGTCTGCCCGTCAGGAAGTCCAAGACCCACTGGCAGAGGTCATAGTTCAAGCCCAGGTCCCTGAGCTTGTCTATGAGTTTGGAGGGGACTATGGTATTGAATGCTGAGCTGTAGTCGATGAACAGCATTCTCACATAGTTCCCCTGCCTCTTGTCCAGGTGTGATGCTGCTGTGTGCAGCACATGGGCTATGGCGTCCTCCGTGGACCTGTTAGGGCGGTATGCAAATTGCAGGGGGTCCAGGTTGATGGGGAGGGAGGAACAGATGTAGCCCTTCACTAGCTTCTCAAAGCACTTCATGGCTATGGAGGTGAGAGCTACAGGGCGGTAGTCGTTGAGGCAAGTGGGCGTAGATTTTTTGGGTACAGGGATGATGGTGGACTTCTTCAGACAGGTGGGGATGACAGCCTGTTCTAAGGACAGGTTAAAGATGTCAGTGAATACCGGGGCCAGTTGGTCGGCACAGACTTTTAGGACGCGGCCGGGGATGCCGTCCGGTCCTGCTGCCTTCCTGATATTCACTTTTTTTAAAGGTCCGCCTCACCTCATGCTCTGTTACCCTGAACACTGAGTCTCCATCAGCAGACCCCCCCCCCCCCATTGCCGTGGCTTGTAGGCTGGTGTTGTTATTCACAGCCTCAAACCTCGCATAGAAGGTATTGAGATCATTTGCTAAGGAGATGTCACTGTTCAGTTTGAGGGAGGTGCCTTTGTAATCCGTCATTGTTCTGAGGCCCTGCCACATACCTCTAGAGTCAGCCTGTTCAAACTGAAGTTCAACTTTATCCCTATAACGCCGTTTTGCCTCTATTACTGCTCTCTCCTCCTCTCCTGATTTACTACTAGGTAAATCAATTAACCTGATTACCTATAATAATCTTCAAACTAGTGATAGACCAATTAATTACTAGGTCAATCAATTAACCTGATTACCTATAATAACCTTCTAAGTAGTGACAGACAGATTAACTACTAGGTCAATCAATCAAAATAGGTCCCCTCTTCTTTTTAATACATGTTAGTGACATGAAATCAGCATGGAACTGTAACCTGTTTCTCTTTGCGGATGACTATTTTCCCACAAAGAAAAAGCACAGTGAACTCCAGAATGTCAGTGCATGGCTAGTGTAACAGAGTTGATAGTGATTCCACTTGTTGCCATGGTAACTAAGAACCAATAGAATAGCGTTTACTTATTCTTTTTTTTAGACGTTGGAGCTCTAGCAGAGCAAACACACAAGCTTCCAATAATGGTCACTGTACTGTTCCCATGTGCAAGAGTTCGTTTGGACAGTCTGCCTTCTCTGTTAACGGGGCAAACTTATGGAACTGTCTGCCTACTGGCTTAAAACTCACTGGAGTCCAATGCCAACGTCTTCAGCAGAGGACTCAAGGTATGGCTGAAATCAAAGCAGCAGTGCTCACATATGTAGACGCGGACTGGTTTTGTTATTTTGATCATGGACTCTTGCTCTGGTAACTATTTGTTCTGATTTGTGATTTTAATTCTGTATTATACTGTTCATTTTATTCTATCTTTTAGAAAAGCCTCAATGGACTAGTGTTGAAAACTAGCACTTGTGCTATAAATACGCAAAACAACACATCTGGTCTGTCCACTGTGACTGGTCCAATGTAGCTGTGGTGTCCATTTTAAATAAAAGTTTTCATTCACTACTAGTTGGAATTATTAATGTAGGCATGTTGAAATTAAACTATAGAATGTAGCAACCGTATGGTACATGTTTTAAAATATTAATTTAGTTAGATTGTGTTGAAAATGCATATGTAACGGTTGTGACAACGTCACCTCAAACTTCGATGCCCCGAGGGAGATTCAAACACTGGTCTGCCACGCCGTGTGCAACAACACAGACCGCTATACCAAGAGGTGAATCCACTTCTTTGTACCGTGTATGCGTCTTTTGAGGATGTGAGAGTGAGTTTAACCCATAGCACCGCTACTCACCCCAGCCCTTCTTGACTGCGCTTCACGATACCATCCGTTACACATATAACTAGCTAACATGCTAGTATGCTAATTATTCCTAATCCTTCTGTAGTGAGCGGTGTTTGGGTGTGTGATGAGCCGACTACCTGACTGACCAGGATATTTTTTGTCTGTTGCCCAGAATACAGAATAAATCACCCAAGAACGAGAAGCAAGTGTTTTTAATTAAAATTACACAACGCAAATAAAAGTTGGTTATTGTTGAATGGAGGGAATACTTTATGAAGTAAATTATATTTATTACCACGACACACCATGGCTTAACACAGCTCTACCGAGAGTGCACCTTGCACACAGCCTGTTACTGTTCCGCAACTGTAGCTACTTCCGGGGTAGGCCCTGATTGGCCCCGACAGGCACGTGACAGGCACGGCCACGCCCCGCGGCAGCCTCAGGACGCGCAACGAGTTCACAGGCTTTCCGCCTTCAACGCCGCCCAGGAAGAGGCAGGAAGAGCAGTTTGCGGCGCCTTTCACATCGCGGTAGTCATCAGTCATAATAATCGCGCCGCAGTCATGCAATCATTTAACATTTGAAAGGCCAGTCATAATAATCGCGCTGCAGTCGGCAGTCATGCAATCATTTATCATTTATGAAATAGTATAGAGACATATGTACAGCGTTGCGACAGCAGTCATCAGTCATAATAATCACGCCGCAGTAGTCATCAGTCATAATAATCGCGCTGCAGTCGGCAGTCATGCAATCATTTATCATTTATGAAATAGTATAGAGACATATGTACAGCGTCGCGACAGCAGTCATCAGTCATAATAATCACATCGCAGTAGTCATCAGTCATAATAATCGCGCCGCAGTCATGCAATCATTTATCATTTAACATTTGAAAGGCCAGTCATAATAATCGCGCCGCAGTCGGCAGTCATGCAATCATTTATCATTTATGAAATAGTATAGAGACATATGTACAGCAGTCATCAGTCATAATAATCGCGCCGCAGTCGGCAGTCATGCAATCATTTATCATTTAACATTTGAAAGGCATACATTGTTGAAGGCAAGATCTACGCATTGAAGCGTTGAGAGAAAAAGACAGCCTAATAGTTCTACTTTGACGTTTTAATGTTGGACCAAAGCAGCGCATGTAATTAGAATACAGGCAAATAAAAGTCATTT
Organism: Notolepis coatsorum; assembly: GCF_963971535.1. Taxonomy (NCBI): domain Eukaryota; kingdom Metazoa; phylum Chordata; class Actinopteri; order Aulopiformes; family Paralepididae; genus Notolepis; species Notolepis coatsorum. The sequence goes on from NC_140168.1 coordinate 95,379,805, forward strand.
AGTTTAAAGTACAATCTTGGCTGTCTTTTTCTCTCAACGCTTCAATGCGTAGATCTTGCCTTCAACAATGTATGCCTTTCAAATGTTAAATGATAAATGATTGCATGACTGCCGACTGCGGCACGATTATTATGACTGATGACTGCCGTTGCGATGCTGTACATATGTCTCTATACTATTTCATACAACAATGAAGGCGGAAAGCCTGTGAACTCGTTGCGCGTCCTGAGGCTGCCGCGGGGCGTGGCCGTGCCTGTCACGTGCCTGTCGGGGCCAATCAGGGCCTACCCCGGAAGTAGCTACAGTTGCGGAACAGTAACAGGCAGCCCGTACGGTTGCTGCTATGACCATAGATATTATATAACTAGATGGTGCAAGGCGGAGTCTCCAGCGTAGTTCACCGGTGGCCATCTTGTCACAGTCAACTGTCAGTGACAGTCAGTGATCTGCACAAACAGAAATACTCTTAACTCACTGTAATCTTGACGGATTTACAAACGGTTTGGTTTATTACAAATGTTACAAACGTGGCTATGATTCATGCTTGGACATGTTGAAATAATTTTCATATGAAAGTCCATTTATAAGTATGCAGTATGATAACTATATCTCTGACGTTTATAACAAACCAAACCGTTACACATCTTCATGGAAGAACTTTCATCAGCATAACATGCAAAGTCGAAGATGTTTCTTTTTCTTGTAAACATACAAAACGTACATAGGACTTATACAGACATACCAAAAACAGACATGGAAATTAAAAAAGTACTTACGAAAAAAACATTACTATATATTGTGCATATATAACCAAGATGCATATACGTTACATGTAGTCCGATTCTACCTGCGATGCAAGTATGTGCTGCATCTCTTATCGGGATGCCATCTTTCTCCATAGTGCATGTGAGAGGATGTGTCTCAGATATATGTAAGTGTGTGTGAGAATGTGTATGAATGTGTGTCTCAGATATGTGTATGTGGGTACGTGTCTCACGTATGTATGTGTGTATGTCTCATATGTGTATGTGTGTATTTCTCAGATACGTGACTGACCCTACATTTTGTGTGTGTCTCGTACCCATGTATGTCTCTGACATGTGTGTGAGTGTGTATCTCAGATGTGTATATGTATGTGTGTCTCAGCTATGTATGTGTGTGTGTCCCATATGTATGTGTATATCCCCGATATGTGTAAGTGAGAGCGTATGCTTCAGATATGTGTGTAAGTATGTGTGTGTATGCCTGCTTCCTATATGTGAGTATATGAGTATGTGTGCCTCAGATATGTATATCTCAGCCATGTGAGTGTGCGTAGCTCAGTTATGTGTACATAAGAGTGTGTGTCCTAGACATGCGTATGCGGCTAGATATGCGTATGTGAGAGTGTGATAGAGCAAGTGGCTATGCCATAGATACACCATTCGGACATACAATATATGTATATACATACATAATACAAAATAAAATATAGGTACCATCAGGTCAGATCCTACTTTTCACATTCATCATTGATAATACTGAAACCCTGTCTCAATCATTCGTCCCCAGACCGTTCAGTTAGGTGTAGAAAATTATCCCATATCTCAGCAAAGATATCCTCTCTCCCTGCAACTCTATATGTTACCCTTTCATATGATGCTGTCCGGAACATTAGCTCCATCCATTCTTTAAAAGTAATATCAATGGGTGATATCCAATGTCGTAAGGCAATTCTACATCCTGATATCATGGCCATTCTATACCACATTCCTTGGTATTTAGACAGTTTAATCTCTTTCGGTACTATACCCAATACGCATGCTGCTTGGGAGTTATTCACCTTTACATTCAGAACTTTACTTAGGAATATCACAATTTGATCCCACATTTTCCGAACTTTCTCACATTCGTATAACATAATAGTACCTGTCTCCTTCTCACATCTCCAGCAGATGTCACTGTTTCTTAGTTTTAGTCTGGCTAGTTTACTAGGCGTCCAATGGCTTCTGTTTAAGACTTTGTAAAAGATAAGTTGTGACTGTGCCTCCAGAGAGAATTTACCCCATTTGGACACCAGCTTCTCCCATATTTCCTCAGTAATATCCTCACGTCTATCGTTCTCCCAGCTCAACCTCAGACCCGCCAATTTGGGTGCATTGTGTTCCCTTATAACATCATAGAACCTTGACGCACCGCCTTTCCTACGCCATCCTTTATAAAATATTTCTTGAATTGCAGTAATCGGGCCACATTTTGCCCCAACTACTGATGACGATATACAATGTCTAATCTGCAGGAATCTATAGACGTTTTTATTATCTATGCCAAAATCATTTATATTATCCTCAAACGGTAATACCCCATCTTCCCCGGCTATATCACCTAGTACATGTATCCCCTTTTTAACCCAGTCCTCCCATATGACTGATTTCTTACCAATCTTTAGTTTTTTTATTAAACCATATAGAGGCTCTTGCAGTTAGATATGGGTTAGCTCTAGTTAGCCTGTGTGATTGATTCCAAGTTTCTCTGGTAAATGCCAGGAGAGGGTTCTTAAAAGGTATAGGTCTGTCTGATTGTGTCAGGAAGTATTCCAGAGATGAGGGATATACCATTTCCTCCTCCATCTTGATCCAAGCAGGTGCCTCCTCAGACGAGTGGTTCATTTTGGAGAGCTGGGAGAGTGAGAACGCATAGTGATACCAGTCTAGTTTAGGCAGGGATAAGCCGCCATCTTCTTTAGCTGCATACATTTTGGCCCGACCGAATAGCAACCTTTTGCCCCTCCACAAATATATATTAATTACCTTGTCATATTGTTTGAGTAACTGAGTTGGGAGGGTTAGTGGAAGCATATATAGGATATAATTTAATTTGGGAGCCAATATCATTTTTACTAAGTTTATCTTACCAAGAAGGGACATATTCATCTTGGCCCAATTCTGGGTTAAAGCACTAACGTGTTCGATTATAGGGGCAATATTGGCTTGTACTATCTCTTTCAGACCTGGGATCAGCTTTATTCCTAAATATATCAATCCTGATGGCATCCACCTGAACTGCCATCCCCTCCTGATATCAGAGGGACAGCACTTGCTTCTGATTTGCTCCAGTTGATTGTGTATCCAGATATTGCTGCGAATGACTCGATAACTGTTCCAATGACCCCAGCTGCTGTTTGGGGATTGCTGGACACCAATAAAATATCATCTGCATATAAAAATAGTTTATGTTCCACCTGTCCCGTCATTACCCCTTTGATGTCTTGATTTGTTCTTAGTGCAATGGCAAGTGGTTCGAGGAAAAGCGCGAACATTTGGGGAGAAAGCGGAGAGCCCTGCCTCGTCCCCCGTCCTAGGTTGAAGGGCGAGGATACGATCCCGTTAGTCAGGACAGAGGCCATCGGATTTGTGTATAACAGTTTTACCCATCCAACAAACGATGGTCCGAATCCGAAACGCTCTAGCGTGTGAAACAAAAACGCAAACTCCACTTTATCAAAGGCCTTTTCGGCGTCTAATGTGAAGGCCACTGTAGGCTCTACATCGTTCCTAACCTTCCACATTATGTGTAGGAGTCTGCGAATATTATCAGCTGAATTTCTCCCTTTCACGAAACCCACTTGGTCTGAGTGTACCAAACTTGGTAGTACATCCTCTATTCTATTTGCTAGTATTTTTGCTAATACTTTTTCTTCTAAATTACTCAGGGAAATAGGCCTATAGTTCCCACAGTATTGAGGGTCTTTGCCCTTTTTCTGTAGCAACGTAATAGTGGCCGATCTCAAGCTAGTGGGCAAGCTCCCTTTTAATAGCGAGTCTTGATATACTTTTAATAATCTTGGAGAAATTATATCACTGAATTGTTTGTAGAAATCGGGAGTAAACCCATCGTCTCCTGGTGCTTTACCTAATTTAAGGCTACTGATTTTATCCCATATTTAATCAATCCCTGGCGGAGTCAGTGGTCCCTGCCTGCTTCAAGATGTCTACCATCATCCCTGTACCGAAGAAACCCTCCCCAACATGTCCAAATGACTACAGACCGGTGGCACTCACCTCTGTGGTCATGAAATGTTTCGAGAGGCTGGTCAAGGACCACATTTGTGCCTCCCTCCCCAGTGATATGGACCCTATGCAATTTGCATACAGGACAAACAGGTCCACCGACAACGCGGTCTCCCAGGTACTGCACAGCACCCTCTCGCACCTTGACCGTCAGAAGGGGGGCTATGTGAGACTGTTGTTCATTGACTACAGCTCAGCGTTCAACACCATAGTCCCCACCAGACTGGTGGACAAGCTGATCGAGCTAGGTCTGAGCTCCGCCCTGAGCGCCTGGGTACTGGACTTTCTGAGCGAAAGACCCCAGGCGGTCAGGGTGGGGGGTCAGACCTCCAACACCATCACCCTGAGCATCGGGTCCCCCCAGGGCTGTGTTCTGAGCCCCCTGCTGTACTCACTCTACACACACGATTGTGTGGCCAAGTTCAGCTCCAACTCCATAGTGAAGTTCGCAGACGACACGGTGGTGGTGGGGCTGATCTCGGACAACGACGAGAAGGCCTACCGGGAGGAGGTTGAGGTACTGGAACGCTGGTGCCAGGACAACAGCCTGCTCCTGAACATTGGTAAAACCAAGGAGCTGATCGTGGATTATAGGAGAGGACAGCAGGAGACGCACACACCACTGATGATTAACGGGGCTACCGTGGACAAGCTTTAAGTACCTGGGGGTCCACATCTCAGAGGACCTGACATGGTCAACACACATAGACACAGTAGTGAAGAAGGCGAAACAGCGCCTCTACCACCTGAGACAGTTAAGGAAGTTCAGAGTATCGGGGAAGATACTCCAGTCCTTCTACTCAGGAGCTGTAGAGAGCATCCTGACCGGAAACATCACTGCCTGGTATGGAAACAGCACGGCACAGGACAAGAAGGCCCTACAGAGAGTGGTGCGCTCAGCCGAGCGTACCACGGGTATTGCACTACCCCCCCTGCAGGTTCTATACAACAAGAGGTGCAAATCCAGAGCCTGCAGGATAATGAAAGACCCTCACCACCCCAATAACAGCCTGTTTCAGCTGCTGAGGTCAGGCAGACGCCTGCGAACCCCAGCTACTAGGACAGAGCGGCTTAGGCTCAGCTTCTTCCCCCAGGCCATCAGAGCCATGAACAATGAACATTGAGTGCTCAGAACATTGAACTATCCACACACAAGCACACATGAACACACACACGACACGCACGCTGTGCACGCTCACACACGAGCAGCCACTTAACACTTTAACATGAGCGGGCACACACTCATGTCGCACACACGCACACTTATGGCCAAAGGAAAGGACACTTTAAATTAGAATAACAGGAACAGTGTATTGCACTACCAAAGCTAACTAGCATGTCCCATATGCTCTGTAAATAACTATGTACAGATACCGAGATGTCACTCCATGTTACCTGTTACCTGTTTACTGCACAATGTTGTTTTTTCATTTTTTGATTCTATTATATGTTGTACCACTGTATTGCACATCGTTGCGGGCAAGACCACCCGCATTTCATTGTATACCTGTATGCCGTGACAATTAAAACTCTTGACTTGACTTGACTTGACTTGATTGCCGCGTGTATTTCCTCTATGGAGACATCCCCCTCCATTGACTTCACTTGTTGTTTCAATAGCGATGGTAGCTTAATCTTGGTGAAGAACGCATCCATTTTTACCTGATCCACCGCCGCTTGTGGGGTATATAAATCCTGGTAGAAGCACCTGAAAACATTGTTAATTTCCTTTTTGTCTGTAATAATTTTGTCTTTATTATGAATTGAGGATATAATATTTAGATTTTGCATTTGTTTTACCCGATTCGCTAATATTTTACCCGCTCTCTCCCCTTGTTCATAATATCTTTGGTTGGTCCTAAATAGAGCAAACTCAGCCTTTTTTTTTTTTTTTTATTAATAGTTTGAAACACAAAACAGCTCAACATAAATACAGTACCATACAGACAAAACTAAACTCACAAACAATAAACAATACAATACAGTACAATACAGACAAAACAAAACTCACAAACGGTACAATACAGACAAAACATACTAACAAAATGGGGGGGGGGTGGGGGGGGGGGTGCAGATCAAACACTCCTGCTTTCAGTCATAAGTATTCTCCAAATATGTCCTTATATAGATCCAGGGACCGTCCTCTCCATGGTCATGTTCAGCGAGCGTTGAGGCTGCTCGTTCCATTGTCAATAGGTCCATGAAATCCCTCATCCAGGTGTCCATGCAGAAACAATTTGGCTTTTGGATCTTCCAGTTCATCATGATAGTACGCTTAACTGACATATGTGCTAGTGTAATGATGCGTTGCGTAAGTGCTGATTGTATACCAACTACCCCTATGCCCAAGAGGCAGACTTTTGGACATAAGGGTATCTTAACACTGAGAATAGAGGATAGTCTTAAAATGACCTTGTGCCAAAAACTCTTCACTGTGGGGCAATGCCACAACATGTGGATGAGTGTTCCTACCTCCCCACATCCATGCCAGCACAAATCTGAGATGGCTTGATCAATTTTTTTTATTTTACATGGTGTAATATAAGCTCGATGAACTACCTTTAATTGTATCATTTTATATCTTACACATTTTGATGATGTTGTTGTATTTTTTAAAACCGTCTCCCATTGTGGAGCAGTCAAGGAGACCTTCAAATCCCTCTCCCACTGCTGTTTAATGGAGGCCAGGCCATCTGATGAGCTAAGTAACAGTAACCTATAGATCTTAGATACTGACCTCCTTTCTGAAGCGATCCTTCTTAGTCTGTCATCCAAATCCTTATGTATCCCCATATCTCTATTTTTCATGGATACTGATCTTACTACAGATCTCAACTGAAAGTACAACATGAATTCACTATCTCTTAAATTATACAGATCTTTCAATTCATTAAAAGGTATCGTCTCTCCATCCTTCACAATCTGTCCTAGTTGATGTATTCCTTTACCCTGCCATGAAGTATTTACTAGTGTGCTGCCCCCAGCCATTAACAGGGGGTTAGACCATATGGGGCATGAAGGTAAAGAGATCCCTTTGAAGGCTAGCCGTTTCTGTAGGGTTTTGATTATCTCACATGAAAATCTTATTATCGGGTTATCCATTTTAAAATTAGGTTTGGGGTGAAACCATAATGATACCAAGGATACCGTCTTACTAAGTTCTGATAAAATATTCTCCTCAATCCATTTCCAACTGCCTATTTCGGTCTTGCATATGTAACCCCATGACAAGGGGAATCTGGCATTATAAGAGAGATAGTATGAGTAAACATCCGGAATACTAAGTCCACCGCTATTTCTTGGTCTCATCAATTTCTTGTAGCTGATTCTAGGTGTCTTCTCCCTCCATAAGAAACCTGTAAATAGCTTATTTATCTCTTTAAACCAATACGAGGGGAATTTGAGTGGAACAGCTGATATTAGAAATGATATTCTAGGTAAAATATTCATTTTTATTATCTCTGCTCTACCCCATAATGAAATGGGTAACACTGTCCATCTCTTAATATCCTCCCTAATTGTCTTCAAGAGGTGTGGACCATTAGAATAAAAAATCGTGTCTATAGGTGTCCGGATGTTTATTCCGAGGTATCTCATACCTTGTGATCTCCACTGTAAGGGGGCAGATCCAATATGTGAAGGATGGGTCAGGTTATTCAGAGGAATAGCTTCACTCTTATTAAAGTTCACCTTATATCCTGAAAACTCCCCAAATGCTTTAATCAGCTTCATCACCTGTGGGATTGATTGACAGGGTTGTGTTAGTGTTAATAGTACATCATCTGCATACAGATTAGCTTTAAAGTCATGCCCCCCAATATTGATGCCCGTGATTTTCTCCTCTGCTCGTATGGCACATGCCAGCGGTTCGAGGGCGAGGATGAAGAGTGATGGAGAAACCGGACAACCCTGTCGGGTGGACCTGAATAGCTGAAACGGTTAAGATATAATGCCATTTGTTTTAATTGAAGCTAGTGGTTTGTTGTAGAGCGCCATCACCCAATGTATGACCGTGGGTCCAAAACCGAATCTGGTAAGAACATAAAACAGATAGTGCCATTCTATTCTGTCGAAAGCTTTCTCAGCATCCAAGGATAAAGCTACCGCTGGTTGTTGTAGGTTGCCCGCTTTTGACATGACATGGAATAGTCTCCTCATATTATTAGAAACGTGGCGGCCTTTAATAAACCCTACTTGATCAAGGTGGATCAGTGAAGGCATGACTGTCTCTATGCGCATGGCCAGGATCTTAGCAAATAGCTTATAATCGCTGTTCAATAAACTTAAGGGACGATAATTACCCATTTGTGAGTGATCTTTATCAGGTTTAGGTAACAAAGAGATAGTAGCCTGGCACATACTCTGAGGCATGGATTGATGAACTATTATGTCATTGAATACTAGTGTAAGCAGTGGGGTTAGCCTGTGTTGAAACTGTTTGTAAAACTCTAAGGTGTATCCATCATTCCCTGGTGCTTTCCCTGTTGAAAGGAGGTTCATGGCAGATATGATTTCTGATTCTCTGATAGGACCCTCTAAATGCTCCCTTTCTACCTCTTGTAATGTGGGTAAGGATATGTCCTTAAAAAATATATCCATGTCTTCCTGTTTTTTAGATCCTTCTGACTGATAGAGTTTACTATAAAAATCACTGAAAGCTTTATTAATTTCTGTTTGTTCATAAATAACTGCACCTGTACTATCACATATAAATGGTATTGATTGGCGATTTTCTAATTGTTTTAATCTTAGTGCTAGCATCTTACCGGCTTTATCTCCTGATTCAAAATATTTCCTACTGAGTCTGAAAAGAGCAAACGCTGTCTCCTCATGTATAATTGATTGCAACTCTGTCTTAAGAATCAACATAGTATTTTTCAGTTGTATATTTCCAGGGTTAAGCATGTGTTGTGTTTCTACAGCCTTAAGTTCTAATATTAAGTTGTTTTTCTTCATTATCATTTTCTTCTTTCTGGCTGTAGAATAGCTAATAATCCACCCTCTGCAAGTTGCTTTGAATGCTTCCCACACCATTTGTATTGAGGGGACAGATTTTAGATTAATATTTATAAATTCAGTTATTCTCTCATTTATCAAAGATACAAACTCTTGATCTTTTAGCAAAGAGTTGTTAAATCTCCATTGTTTACTTTTGTGATTGTTTACAGAGAGAGCTAAGCGCACTGACATGGGGGCATGATCTGAGATTATAATATTATGGATGTTGCACTCTATCACATTCTCAACTGTACATTGTGAAAAAAGAAAGTAATCAATCCTTGAGTACGAATTATGAGCATGTGAATAGAAAGTATATTCTCGGGCAAGAGAGTTTACTACCCGCCATATGTCTGTCAAAGCCAGAGATACCTGCAACTCATTGAGCGCTGCTGACAATGCACCATCTGATATGAGTGGGTGGCCCGATCTATCCACTGCCGGGTCACTAACTAGGTTGAGATCACCTCCTAAATAAATGTGGTCTGCCGCAAAATGAGATAATGCCACACTCAATTTGGATAGAAATTCGGCCTGACCAATATTGGGTGCATAGACATTTACTAACGTGCATTTAGTATTTTGTAAAAAACCTGATAGAATGATAAACCTGCCATCCTTGTCAATAATTTTTTGAAATAGTCTAAACGTCAGTCGTTTTGCTATTAAAATACTGACGCCCCTAGATGCCCCGGTACCTGGTGCTGAGTAGGCCTGGCCTACCCATCTCTGTCTCAACTTAATAGAGTCCTCATCCTTCAAATGTGTCTCCTGCAACATCGCAACATCACAGTCCAGGGATTTCAAATGACTAATGACTTTATATCTCTTTGTTTTATTTGAAACCCCGTTTACATTCCAACTAATCATGTTAATTGTGGCCATCAAAAATTATATTGCGCTTTAGCTCGTTGAAAAGGTTGGATAAAAAGGAAAATACTGAATATATGTTGAAGTTATCAATGGTCTGCACCAACAAGGGGAAATACACACAAAACACATAACAAACCATACAAGAAGTGCCAATAAAAGGGCACACACATAATATAAGGGAGATAGAACCTGTGTCCATCCCCTGTCCGTGAACAAACTGATAAACACAGTTATCCGCACGCAGTGATCAGACCATGTCCTTAATTAAATGCATGATCCGTGCATCCGAAATTATTACTATAGGGGCAGTGCAATACATAACCTCAGAAAACAAAATAATATATATATACCTTCATACACACAAACCAAAAAAAATGTATTATAATAATAAACAGTATAATGAAAGAGGCTGCCCTTAATGTTCATTGCATACCTTGCACGGGATCTTGCTCTTCACCCACACTAAATAACTCAGTTGTCATGTCTACTGTCAACTGTCAACTGTCAGTGAGTGGTGGGCGTGTCATACCTCTATGCTCTGTCCATTAGCCAAAAATATTAGGAAGCTTGATCTTCAATCCTTTCGCTGCATCCGTGGGGTTATTATAGATGGATGTTTCGCCGTCGATGGTGACTATCAGCCTCGCAGGGTACAGTATACCATTACGGACATCCGCGTCCCACAATTTCTTCTTGATGTCGGTATAACCGGCGCGCTGCTTTTTAATTTCCACGGGTAGATCCTGGAATGCGTGAAGCGGCCTTCCTCCCCATGTCAGCTTCTTTTTCTTCCCCGCGGCTCTCAAGATGTCCTGCCTGTCGTTCCATCTCAGCAGCCGTATAATGTACGGGCGAGGAGGTGCCGATGGGTCTGGTCTGGGTCGGAGAGTCCGATGGTGCCTTTCTACCTCTGGTACCTGGTCTGGTACTCAGCCTTTTTTTGGTATATGTTGTTCAACTCATATTTGGATTTGTTCAGTTTCCTCCATGTTTCTGGGTCTGGTCTTTGGCTGTGCTGTTTCGAGAGTGTTTTAATTTCTTGATCTAATGCTGTCATTTTCTGTTTCTCTGCCTTTTTTAGTAATGCACTGTATTGTATGAGTCGTCCTCTCATGTATGCTTTACATGTGTCCCACATTATGCCACTATCATCTATTGATCCCTCATTAAGTTCCCAGAATTCCTTAAATATAGTTCTATATTTAGTTCTCTTGACTTGACTTGACTTGACTAATGTATGCACATGATACCTTGTCATTCAGCATTAGGTTGTTGAAGCGCCATCTCAAGGACCGCTGCCCTTCCTCTATGGATGTGATTATCAATTCAACTGGAGCATGATCAGATATTACAATGTTCCCTATCCTTCTATCTGCTATTAAGTATCTAAAGTAAAGGTACACGTTCTACATGGCGTTTGTGTATCCATTAACGTCTATAGGTTAAAGTGGTATCTGGTCCAGTTATGCTGCTCTGATTAAAGGTTATGTTAAAGTGGTATGTGGTCCAGTTATGCTGCTCTGATTAAAGGTTATGTTAAAGTGGTATGTGGTCCAGTTATACTGCTCTGATTAAAGGTTGTGTTAAAGTGGTATGTGGTCCAGTTACGCTGCTCTGATTAAAGGTTATGTTAAAGTGGGTATGTGGTCCAGTTATGCTGCGCTGGTTAAAGGTTATGTTAAAGTGGTATGTGGTCCAGTTATGCTGCTCTGATCACGTCCTCTTGAAGTTGACAGGCTTCAAATGTGAAAGTATATAATCTTCATAATTTTTTTATTTTGTATATATTATGTTTTCTATGCTAAATCCTTTTCTTCAAAGTAACTAGTAACTGATGGGTTCAGATAAATGTAGTGGAGTAAAAACTACAATATTTCCCTTGAAATGTATAGTGGAGTAGCAAAAGTATAAAGTTCCCTAAAATGAAAATACTCTCATGAAGTACAAGTAGCTCGAAATTGTACTTAAGTACAGTACTTGAGTAAAAGTACTTAGTTACTTTCCACTACTGCTGCTGAGATGTGATTAAATTGGCTGGTGAAAGCCAGTATAGCCACAGTAACCCCCGGTGGTGTAATACGGTAGTTGTTCCTTATCTAGAGAAGCTGTAGCCTGCTCCTACGGTCGCACCCACACCTCTGTCATTTCAGTTCATAACATTTCACTGGCTTACATTACCAAGGCAAACACTCACACAATACATACTGTGTACATTCTCTTACAATAATTAAACATTATAAATATTTCCTCATCAAACACACACACACACAGTATTGTTCCATTTGAGTACACAGATACACAAAGAGGCAGTCAGACTCCTGAACAAATAGCACTAACAGCCTGTGACAACCCAGATGCGTCATGTACCTTATCACTGTCCCCGCTACTGATTTGCACATAATACTAACTTGCACTATTATACTAACTATTTAACTTTTTATTACAGGTTCTCTAAACTGTCAGGTATTGAACTGTGTAGGTATCAAGCAGGAAGAAAGACTGTCAGGCTTTAAAACTGTGTAGGTGACCCAGGCCTAGAACTGCGCCCTGAGAGAGGGAACTGCACCCTGAGAGAGGGAACTGCACCCTGAGAGAGGGAACTGCGCCCTGAGAGGGAGGTTTGCCCCGAGAGAGGGAACTGCGCCCTGAGAGGGAGGTTTGCCCTGAGAGGGAGGTTCGAAGAAGGGTCAAAGTGGGTATCAAACAGGAGGGAAGACTGTCAGGTTCTAAACTGTGGATATCAAACAGGGAAGGTAAAGATGGTTTTAAACTGTTAAACAGCAATCCAGAACTATTTTATTGCACTGCACTGTTGCATCATTTTACTCTGTCTATTCTATTCTACAATTTTATTGCACTGCACTATTGCACTATTTTATTCTGTCTATTCTATTTGACTATTTTTATTTGACTATTTTAAAAACTGCAATAGAATAAACAAGGTGGCCTATTGGGATGTTAGATCCTAGTGTGAAAAACTGTGATTTTATATGTCTGCACTTTATGCACTCATTTTATGCCTGTCTTTTTTCTGCTGTGAAGTATTATTGCACAAATTTGCAAACAAACTAAGTTGATGCTATACATTTTCTTGTTATTGCTATGCGCGGTCCACCCCTCTTGAAATCCCAATATATTTCCAATGGACACATTTCTAAATCGTCTCGTTTAAAACAAATAAAGCATGAACATTGGCATGGTGTACCTTTCTGTGTGTATTCATCCACAATCTAAAGCTCAACATAAAAAAAATCACAATTAATTGTAAAGGTAGAAAGATAACGTTTATGTTTTCGTTCACTGAGGAACTACACAATGGCCGTGGCGTGTATTAGGCGACAGCACTGAACGACAGGTAATTGTAGTTCTTTTTTAACGACAAATTAAAAACCTTATAACTAACTTTATTTCAACCAAAAATGCTTAAACAATAATGTTAAGATAAGATATTCCTTTATTGATCCCCTTGGGGAAATTCAGTGATAGAAGGGAACAAATTGTGTGCAAAAATGTCTCACAGTAAGTGAATAAGTCTGTCTGTCTCACAGTAAGTGAACAGATGGTAGAGGTAAACGGTACTCTATCCCCCCCCCCTCACAGTGAGTACATGTAATATATAATTTGTGTATTCAGTGGTCTGAAGCATTCATTCTTCATCCATCGACTTGTAAAGGTTGTGTTAAAGTGTCACATGGTTGTATGCTGGCTGATTATTTGACTAGCTTCAAATTTTGCCTTGTTTTCTATGCAAAGTAACCGATGGGTTTGGATAAATAGAAACAAAAGTACAAAGTTCCCTAAAATGTAAATACTGAAGTAAAGCGCCTGGAAATTGTACTTAAGGGGTTACTTTAGACCACCGCTTACTGTAAACCCACCCTACCTTAACCTCATTGGATACGGTGCATGACGCCCAAATAAAATTTTATTAGCAAACTGACACAGGAAATAAATTCAGGTCCCCTTTAAGCTGAAAGTGTAGACTGGGCGATCAGAGCTGTGTGAGGAACATGTCACCTAGTCAAAGTCACATGACCCTATGCCAGACCAGAGGAATACCCATATAATTTCATGCAATACATTTATTTAAATTTGCCCTGATCTGGCCTTAGGGATACATTGCTACCGAGGGCAGATCTCAAAATGTGAAGTTAATGTTCTTTACTAGTCTTGTGACTTAACACCTAACAAAGTTGTCATTTAGCAGTGGTGGATTATTTGGCCATCAAGGGAAATAAGTGCACTAATCTGGTTCAAAAGCAAATCTCCCACGTTATGAATCATACAACTAGCACATGATTTGGCATTAGGTTGCCATGGACTGGATTCCTTTTGTGAAAAAGCACCATCTTCCACACAAGCCGAGTACATCACACTTCACTTGTCAAATTTCCTAATAAAATCATTTGAGACCTTGCATTTCAGTCATTTGTGTCAAGAATCAGTGAATTGAAGACCAGATAATCAATCACTAGTTTACACCAAGACCAAGATTAAGCAAAAGAAACTTTATTATTACATGTAAAAAATAATAATTCTGGTAGCTGTAGTGGAACTCTTTGAACTACTCATCAACAGACAAGAGAAGAGCCAGCAAAAAGGTGACAAAACATAAGGACAGATGATGGAAACACACTGGAAAGGTAATCTGACAGGTCAGTGAATTACACAACATTACACCCAATTTAAGCTACATCCTCCTCCTCTCCCTCCTCGAACTCTCCCTCCTCGGCGGTGGCGTCCTGGTACTGCTGGTACTCCGACACCAGGTCGTTCATGTTGCTCTCCGCCTCAGTGAACTCCATCTCATCCATGCCCTCTCCGGTGTACCAATGGAGGAAGGCCTTGCGCCTGAACATGGCGGTGAACTGCTCTGAGATGCGCTTAAAAAGCTCCTGGATGGCCGTGCTGTTGCCGATGAAGGTGGCCGCCATCTTGAGGCCGCGGGGAGGGATGTCGCAGACGGCGGTCTTCACGTTGTTGGGGATCCACTCAACGAAGTAGCTGCTGTTCTTATTCTGTATATTCAGCATCTGCTCGTCGACCTCCTTCATGGACATGCGGCCGCGGAAAATGGCCGCCACGGTGAGGTAGCGTCCGTGACGGGGGTCGCAGGCGGCCATCATGTTCTTGGAGTCGAACATCTGCTGGGTGAGCTCTGGGACCGTCAGGGATCTGTACTGCTGGCTGCCCCTGGCGGTGAGCGGTGCGAACCCGGGCATGAAGAAGTGGAGGCGGGGGAACGGGACCATGTTGACGGCCAGCTTGCGCAGGTCGGCGTTGAGCTGTCCGGGGAACCTGAGGCAGGTGGTGACACCGCTCATGGTGGCCGACACCAGGTGGTTGAGGTCGCCGTATGTGGGGGTTGTAAGTTTGAGGGTGCGGAAGCAAATGTCGTACAAGGCCTCGTTGTCAATGCAGAAGGTTTCGTCTGTGTTTTCTACGAGCTGGTGGACCGACAGCGTAGCATTGTAAGGCTCAACGACTGTGTCAGACACTTTGGGCGACGGCACCACGCTGAAAGTGTTCATGATGCGGTCTGGATATTCTTCACGGATCTTGCTGATGAGCAGGGTGCCCATGCCGGAGCCCGTGCCGCCGCCCAGGGAGTGAGTGAGCTGGAAGCCCTGCAGGCAGTCGCAGCTCTCCGCCTCCTTCCTCACCACGTCCATCACAGAGTCCACCAGCTCCGCTCCTTCCGTGTAGTGGCCCTTCGCCCAGTTGTTACCTGCACCGCTCTGGCCTGCAAACAACAACACATCAGCACTAATCTCACAGGACCAGTGGTGGAACATAGTTTATTTACATTTACCAAGTAGAAATACCCAGATGAAAACCTCGAGTCTTAAAATTCACAATTCTCCATTCTAGTTCGGCTTCAGCTAGAACTAGCCACTGAATAAAAATGTAATGTGTATATATTCTAGTTTTTATGTGTGGTCCAGTTATGGTTGCTCCCGTCAATGTCCTCTTGAAGTTTGACAAGACTTAAAATGTGAATCAGCTTCATCTACCGGGATCATCCCTATGTTCCCCGGGTCCTATGTTCCCCGCTTTGATTGATAATAGATTGAAGTATAATTTTTTTAATTATTAATGTCCGCCTTGTTTCGAACGGTTAAGCTTAGGCCCTCTTTCGAACTGGTTAAGGTTAGAGTTTGGAATCAGGGCTGGTGGTCCAAGATGTTCAATCAATCAAAGCGGCGAACATAGAACCCGGCAGGGAGCGAAATTAACTTTTTGCCTCACCGGCCAGTGGCGGGTAGATGGGAAGAATCTACCCGCCAAGCATATTTCTTACCCGCCAACTTTTTTTTGATAAATTTTTTTTTTATTATTATTTTATATATATATTTTTTTAATAAAATATATATATTATATAATCATACTTGTAGCTGAGGGGTACAATTCCCTGACTGTATTGTTAGATATGATATTTAATACCACTACCTCATGTACTTTAACTTCTGGCCACCCAGTACAAGATATAAGTATGATGAACACTTTCCCACCTGATGAAACGAACCAACACAAATGTACCAAATCGAATATTTAATACAGCAAAGGGTGTATACAACATTCACTTAATTACATTTATGATTTGAAATATTGAATATGCACTTTTATGGCAAATGAGTATTCGTAGGTAAATCAACATTGAATGTCCAATCTCTGGTTGCGCAGGGAGTAAGTATACAACCTGGAATATTTAGGAAACGATAGCGATGGTACTTAAATGATTATAGCTGGATACACTAAGGGGGGGGGGGGTCCCGCTGGTTGTAAGACAGTAGGAGGGGGGGGTTAGAGAAGCCGCTGGCGGTATCCCATCTGGCCGACGGTGTCTTGGGAGAATCCAAAGTCTTAGACACAGTGCCCACAGAACCTCGGGCAGCAGACGAATACAGCTGGACCCTCTGTGGAACGGTATCTGCCGGTCCACAACGGAGAGACGTGGTGCGACCTCACGTGTAGAGCGCCGCCTCACCTGGAGTCCTCTCCGGGGGGTAATTCCAACACTCGACAGTGTTGGCCTTTATCCATGGAATAATCAAAGCACACAAAGCATAATCCAAGAGCCGTGGAAGGCTCGCCGTCGTCGGGTAGAGTAATCCAATATACAGGTCCAGTCGCTCTTGACCCGGAGCTCCTCGGATGCAATCACCACTAGGGGTCTGACCAGCCTGGATAAGCGTCCAGATAACGTCAGGAACGATGGGGGCACTGATAACTGTAGAACTCGAACCGAACGATGCACCATACATAAATAGACTATTATTAGCTTAATAGAATACGTCCAACTCGACGGTATGGTGCCAAACTATGACCATTCAACTATTAATCTACACGATATCTCAATGCCTATTCTGGGCCAAGTAGGCCCTACTACACCGCACGTGCTTCGTGGGGAGGCTTTTGCGTCTGTCACTCTGTTGGAGGGTAAAGAACTGGACTAAAAGAAAGTTCTACTTTACGAGCGCCATATATATATGCGCTATGAACAAATAGTACCATTCGTATTTCGCCCGGCATATTACTGCGCGGAACCGGGGGTTTGCCTCGACATGTTAGGCGGCACGATTGAACTTGGACCTAGGGGTATGGCAACCTGGCGCCAGGTTCTCGTCCAATGGTAGAATGAAACTATTATGGGCTGTTTAGTAGAAACGGGGATATTCAATGCATATTGTACAAGGAATATACAGGGGATATCAAACGATATACAAATACAATTAAATATATATATATAAATAAATATACATATTCGGTTTAATCTGATCCTTCACAACAATACTTGTGGTTGTGTTATCTGCGAGACATCGCCACCTCGCTGTCTGCAAACAGCTCCACTGTGTGTGTATACTCGAGTGGCCTCCAGCTCCAGCAAGGATTCTCCGGGGGTGCAGCTGGACCCTAAACGCTACATTCAGCATGCAAAAGAATTCTCCGGCGCTGCACCTGGACCCTAGTCAGCAGCCCTCACTCATGCGATGTAAACCAGGGACTCGAATACGCATGTTGTTGTTGTTATGTTGTAGGACATTGATGCCAAGAGCTATCTGTAGCTACTGCTGGATGGCGTTGGGACAACGCCTCAGTGAACTATTTAGTTTACTGCGACATTTCGTAGTGACTAGTTACCTAGCCAACGGAGGTATTATGCACTGGACTATTGCTGGAGGATTTGTTGATGTCGGGAGCTATCCGTAGCTAGCCGGCTGGATAACGTTACACAATGCCTCGTGTATTAAACTAAGTGAATAGTTGACTGGGTCATTTTGTAACGGTAGCTAACGTTATCTCACGAAGGTCCCACACTGACTAGACTAACGTCACGGTGAGGCAATAGCCTCTGTTTACATGCAGGCATACAGGGGTAGGAGCAGCAGTGCTAAGTGCTAACTAACGTCACGGTGACTCGGAGGCAATAGCCTCTGTTTACATGCAGCATACAGAAACAGGTGGGGAGGGGGTAGCAGCAGCAGTGCGCGGTGCGCGCTTCATGTCTGCTGAGACAGCGAGTGAGAACTCCGCTAAATTTGATCATGATTTTCGGTTTTCACATGACTATTTGATTGAGCGCCACACGGCGCTCAGACGTCTCAGTGGGAGGCGCCAAACGTAAAAACTGAGCGCAAATGGCGGGTGGCGCTCTCTAATTTCGGTCCCTGGAACCCGGGGAACATAGACATGCTCCCCATCTACCCATGACACGTCTCGCATGAAAAAGTATATTTCTTCAAAGTAACTGATAAATATTTCCATTAAAATGTAGTACAGTAGAAGTACAAAGTTCCCTCAAATTTACCTTGGTACAGTGCTTTTGAGTAAAAATACTTTACACCATTGCACAGGACATGTGGCAACATTAAATGTAACATGTCTGGCTGTGTGACGTCAACTTGTCAGCATGAACAGTACCAGGATAGCTTAGCACAATAGCTTAGAGAGTGACATTGCTTTTGGGATTTGGCACAAACTCATTTATTATTTACAAATTATACAAAAAGGACTATGGCCATACAGCATTATTCAATATACACAACTATATTAAAACGACTAGCCACATTGTTACTAGGGAAACTACTATAACAAGTTGACCCTTGATGCTGCCGTCTGACGTCAGTTGGAACAGGAAGTGAAGAAGTCACTGGCTCAGGTTAAATCAAATTAAACCTGTAGCTACATCAGGCACAAACAATGGAGCGCCACTTAGTGGCCAAACATGGCACTGCAACTAAATAACACAAATACAATCACATTGTGTCTGTCACACAATCTATGACAATTTCATTACCTACCGAACACAAAGTTGTCTGGTCTGAAGATCTGGCCGAAGGGACCGGATCTCACTGAGTCCATAGTCCCTGGCTCTAGGTCGACAAGCACAGCACGGGGCACGTATTTACCACCTAGGGGAAAGAAAGGGGAGAGCAAGTCAGAAAAACACAACAGCAATTGAACTCGGCTAAAAACGTCATCATCATCCAATTAGGAATTCCCAAAATTAAAAGTTACCGCATGCTTCATTGTAGTAGACATTGATCCTGTCCAACTGCAGCTGACTGTCTCCGCAGTATGAGCCCGTTGGGTCAATGCCGTGTTCATCACTAATCACCTCCCAGAACTGAAAGAGATAAGTCATTGAATTAGGTAAGCATTAACCCTTTCACTGCCGCACTACCAAACGGTTAACCCTTTCACTGCGACAATTCACAGAAGGTTAAGCAATAATATACGAGCAATAACAAAAACGTATTATTCTTCCAAGCCCAATTGATTGAAAATTGTATTAACAGATTGCAGAATGGGTACGTACAGCACAATACAGTTATTAAGGGGATGCAGACCAGAGAAAGACTTCATCTTGTTTACATCAGGGTCCCCCATTTTCAATTCATCATAACATACATGACATACAGATAAGACAGTACTGCTACATCTATACATTTATGACATCAGATTTGCAAATACAGTACTGTTTGTGATACAAAAGTGTCCAGAAAAAGTGTATATACATTTGACGTAGAAACTGTACATTGGAGGAGGTTGGGTGGGTGCTGTACATTGGAGGTGGGGGGGGGGGGGGGTTGGGTACACTGGAATACTGACGCCATACTTGGTCATTTACTGTACAACTGGGTTAGGACATTTGTAGGGGCCAGTTTCGAATTGCAGTGTTTTTTTAGAGTGTTTTTGAAAGTGGGTAGGGATCCACATTCCTTTACAGCTTTAGGTAGGGCGTTCCACATTGATGTGGCATAATTGCGAAACGTGTTTAGTCCCTTGTTTGAGCCGAATCTGGGTTTAACATGATTTGTGGAGCTCCCTCTGGTGTTGTGATCGTGGTATTACTATTCACTGAGCTTTGGGAAGTATTTTGACATGTACATGGGTACCTTGGTCACGTAGTGCATCTTGTAGACCAAGTTGCTGTACTCTGTCGTCTACTCTAAGCCATCCTAGGTTGTCAAAAGTGGGCAGGGGTGAGGTGGGTTCTAGGAGTCGGGTCAAGCAGTAGTCTGACTAGCTTGTTTTGAGATGTTTGTAATTTGTTTTTTAGTGCCTTTGAGGTGCTTTGGTACCATGAGGTGCAAGCATAGTCGTAGTACCCTTGAATGAGTGCTCCTGCTAGAGTCTTCAGGGTATTCTTGTTTACCAGAGAGGAGATCCGGTAATAGAGTTTGTTGGTTGACTTTTTTTATTACATTGGATGCCATTTTGTCACAGGAAAGATTAGCCTCTAGGATGGAACCCAGGTAGGTAATTTCATCTTTCCTTGTGACAATATTGTCACCCACTGTGACTGAGAAGCAGTCGGTCTTGCTGAGTTTGTTATTTGAACCGAAGAGAATGGACTCTGTTTTGCCCATGTGTAATGATAGTTTGTTATCAGCGAGCCATATGCAGATTGCCTTAGTTGAGCTGAGGGTTTTTTCAACCTGCAACTTGTTCTTGTCAGAAACCAGCAGGGCTGAGTCGTCCGCAAACAGGAACAAGTTGCAGTCACAAGCTGACGACATGTAATTTGCATAAATTAGGAACAGTAGCTTGTAGTATGCTTCCTTGTGGAACACCACAGCTCACTGTGAGGGGGGGGGATAGAGTACCGTTTACCTCCACCATCTGTTCCCTCCCCTCCAGGTAGGATTGTATCCATCTCACTGATAAGACTATCAAAACCAATTGCTTTTAGCTTGTCAATCAGAATGGAGTGATTGACAGTGTCGAAGGCCTTTTGTAGGTCCAGCATGACCATGCCGCAGTATTTGCCCGCGTCCACCTCTTGTTTGATGTGGTCGTTCAAATAGAGAAGGCATGATGATGTAGACAAGAGAAAGACTTTTAAACACAGAATATTATTTACTAACCTTGGCTCCAATCTGGTTTCCACACTGACCGGCTTGGAGATGGACAATTTCCCTCATTTTGTCTGGAGGTAGAAGAACAAATCCTATCACAAGAAGGGAAGACGAGTTGAGAGTGCGCGAACTGAACTGAACCCGCCCTCTGAAGGCCGGGCCACACGATACCGCATGGCCATTGGCTGATGGTCACGAAACTCGTTGATGAACACAATTGTAGACCAATATATTCTTCTAATGGATAATTACCATTGGCTTTCTTGTACTGTCAATCAGATTGATATCTAACACGTGTGATCCTCCCCACCCACCCGACCAAAAACCAGCCATGTCATGCCACTGCACTGAGGGGGTAGTGCACTGTAAAAAAAATGTGTCCGCACTTTATTACCCTTGCTATTATTTTACTTATTTTTACTTTTATCTCTACGCCCCACTATCCGCTGGGTGCATACTATGACCATTATCATGTTTTGTAACAGATTACAGAAATTCAAGAAGCCTATTGGAACGTGAGGTTCTGATATGATTTGATTAATATATCTGCATTATTTTATCCCACTTTATGCTTTGCTCTTGCCGCTTGTTTTACACTGATTTTATGTCTTATTTCTTACTGATGTAAAGCACTTTGAAATGCAATCCCCTGTATGAAAGGCGCTATACAAATAAAGTTATTATTATTATTAGACTTTTCAACTTTGTACCATCATTCTCTCTAATTTCGGGTCACAGACCCATTTCTGGTAGCTGTCTATATAGTGGAACTCTTTGAACTTAACCCACCCAGCTTGTGACTGCAACTTGTTCCTGTTTGCGGACGACTCAGCCCTGCTGGTCTCTGACAAGAACAAGTTACAGGTTGAAAAAACCCTCAGCTCGGAACTAGGCAAAATCTGCATATGGCTCGCTGATAACAAACTATCATTACACATGGGCAAAACAGAGTCCATTCTCTTCGGTTCAAATAACAAACTCAGCAAGACCGACGACTTCTCAGTTACAGTGGGTGACAATATTGTCACAAGGAAAGATGAAATTACCTACCTGGGTTCCATCCTAGAGGCTAATCTCTCCTGTGACAAAATGGCATCCAATGTAATAAAAAAAGTCAACCAACGAACTCGATTCTTGTACCGGATCTCCTCTCTGGTAAACAAGAATACCCTGAAGACTCTGGCTGGAGCACTCATTCAAGGGTACTACGACTATTGTAACTGAGGGGTTACAAAACCCTGACTGTATTAAAGATTGTTTAGATTAAACCACTACTAAATATTATTACTTGCCAGACAGTACAGTTAGTTAAATATGGCAGACACTCAATAGACGGCACGGGGACAAAGAGATAACGTTTACAGTATTTTAATAGCAATATCAATATACAACTGAAATTAGTACGTTGCTCTTTTATGGCAAATGATAGTAGAATGTCAGAGTATCAAAGTCAGTGGGAATGAATAATTCCTAGGTTAATAATACTCGACCGGAACGCTGCATGGAGTGAGATGGCGATACAGAGCAAGCGAGGGGTATAGCTGGAGACTGGTGATTTCCCCCACAGAGTGGTAAGCTCCAGAGGTATTGAAGAATAGTCGGATACTCCTGCTGGTCACTGAAGAAAAAGGGGTCTCGTACGGATCCAGTCTTTGTAATCCAAGTGCTCGATAGCAGGGTAATAGCTCTTAATCCAAAGCCCGACGGCAGTGATGATAGGTAGCTAGCTTCGTCCTCGAAGCTAGCCCGATGCAGGTCTTCAGGTGTAGTTAAATCCAAACGCCAATGGTATTAACTATGCTCTTCTCCACGGTACTTCGCTTACACAATTCACTATAATACACCAACAATGGTTCTACAATATTAGGGTCGTATCTAAGGAGCTACTAGCTATCCGTAACGATACACCGCGGGTAGACTTCCACTGCTCACATGTCCAATCGTTCTGCTGTTAGGTTACTTCACCTCGTGTTCTGATACTCGTTACGTTAAGTTCACACTACAGCTGCTTGCTAGGTTAGGTTCGCACTTCACTTCAATAAGGTTCACACGCTTCTCGTTACTGCTGCACACTACGGCTGCTGCGCCTTCCACAATATATACTCAAAGTGATTTCTAGAGCGCAACCGAATTACTTGACCGGAATCAATGCGCTGGCCAAGGGCATGTCTCAACTTGTCTGGACACGTCTTTGAACTTGTCTGGGGGGCGCGACTGCTGGCGCCGCCAGTGTCAAGGGCAGTGTCCAATGAGGCGAGCGAATAATGCTATGATTCAAACGGAGGCTTAAAGGTATATAGCTTATATATATAAATAATATACAAGTTATATAAAATAATAAACGTAGATTCTCAGTGTTAATCTGGCCCTTCAGAACAACTATGCTTGCACCTCATGGTACCAAAGCACCTCAAAGGCGCTAAAAACAAAATTACAAACATCTCAAAACAAACTGGTCAGACTACTGCTTGACCTTACTCCTAGAACCCACCTCACCCCTGCCCACTTTGACAACCTAGGATGGCTTAGAGTAGATGACAGAGTACAGCAACTTGCAATGGGCCTGGTCTACAAGATACACTACACGACCAAGGTACCCATGTACATGTCAAAATACTTCCCAAAGGTCAGTGAATACCACGATCACAACACCAGAGGGAGTGCCACAAATCATGTTAAACCCAGATTCGGCTCAAATAAGGGACTAAACACGTTTCGCAATTATGCCACATCAATGTGGAACGCCCTACCCAAAGCTGTAAAGGAATGTGGATCACTACCCACTTTCAAAACCACTCTCAAGGGACACCTACGGGAGACTACAATTCAACACTGGCCCCTGTAAATGTCCTAACCCAACCCCCTCCAATGTACAGTCACTTACCTAGTATGGTTTTGTCAACAGTCCAATGTACAATTTTGCTTGTTTGTACAGTGTCTCCCCCCCCCCCCTCAATGTACAGTTTTGCTTGTTTATACAGTGTTTCCCCCCCCAACCACCTCCAATGTAAATGACCCAGTATGGTTGACAATATCCCAATGTACCCAACCCCCCCCCCACACAACCTCCTCCAATGTACAGTTTCAACGTCAAATGTATATACTCCCTTTTCTTGACTCCTTCTGAATCACAAACAGTACTGTATTTGCAAATCTGGTATGTCATAAATGTATAGATGTAGCAGTACTGAATATCTGTATGTCATGTATGTCATATATGTCCTGATGAATTGAAAATGGGGGACCCTGATGTAAACAAGACGAAAGTCTTTCTCTGGTCTGCATCCCCTTAACAATTGTGTGTATTGAGCTGTACTGTATTGTACCCATTCTGCAATCTGTTAATAAAGTTTTCAATCAATCAATCTATCTTTAATATATAGTGGAACTCTTTGAATTACACCCACCAATCAATCTATCTCAGGATGATGATGCTGAATTTAATCAAATTGGGTCCTGGGCTGAAGATGGAATCCTTGGCCTATAGTTTTACATCTGAAATAATTAATCTGCATACTATAGGATTGAGGAGTATACATTGGAATGGAGGGGGGGGGGCATTGGGTCCTTCAAAAACAGTGAGTTGTGGAATGAGGGCGGAGCGGCTTATTAATAGTTAACCCTTTCACTGTGACAATACAGAAGGTTAGCCCTTTCACTGCCACACGACTAAGGGTTAACCCTTTCACAACCACACTACAGAAGGTTAACCCTTTCACTACCACACTGCAGACGGTTAACCGTTTTTTGTTGTTTATATTCTGTTTGTATCTGTGTTCAGGCTCCCTCCAAAAGCTTTAAATAGCTTCTTGGGAGACCTGGCACATGCACACAATTTGCGACATTGTTATATCACATGAGGATACTCACATGTAATGTATCGTGTGTGTGTGTGAATAAATTCATTCATTCATTCTGTATTGTCACAGTGAAAGGGTTAATCTGAATGGCGGGCGAGAATGTGTCCGTGACGCCAGCGTTCCAGAGCTGCTGCCTATAGGACGACGGGCGGCCGGGCCTTCGAACGCATGGCCGCAAGGCGTTTCCACCATTCATAGTCCTGCAGCATCCGTGCATACCTCACATTTTTATGTAGATTAGTTCCGCGAGCGAATAGCAGATATTAGAGCTCTCTGGGCTGAATGAATAGTGGTTCAACAAAACAAAGACACTATAGCTTGCATGTCATTACAGCGCATAGGCTCCATGTTCAATATATGTGGCAAACACTATATGCTCATAATATCTAGGTCACACATACAGCACACGCTGTGCAATGTAAACCACACAAGGGCCTCCCCCGTTGAGCTCTGTGACTGGGTATCAGAGAGAGGATATGTCAGTAATATGACCAGCTAGCTACCTGTCTATTATCTTTCATCAGTGCTTTCAGCCGTTGTTGTCCCAGTGTGCTCTTAATTTGTCTCATACATTTTCTGTCAGCTATTGATATTAGCAAATAGGACTCCCTAAAAACTTGGTATCTCATCTGCAGTGGTGGAGGAAGTACCACTATTTTAAGTATTAGAATAAATACCCAGATAAAAATGGTACTCCGGTAAAAGTCCTCCATTGAAAATTCTACATAAGTAAAGGTTGAGACGTTTGACATTGAAGTATCAAATGTACATGACATATATAATTTGTGTATTCAGTGGTCTGAAGCATTCATTCTTCATCCATCGACTTGTAAAGGTTGTGTTAAAGTGTCACATGGTCGTTATGCTGGCTGATTATTTGACTAGCTTCAAATTTTGCCTTGTTTTCTATGCAAAGTAACTAGTGACCGATGGGTTTGGATAAATAGAAAGGACAATATTTCCTTTGACAAAAGTACAAAGTTCCCTAAAATGTAAATACTGAAGTAAAGCGCCTGGAAATTGTACTCGAGTACAGATGGGTTACTTTAGACCATCGCCTACTGTAAACCCACCCTACCTTAACCTCATTGGATACGGTGCATGACGCCCAAATAAAATGTTATTAGCAAACTGACACAGGAAATAAATTCAGGTCCCCTTTAAGCTGAAAGTGTAGACTGGGCGATCAGAGCTGCGTGAGGAACATGTCACCTAGTCAAAGTCACATGACCCTATGCCAGACCAGAGGAATACCCATATCAGATGATCATTTCATGCAATACATTTACTTAGTTCTGGTAAATTTGCCCTGATCTGGCCTTGGGGATACATTGCTACCGAGGGCAGATCTCAAAATGTGAAGTTAATGTTCTTTACTAGTCTTGTGACTTAACAAAGTTGTCATTTAGCAGTGGTGGCTTATTTGGCCATCAAGGGAAATAAGTGCACTAATCTGGTTCAAAAGCAAATCCCCCACGTTATGAATCATACAACTAGCACATGATTTGGCATTAGGTTGCCATGGACTGGATTCGTTTTGTGAAAAAGCACCATCTTCCACACAAGCCGAGTATATCGCACTTCACTTGTGAAATTTCCTAATAAAATCATTTGAGACCTTGCATTTCAGTCATTTGTGTCAAGAATCAGTGAATTGAAGACCAGATAAATCACTAGTTTACACCAAGATTACGTTATTATTACATGTAAAAAATAATAATTGTGGTAGCTGTAGTGGAACTCTTTGAACTACTCAACAGACAAGAGAAGAGCCAGCAAAAAGGTGACAAAACATAAGGACAGATGATGGAAACACACAGCTTGGTAGAGGCACCATTACACCCAATTTAAGCTACATCCTCCTCCTCTCCCTCCTCGAACTCGCCCTCCTCCTCCTCCTCCTCCTCCTCCTCGGCGGTGGCGTCCTGGTACTGCTGGTACTCCGACACCAGGTCGTTCATGTTGCTCTCCGCCTCAGTGAACTCCATCTCATCCATGCCCTCTCCGGTGTACCAATGGAGGAAGGCCTTGCGCCGGAACATGGCGGTGAACTGCTCGGAGATGCGCTTGAACAGCTCCTGGATGGCTGTGCTGTTGCCGATGAAGGTGGCCGCCATCTTGAGGCCGCGGGGAGGGATGTCGCAGACGGCGGTCTTCACGTTGTTGGGGATCCACTCAACGCAGTAGCTGCTGTTCTTATTCTGTATATTCAGCATCTGCTCGTCGACCTCCTTCATGGACATGCGGCCGCGGAAAATGGCTGCCACGGTGAGGTAGCGTCCGTGACGGGGGTCGCAGGCGGCCATCATGTTCTTGGCGTCGAACATCTGCTGGGTGAGCTCTGGGACCGTCAGGGATCTGTACTGCTGGCTGCCCCTGGCGGTGAGCGGTGCAAACCCGGGCATGAAGAAGTGGAGGCGGGGGAACGGGACCATGTTGACGGCCAGCTTGCGCAGGTCGGCGTTGAGCTGTCCGGGGAACCTGAGGCAGGTGGTGACACCGCTCATGGTGGCCGACACCAGGTGGTTGAGGTCGCCGTATGTGGGGGTTGTAAGTTTGAGGGTGCGGAAGCGAATGTCGTACAAGGCCTCATTGTCAATGCAGAAGGTCTCGTCTGTGTTTTCTACAAGCTGGTGGACCGACAGCGTAGCATTGTAAGGCTCAACGACTGTGTCCGACACTTTGGGCGACGGCACCACGCTGAACGTGTTCATGATGCGGTCTGGATATTCTTCAGGGATCTTGCTGATGAGCAGGGTGCCCATGCCGGAGCCCGTGCCGCTGCCCAGGGAGTGAGTGAGCTGGAAGCCCTGCAGGCAGTCGCAGTTCTCCGCCGCCTTCCTCACCACGTCCATCACGGAGTCCACCAGCTCCGCTCCTTCCGTGTAGTGGCCCTTCGCCCAGTTGTTACCTGCACCGCTCTGGCCTGCAAACAACAACAACACATCAGCACTAATCTCACAGGACCAGTGGTGGAACATAGTTTATTTACATTTACCAAGTAAAAAAAGTAGAAATACCCAGATGAAGGTCTTAAAATTCACAATTCTACCTTGGTAAGAGAAAGAAAGTGATATTGAATAATCATCTTCGTTTTACATCCATATTTTCCCACTACAGTGAAGTTGGACGGACAATGACTCCACGCCACTGGAGTAATTATTTTTGGTTTGTAGCTAGTTTTATACCTCGGATGCCCTTCCTTACAGGTAACCCCATTGTCGGTGAGGACCTAGCCATTGTGTATTCCTACACACAAGGCAGTGCGGTTTTCTTTCAGGGTTCTCCCCTTAGCCTTTGCGGATCCCTATGCACACACACAAGGCAGTGCGGCCCCTGTATCCCTAGGTAGGGAGGCTAGAGAGGGTACCAACACTTGCCCAAGGTGGACCCTGAGACTAGTGGAGGGAAGGAGTCGTCTTAATTCTCCATTCTAGTTCGGCTTCAGCTAGAACTAGCCACTAATATAAAGTATTTCTTTATTAAGTATAAAAATGTAATGTGTATATATATATTCTAGTTTTTATGTGTGGTCCAGTTATGGTTATATCGCAAACCTACTGACCGAAACACCTTACTACGGGGTGACAGTTTCCATCCCACCCACCTCATTAAGAGCCTCCCGGTCAGCCAGTTTCACCGAGCCAGGAGAATCTGCAGCCTCGATAGTCTATATCAGAGACAGTCCACAGACCTGAGCAGGAGATTCCAGGAGAGAGGATATCCTACAGAATGGATAGATAAAGCTGCTAACCGCTTTGATGTGGCTATACAGGACGAATGCCTACAACCTAGAATTAGACCCACTAAGGACCAGTCCCCACTGTGCTGCACTACATACTCTCCTGCAGTCCGGGCGCCATGGGCGGGCATTAGGGGGCCGGGCCCGCCCACTGAGTCAGCTGTGCCTACCCTGGTAATTTTTTTTTTTTTTTTCAATCAAAGTCAACTATCCAAATCCTTAGTCGGGGACAGCCCTAGTGGGCACTGATGTCAACAACAACACTACTGAAGCTAGCACGGCACTCTGTGAGAATTCGTTTTCTCAAGAACGTCTTTACAGAACATCGCCTTAGTATGCTTCATCGACGCAACTAAGGCCAATTTAATTCAGTTGGCATTTGAGAAGGACGTAACAAAAAAGTTCAGGAATGAGTGGAGGGGCAGTGTTTTAAGAAGATTTCACTCTGTCCCCAAACGCCGCTTGCCGCTCTACTAATGATGGTGAGTAGCCTGTGGAGGAATTTTGTTTGCTTTTTTATGCACCTTATTTTTGTCAGTTCAGTTGTTTGTCAGTGAATTCAGAAGTGTTGAATAAATGGAGACTTTTCAAAGATATAGAATAGAAATGTATTATCCTGAGGGAAATTTGACACTGCAAATCACTCAACATTAAACATTTAGACAGAACAAGTCACAAATAAGAATAACAAAACAAATGGCCTAAGAATAGAATAAAATTAAATAGAATAAAAGATACAGTAAATAAATACAGTAAAAATATACTGAAGTCTACAGTAGGTGTAATAATGCACAGTTCTGTTTAAAAAGTAAGAGTCCAGGAAGATGGTAATTGTCACTCTGTGCTCAGTGATGCAGTGAGGCACAGTGATGCATTGTATAGTCTGATGGCTGTCGGAATGAAGGACTTCCTGTGCCGTTCAGTGCTGCATTTAGGTAGTGTGAGCCTATAACATGCTCCTCCTGTCAGCCAAGTCTGTGTATAGTGGGTGGGAGGGGTTTTCCCTGATGGTCTGGAGCTTAGCAAGGTTCCTCCTCTCCGCCACCCTCGCTAGAGTCCAGCTCCACCCCAACCACGCTACTGGCCTTCTTGACCATCTTATCCAGCCTGTTTGTGTCCCCTGCTCTCAGTCCGCTGCCCCAGCAGGTCTGTTATATATATCCGTTCAGTCTGTTTTTGTATAAGTGAAAGTTCTTAAGATAGAGAGAAATTAGATTTTTCAATTGCCTCTCTGCTGTTTAGTTCAGCACCGTGGGCAGCGCCAAGCAAGCCACAGCGCCGTTGTCCCAGCTGAAACGTATAAAAGGGAACCTGTGTTGAAAAACCATTGTGCCCCCCCGAGAACATTTTATGCCCCCCCACTAATTTGTTTCTGCAGCCTGGTCTGCTCTCCTGTAGGTTTTGAATTCAAAAAGGCTACACTATTAAGAGTAAGACCTACACACATCCACGTAATGGTAAAACCCTCAGAGTCCGTGGCTTCATCACCTGTAGCTCCACTCATGTCATCTACCTAATCAAATGCCCTTGTGGCCTGTACTATGTAGGTAAAACCAACCGGCAACTCAAAATACGCATCAGCGAACACCGCAGCAACATCAGATGTGGTGATGAACATAACCCGGTTGCAGTACACTTTAGACAGGCAGGACACAATATCAGCACATTAAGATACAGGCATTGAAAAGGTAGAGAGACCAGCGAGAGGAGGAGACCATGGCAAACTACTTTTGCAGAGAGAGACCTACCATATTCACACCCTGCAGACTATGGCCCCTCTTGGACTGAACGAAGAGTTTGACATCAAACCTTTCCTGTAAATACACACATTCTGTCCTGATTCTGTGTTTTTCTAATAAATTTTTCTGTTTTTTAAGTTCTTATTATATATTTTCTCAATTTTGTGTGTGTTTCTCAATGTGAAGGTGTGTCACATTTAACTACTAAACTACCGTACTACTGTTATTGTTACTATGTACCGTATGTTCTAGGCACTTGAGCTACAATATGGTCTGTAAATGTGTAGCCTATAGGCTAATTGATTTGAACTTTGACCTGGCTCAACCTTGACCTTTAATTTGTATATGTATATATACCCCACCCCTTTTCACATGTCGTTGACACTTGAAAAAGGCCACAGGCCGAAACGTTGTGTTCAAGTACATTAAAACTTGGGAACACTATAGACGGTGTGCAGACTTTTTTTTCCACAAACATTACATATCTATTTCGAGTCTAGCACCCGTGACTACATTTGGGATGTGCGTGAGTCTTTTCTACTACAGTTATGGTTGCTCCCATCAATGTCCTCTTGAAGTTTGACAAGTTAAAATGTGAATCAGCTTCATCTATGACACGTCTCGCATGACAAATTATATTTCTTCAAAGTAAACTGAAAAATATGTTCATTAAAATGTACAGTAGAAGTACAAAGTTCCCTCAAATTTACCTTGGTACAGTGCTTTTGAGTAAAAATACTTTACACCATTGCACAGGACATGTGGCAACATTAAATGTAACATGTCTGGCTGTGTGACGTCAACTGTCAGCATGAACAGTACCAGGATAGCTTAGCACAATAGCTTAGAGTGACATTGCTTTTGGGATTTGGCACAAACTCGTTTATTATTTACAAATTATACAATAAGGACTATGGCCATACAGCATTATTCAATATACACAACTATATTAAAACGACTAGCCACATCGTTACTAGGGAAACTACTATAACAAGTTGACCCTTGATGCCATAGATATATATAGAACACTAGATAGCTTACCTGCGCTGCCGGCCAATGGAGAGCGAAGTCACTGAACCGCCGCCATCTTGCCCAGGTCAGCCTTGAGTGAGAGTGAGTGAGCTGCACAGACTGGTGTGAGTGAGAGTGAGTGAGCTGCAATACTCATAACTCGAAATATTGACGGATTTACAAACGGTTTGGTTTATTACAAGCATTATTAATTTATATGTATATAAGTATATTTATATTTTATAAGTATGCAGTATCATAACTACATCTTTGATGTTTATAGCAAACCAACCAGTTTGTAAATCTGTCAATATTTCAGCGAGTTATGAGTATTTTTGTCTGTGCAGCTCACTCACTCAAGGCTGACCTGGGCAAGATGGCGGCGGTTCAGTGACGCTGGTGACTCCGCCTTAAGCTATCTAGTGTTCTATATATATCTATGCTTGATGCTGCCGTCTGACGTCAGTTTGAACGGGAAGTGAAGAAGTCACTGGCTCAGGTTAAATCAAATTAAACCTGTAGCTACATCAGGCACAAACAATAGAGCGCCACTTAGTGGCCAAACATGGCACTGCAACTATAACACAAACACATTATAATAATAATTTAGGACCTGCTCCGAGGTCATCAATTGGCACACATGCGATGCATGCATGCAATTCGTATCTGCGATTAACCCATCCCGTCGTCCTTCCCCCCCAAGGGCAGCCGGGAGCAGACAGGCACAACGTGAGCCGCGCCAGGAGACCAATCCAAGTGCTCCTGTCCGTCTTCGTCAAGGACGCCACAGCGTTAGCGATCTTGTTGTTGTGCATGTTTTTCCATTGGGTTTATCTTATCGGGGGGGGAAACCCTTGCGAGCACGGGGAGAACATGCAAACTCCACACAGAAAGGCCTGGGAGATACCCCACCTGGGTAACTGGCACCATGGAAACCTGGTCCCCAAGCGGGATGTCTGTCACACAATCTATGACAATTTCATTACCTACCGAACACAAAGTTGTCTGGTCTGAAGATCTGGCCGAAGGGTCCGGATCTCACCGAGTCCATAGTCCCTGGCTCTAGGTCAGGGGTCGGAAACCTGCGGCCTCGAGGCCGCATGCGGCTCTTTAGCCAATCAGCTGCGGCTCCCTGGCCCCAAAAATTTTTTTTTTTACTTTTCTTTTTTTTTTTGCTTTTTTTTCTCTTATTTTGGAGATCGATGTCATACTGTGACACTGAAATGAAACAATATTTCATCAACTAAGATATTTAGTCAACAAAAGGCTTGCCTGTATGCCTGATATGTGGTGCAAAATTTGCGAACAACGAAAAATGTACTTTTAATTTTATAGATTTTCCACAAATAAGGGAAGGACTTCAAAGTAGGTCTACAGATGTCAGTGTTTTTTCTCCTTTTCTGTGTTTTATTTCAAAGTAGGTCTACACATGGTAGTCTTTTTTCAAAGTGGACTACTTTTTATTTGATAAATGTTCCACAAATAAGGGAAGGACTCAAATATACCTGAATAGTTCAGGGTTTTATTTCAAAGTCGGTCTACAGACACCAGTGTTTTGTCTCCTCTTCTGTGTTTTATTAAAAAATAGGTCTACACAGCCAGTATTTTTTCTCCTCTTCATACGAGTTTGAGGTTTTACTTTGTTATAACAGGTAAAAACAGCAATTAAAAAGTCAACATTTTTCTTTTTGTTGCTTTTATAATCCCATTAATGCAACAAACTGTGTGCTATAAGTATAAAGTATAATAAATCGCAAATTACTTTGGGTATGCAATTGTCAGGCATTTTATGCTAAATGTGGGGTATGCTTAGGGATATATAAAACGTTATACACTGTTATCTTCATTTCAAGGGTAAATAGGTTGTGCGGCTCCCTGAGCATTTTATTTTGTGGGATGGGGGAAAAGTGGCTCTTTTGATACTAAAGGTTGCTGACCCCTGCTCTAGGTCGACAAGCACAGCACGGGGCACGTATTTACCACCTAGGGGAAAGAGAGGGGAGAGCAAGTCAGAAAAACACAACAGCAATTGAACTCGGCTAAATGGAATGTCATCATCATCCAATTAGGAATTCCCAAAATTAAAAGTTACCCGATGCTTCATTGTAGTAGACATTGATCCTGTCCAACTGCAGGTCACTGTCTCCGCAGTATGAGCCCGTTGGGTCAATGCCGTGTTCATCACTAATCACCTCCCAGAACTGAAAGAGATAAGTCATTGAATTAGGTAAGCATTAACCCTTTCACTGCCGCACTACCAAACGGTTAACCCTTTTCACTGCGACAATTCACAGAAGGTTAAGCAATAATATACGAGCAATAACAAAAACGTATTATTCTTCCAAGCCCAATTGATTGAAAATTGTATTAACAGATTAAAATGGGGGACCCTGATGTAAACAAGACGAAAGTCTCTCTCTGGTCTGCATCCCCTTAACAATTGTGTGTATTGAGCTGTACTGTATTGTACCCATTCTGCAATCTGTTAATAAAGTTTTCAATCAATCAATCAATCAATCAATTGCAGAATGGGTACGTACAGCACAATACAGTTATTAAGGGGATGCATTGATTGATTGATTGAAAACTTTATTAACAGATTGCAGAATGGGTACAATACAGTACAGCTCAATACACACAATTGTTAAGGGGATGCAGACCAGAGAAAGACTTTCGTCTTGTTTACATCAGGGTCCCCCATTTTCAATTCATCAGGACATATATGACATACATGACATACAGATAGTCAGTACTGCTACATCTATACATTTATGACATACCAGATTTGCAAATACAGTACTGTTTGTGATACAGAAGGAGTCAAGAAAAGGGAGTATATACATTTGACGTAGAAACTGTACATTGGAGGAGGTTGGGTGGGGGGGGTTGGGTACATTGGGATATTGACAACCATACTGGGTAATTTACATTGGAGGTGGTTGGGGGGGGGGGGGGGGGGGGGGCACACTGTATAAACAAGTAACACTGTACATTGAGGGGGGGGGGGGGGAGACACTGTACAAACAAACAAAATTGTACATTGGACTATTGACAAAACCATACTAGGTAAATGACTGTACATTGGAGGGGGTTGGGTTAGGATATTTACAGGGGCCAGTGTTGAATTGCAGTCTCCCGTAGGTGTCCCTTGAGAGAGGTTTTGAAAGTGGGTAGTGATCCACATTCCTTTACAGCTTTGGGTAGGGCGTTCCACATTGATGTGGCATAATTGCGAAACGTGTTTAGTCCCTTATTTGAGCCGAATCTGGGTTTAACATGATTTGTGGAGCTCCCTCTGGTGTTGTGATCGTGGTATTCACTGACCTTTGGGAAGTATTTTGACATGTACATGGGTACCTTGGTCGTGTAGTGTATCTTGTAGACCAGGCCCATTGCAAGTTGCTGTACTCTGTCGTCTACTCTAAGCCATCCTAGGTTGTCAAAGTGGGCAGGGGTGAGGTGGGTTCTAGGAGTAAGGTCAAGCAGTAGTCTGACCAGTTTGTTTTGAGATGTTTGTAATTTTGTTTTTAGCGCCTTTGAGGTGCTTTGGTACCATGAGGTGCAAGCATAGTCGTAGTACCCCTGAATGAGTGCTCCTGCCAGAGTCTTCAGGGTATTCTTGTTTACCAGAGAGGAGATCCGGTACAAGAATCGAGTTCGTTGGTTGACTTTTTTTATTACATTGGATGCCATTTTGTCACAGGAGAGATTAGCCTCTAGGATGGAACCCAGGTAGGTAATTTCATCTTTCCTTGTGACAATATTGTCACCCACTGTAACTGAGAAGCCGTCGGTCTTGCTGAGTTTGTTATTTGAACCGAAGAGAATGGACTCTGTTTTGCCCATGTGTAATGATAGTTTGTTATCAGCGAGCCATATGCAGATTCTGCCTAGTTCCGAGCTGAGGGTTTTTTTCAACCTGTAACTTGTTCTTGTCAGAGACCAGCAGGGCTGAGTCGTCCGCAAACAGGAACAAGTTGCAGTCACAAGCTGCAGACCAGAGAAAGACTTTTAAACACCAAATATTTACTAACCTTGGCTCCAATCTGGTTTCCACACTGACCGGCTTGGAGATGGACAATTTCCCTCATTTTGTCTGGAGGTAGAAGAACAAGTCCGACTCCTATCACAACAAGGGAAGACGAGTTGAGAGTGCGCGAAACAGAGGACTCCCCGTTTATATGTGAGAACTGAACCCGCCCTCTGAAGGCCGGGCCACACGATACTGCATGGCCATTGGCTGATGGTCACGAAACCCGTTGATGGACACAATTGTAGACCAATATATTCTTCTAATGGATGATTACCATTGGCTTTCTTGTACTGTCAATCAGATTGATATCTAACACGTGTGATCCTCCCCACCCACCCGACATCATCATGAATGAATGAATGAATGAATGAATGAATGATGAATGAATGAATGAATGAATGAATGAATGAATGAATGAATGAATGAATGGATGAAAACTTTATTTAACAGATTGCAGAATGGGTACAATCCAGTACGGCTCAATACACACAATTGTTAAGGGGATGCAGACCTGAGAAAGCCGTTTGTCTTGTTTCCATCAGGGTCCCCCATTTTCAATTCATATAGACATTTATGACATACACAACATACATGACATTTATGGCATAGGGACATATAGGTATTTAGTACTGATACATTTGTGACTTAAACGGTATTCAAATAAGTACTGTGTTACCCCTAGATCCTGACAGAGTATATACATATGATGGGGAGGGGACCAGCCACGTTGGAACTTTAAATCGGTAGGGGGTGCTGGGGGGTCGCCAGATGATAAAAAAAGAAAAGAAAAATGTCATTTTTTTTTTTTTTTTTTTTTGCAGTCAGGCCACTGAACTTAGAAGCAGGCCAGGCCAGTGTTTCTAGTTGCACCAGCGCAATAGTTAGATAACCTAGGTGGGGAACAACCAGGAGATCACTGCAACTCACACAAGTTGGAGAACTATCTCTCTCTCTCTCTCTCTTGCTCTCACACACACACAAAGGGAGCCGCATGTGATTGGTGGAGGCGGGATCCTTACGAAAAACTGCTAATCATTGAGACATGCTACACAGGAAAAACTGGGGAGTCATTTTCCCAGAGTAATTATTACGGAGTTATTATTTTCCTCTCAAGTAGTCATATTTACTCCATTTGGGGCATAATCATTGCCTGTGGCCAATAGAGTGAGAGTAAAGTTCCAGAAGAGTTTCTATTGGAGTAATACAGCATTGGTCACGCCTACTATCAATATAATTTCCAAATGTGAGGACGCCATCTTTCTCTCTCGGCAAGTCCGTCGCTTCAAGCTCCGGTGTGCAGCAAGAGCGCAATACAGCGATATTTTTCCTTGGAAAGTTGGATGCCAAATACCAGGTA
Organism: Notolepis coatsorum; assembly: GCF_963971535.1. Classification (NCBI taxonomy): domain Eukaryota; kingdom Metazoa; phylum Chordata; class Actinopteri; order Aulopiformes; family Paralepididae; genus Notolepis; species Notolepis coatsorum. Next base: position 95,416,830 of record NC_140168.1, read on the forward strand.
AGATTATTATTGTTATTTGTTAATTTATTAAACAGCAATGTGTGTAACTAATTTGCAACATTACAGCTAAGCCACAGAGCCATCTATCACGATGTTCGCATGTTAGCTGCTATACGTTTGCACGCACGCTATTAAATAAACGTTTTACAGTTTTATGGACAAGTATTCAATTATCAACAGTATTGCTATCAGGGACAGTGCACATTAATCAACATGTCGGTTTTCATGTAAAATGTATATGAGCTAGTGTATAGCCAGAAGCTAATTTCCACCTGTATAGGCCTGAGACCATACCTGTAGACCATGGCTGTAGGCTGTTGTTACATTACAGCCACAGAGCCATCTATCACGATGTTAGCATGTTAGCTGCTAGCACGCACGCTATTAAATAAACGTTTTACAGTTTTATGGACAATAACTTAAGAACAGGTACGTCGGTGCAACACGAGTATTCAATTATCAACAGTATTGCTATCGGGGACAGTGCACATTAATCAACATGTCGGTTTTCATGTAAAATGTATATGAGCTAGTGTTAGCCAGAAGCTAATTTTCACCTGCATGGCTATACCTGTATAGGCCTGAGACCATACCTGTAGGCCTAGGCTGTTGTTAAAAGTAGTGATATAACTATTCATACAAAAACGGACGTATTAAGAACATACAAGACAAGTAGACATAGTACAGGAGACGGAACAATTATATGTTACATGTTTGCGGACTTTGCTGAAACGGCGGCAGAGACAACGTGTGTTTTACTCTAAATAGAGTCACGTAAATTTGCCGCGATGTGCTGTAGGTTGACTGTTTTTACTAGCGGTAAATGGACATAACAAGTTAATTTGACGCACTGTTCGGTTCAACAAGTGTTTATTTGAACCATTGTACTGGGTTGACTAATTTGAATGAATGCCCAACAATTCGCCTCTAGATTGTGGATTGACTCTTTAGTCTTAATGCGGAACCAAACTGTTAGCGCTTGTTTCCGCCCAGACACTTTTCACTGTCGCTCGTTAATGGGTGCACGTGCACAAAGATTTGTGAGACGCTCCATCACCGTAATGTTAGGTATGTGTGTTCTGCCTCCATGTATAATATAATGGAAACTTGTGGAACTAGATAGCCTCACAGTAAATTTCACAGAGTAAATTTTACTCAAACTGAGTCAATTTGAGCCCAAGACGTGAGTAAAGTTTTACTCAGTTTGAGTAAAATGTACTCAGCGAAATTTACTGTATGGTGCTTTTGTAATATTTTCTAATTGTAACACTCCTCATAATGCATGAGTTGTTGTGCCCTATATGTATCATCTTAGTAACTGTTATTATTTATTTGCCATCAGATGCAGGCTGTACGTGTTAAACACGTTGACCGGCAGAAATTCATCTGTTTTGAGGGCCAATTGACCTTCACAACTTTTTTGGAGTGTGGTGAGTGAAACATTTTGCACAGCGTGCCGTTGGTTCTCAAAATGGCGTCCGCCTTGATAGTTAGGAACCAAATGGACCCTTATTGGTCTGTAACTCTGACGGTGTACAAATGGACCCCAATGTCCATTGTACACCGTCAAGAGTTAAATTAACATTGATTTTACAATATAAATTGGGGTCCCAAAGATACAAATGCCATTAAATGGGTGCCCTTGGAATTAAAATGGTTGAGAATCACTGCTAGAGCCGTACAAATATTGTCTTATGGGGGTCCATGGCACATCTTTTCAAATGGGGGTCTGTGGGCTAATTGTCAATTTGGGGGGGTCCTTGACATGAAATGTTTGAGAACCACTGCCCTATGCAACAACATACTGGGTATCAGTTTAGGCTTTCCCTGCATGTTAATTTAAGCTGTAGGCCTACAGTACAAAGCACAATCCATTTTATTTAGGATAGAGTGAACCAATCAATGTCTTACACCCCTTCCTGACAGGCAGCGACGCGAGCGAGCGTGATTGCGAAAATGATTAAAATGTATTCGTTTCAATCAGACTATCCTGACGCGAGCGACAGCAAACTGAGCGGCGATGTCGTTCCCCCCTCAAATATTCGCTCGCTGTGTCTCTAGTTGAGCGATTACGCGGCCGAGTCACACCCCTAAACACTTTTTATTGGTCAAGAATCGCAGGCTGCTTTGCCCCCGTGTGCTTCCAGGTAACACACACACAGACACACACGGACACGCGCCGCCTCATATCAGGACAGTGTCGCGCACGATTTCGTCTCCAGTTCGCACGCTCGCTGCCTGTCAGGAACCGGTGTTAAGTATGTCAATTAAGGCTGTCAATCTTCCTCATATGATCACATTTTCAGTGGCTATTTTAATATCCCATTTTATGACATTTTAATTAATACAAATTAAATAAATTGCACAACAGATTTATCAATAAGCTTGTGCAATCTTGTTTTGTCTATAGTTGCCAAGAAATTTGAAATTCCTAGTACCTTGGACTTAAAGGTCTATGATGACTCAAACACTGAAGTCGACGACGAGGCGTTTCAATTTCTTCTAAAGAAACCAGACCTGGGTGTGTTGGAGATTTGTTCACCCCAAGACTCAAATCCTGAAGGTGAGTTGCTAACATGGAGCCTTATAGCCTCATCCATACAGTCCTGGCTGCTTGAAGCCTTTTTACAACGCATCCGCGTTTCCGGGTTCTCGTTTTTTTCGCTCTGATTGGCCAGGTCATGTGACATGAGCGGCAATCGTGGGACGGCAAGTTTCTACACTGGTTAAGGGCACTCTTCGAAGTTGGTTAAGGTTAGAGTTTGTCTTAGAGCATGGCGATAGAACGCCAGGTAGTTTGCAGGCTGTTCGACGCGGAAATGGGCAAACACGCTATTGGGCGCACATGTCACATGACCTGGCCAATCAGAGCGCCGGAAACGCGGATGCGTTGTAAAAAGGCTATGTGTCCTGGCTAACCTAAAATGTCACACAGGTACTGTATATTTTTGTACTTTGAAATGATCTTTGTATATATGCCCAATGTAACGTGTGGATCCTTCCTAATCTAATGTGGCCTTTTTACATTACACTTGTCACAAACATTCCTATCTAATCACACTTATATGTCTACATGATTGTTAGATTCAGTGAGGACCTCTGCAAGCAACTCCAGCCAAAGCTCCGTTCTCAGCTCTGGTGCAGACAATGAGGGGGAGTCTGATGACACCATCATTTTGCAGTCTAGTCCTGCTCCAAGAAACGGTGCTGACCTGACTCGTATCACTCTGGTAAGCTTTGCATATGACTGTTTGAAATGGAGATGGTGACTCTGATAAAGGGGTAGCATGGGCATTGGGGATGGCCAAGTACAATTGGGGAGAAAATGGGGGGGGGGGGGGGGGTCATGGTTTACATTTGTCACCTTAACCCTTTCACTGCCGCACAACAGCAGGTTAACCCTTTCACTGCCGCACTACAGAAGGTTAACCCTTTACTATCACACTACCGACGGTAACCGTCAGTAGTGTGATAGTAAAGGGTTAACCTTCTGTAGTGTGGCAGTGAAAGGGTTAAATATACTTGGCCACCAAATTTAGGGGCCTGTGGGAACAATGCTTAAAAATATGACTGTCTATCCATGTGTGTCCCCCCCCCCCCCCCCTTTTTACTCCCGCTTAGATGACTGAAAAGATTCTGAGGGACACAGCTGGAGGAGAGAGGATCATTGCCGATTATGCTCGGACAAAAACCCTAACGGATACCAGAAGACGCGACATGGTGAAGATATTGGTTGCGCACATGGCAAAAGAGCATGGGTAATTATGTTGTCATCTAAACATTACGCACCCAATACACATTTTTGGTTTTACTAAGATCCTCCTTTTTGCAGAATTGGTAAATGATAAATGGTTATCCAAAGCGCTTTACATAGATTGTGCAGAAGGCATTGGCACAGCAATACTTTTGTTTGGATCTCATACTTGTGTATGTGTGCACTGTAGGACGAGTCCTTCAAGGCGTGTTAAAGAAGACTACGCAAAGGGCATCACTGCCTTATTCCCATACCTGGCCGATCCCCAGGGCAATTTGGGATATGTAAGTACATCAGGGAAAAGTGCAGAGAGACATTTCATCGGCGACTCAGTGCATGTGTGTTCCTGTGGGTCGCCCATCTTGCGTGTGTGTTAAAACTGCATGACAAATAAAGACTTCTAGTCTAACAATTATTATGTTTATAGGTCATTCTTGTTATATAATTTCTAGGGATGTTCGATATTGGCTTTTTTTTACCGATATCCGATATACCGATATTGTCCAACTCTTTAATTTCCAATACCGATATCAACCGATACCGATATATGCAGGGTTTCTCCCCCCCCCCCCCCCCCCCCCCCAAAAGGAATAATTTCAGGTAATTAACATTAGGCTACATATCTCTTGTCGTGGAATTAACACAACATTATGCATAACATTATCCAATCACATGCATGGTACATAAAACACCAACCCCTTTACTCCTCACTTCTCTGGAATTGCTTAAAAGGGCTGTGCGGAGTACGATTTCAACTAAATATTTGTTAACATTTCTGTATGCTGACCATTTCTCCTAACCTCAACAATTTCAGAACCACAGATGTCCTACCTGTTGACCTTGATTTTAGCAATTCTTCAGAGAAGGGCATGTGTTAAGTTTTAAGGAGAGAAATAAACACATTTACACATGCCCATTTAAACCAAATAACACTTTTTTTTTTTCTTTACTGCTTGTGTTTTAGGAGCAGTATTACAATCCAGTAGATGGGAGTGGGTTTCTGGCATGGAGGGTGAAATCACTTCAAAATATAGCATCAGAGGGACAAAAGAAGAGCCGTAATGTTCAGCCACTGATCGGTATGTAATTTTGATTGTCCCAGTCCACTGTTTATCTAGCAACTGTGAAGATGGATCATTATAGTAAATGCATATCACTGGAAAGTATTGCAGCAGTATGTGTGGTTTCTACACTGTTACAGGTGGTCCAAGTTCTGGCGACAGAGCCCCCTTCTCTGAGGAAAACCAGCTAACCACAGACACCCAGTTTCGTGAGGCCAGTGCACTGATGAAGCATACAACTGATGAAGCAATCATCAAGGAGAAGATGAAACAGACCTTCACCCATCGCCAAGAAATGATGCATGACCCAATCAAGTCCTCTGAAATATTCACCACCTTTCCACGATTCCTAGACATCACAGGAATGGTATGTGGCTTGCATTAAAGTCTAACTGAAATTAAAAATGACCTTTTTAAACAATTTAGATCACATCCCTGGTCATAGGGTGAACCTATTTAATAGGGCTGTCCCTGACTAAGGATTTGGATGGTCGACTAGGATTGTTAAAAAAAATAAAAAATAAAGTATATATATATTTTTTTTTTATCATTCCATTTGGGCTGTGGGGGGTGCTTAATGTCTGAAGGAGTCAACTGAAGGCTTCTTGTCCTCTGCAAAAGCATACAATTGGTCCACTGATGAAATCCTCTTTCAGTGCCTCTGTGCCTGTTTTCGTAGGCAGTTAGCCTCTGGTATGCCTGCCATTAGCGTTAGCCACGCTTCTATGCCTCTTTTCTTTTGAAAAAAATTATAATATATATATATATATATATATATATTTTTTTTTATAATATTATATTCGACTAAGAGGTTGGCCAGTCGACTACGGCCCCTTTCGACCGATTAGTCGACTAATCGATTAATAGGGGTCAGCCCTACTATTTAACAATGTATGACAAAAAAATGTCAACCATGTTTTATTCCATCTTGTCTGCAGATTGAGCAGGATTTCAGTCTGATGTTTGGTGATGACATCTCTGCAAAGTTCCTGGAGAAGTGGCCTACTTTCTGCAGGCAGAAAGTCCTTGAACAAAGCCGTGGCCTCACCCAGACCGGCGACCTTCAAGACCTGCTTCAGAATGCTGAATCCACAACAGACACAATAGAACTGAACAATGGTATGCTTGAATTAAAGGAATATAATAATGGAAGGGTGAATTGTTTTTTAAACAAATGGAAACACAGCTTTTAGTCAAATGTATTTCTGATTTTTTTTATTAAATTTTTTGTATTTTTAGCATGGGACAGTGAGATGTCCTCCCTCTTGCTCCTTGTCCACCTCCTGCCACCATCACCTCAGGGACGCAACAAGAGACCGGGAAAGCTCTCAGCCAGAGAAGCCATTGACTCCCTTGTGAAGTTCATAAAGGTAAGGTTATAGTTGCCTATATTATCGGCCGATATTGGCATTCAAATGTGATATAGGAAAATATCGGTAAAAAAAAATTAATTATTCTTTTTACATTTCTATAACCAACCTTTATTTACCCAGGCAAGTAAGAACAAATTCTGATTTTATTTATTGTCAAAAGTATGCATAATGTTATGTTAATTCCACAACAAGACATATGTAATGTTAATTACCTGAAATTATTCAGTTTTTTGGGGGGGAAACTCTGCATATATCGGTATCGGTTGATATCGGTATTGGAAATTAAGAGTTGGACAATATCGGTATATCGGTAAAAAAGCCAATATCGAGCATCCCTAGTTACAGTTAAATTAAAGTATAAGAAGGATCACTGTTCTGTCTAGGGGTGCACGATATTGATTTGTTGACCCCGATATCGATACCAATAACTTTCTGCTCCTCAAGGTCGATACCGATAACCGATATATATATTTATTGTATTATAATTATTTATTTTTTTATGTATATTCCTGTAGTTTTGACCTAACCAGATTTATCATGACATGAGCGTTACTATATGAACAAAACAAAGCCAAGAGAACAGTTTTGACTCTTCAAATAAAGTGACTATTTATTTTTCCAAATAAATATAATTTGAGTCGATCACAAAATTCACAATCCGTCAATGTCATTAACAATGTGTTTCCCTGAACAACTAAAAACCAACAGGTATTGTGCTTTGTCAGTAGGGATGCTGTTCACATTTGAACCGATACGGTACCGGTACCTGTGAATCGATACCGGTACCCAACGGTACCTTTTTCGGTACTTTAGTCTCTAAAAATGTAATCTACCTACCTCAGTTGTGAGAAGAAAAAAATCCAAACTTCAAATAACCACATTTTCGACCGTTTTTGGCTTGCCATTGCCCCGACTGCTTTGTTGTTGAATCAAGTCAAATCCTAAATAAGCATATATTGTGCGTGTGAACGTTGACATGAAAAGAAAAAAGTAAAAAAAATATATATATATTTTTTTATTATCAGAGCTATCAATACTTTTATCGGGATGACGTCATAATTGCTGATATCGGCCTGATAATTATCGTGCATCCCTAGTTCTGTCCCTGATATTGACCTGCATGATTGAAATCATGCAAAGACCACGGTTTGCAAACCGTAACTAATTTTAATAGCAAGACTAATGAAGTTCTCTTGTCACAGACTGGGACCAGTATCCAGGGGCATTTGGACAGCATCACGGAGAGCCTTCAACCCTATCTGCTTGCTGTGGGGACCCAGAGGAGTGTGATTCACAAGTACTTCATTGTGATTGACAAACATGCAATCACATGCAATCACCAGACTCTCTTGCCTCTTTTGATGAGCTTTTCAAAGCTCATTTTGTCTTTGGTACCTCATACAACCGGGATCTGGCCAATATGTACAACTTCTTGCAAACCGCCATTTACAAGATCGATGCTGCTACCACTAATGTCAACCCCAGGGTTAAAGAGATGAGGGCTCGGATGCTGCACTGATTTCTTTTTTATACTGAGAGGATATTTTATCTCGGGCCTCTGATGCTGCACAGACTTTTGATACTGAGAAGATATTTTATCTTGAGGCCTCTGATGCTGCACAGACTTTTGATACTGAGAAGATATTTTATCTTGAGGCCTCTGATGCTGCACAGACTTTTGATACTGAGAAGATATTTTATCTTGAGGCCTCTGATGCTCCAGTGTTTTTTGATAAGATGTTGTGTTTCATTTGCAAAAACTCTCAGGCAAATGCCAATTCACTGATGAGGCACTTGAGGATGATCCACGGACTTTGTTCAGGAAGGACACTTCGTCTTAAATGTGGTCAGCCTGGTTGTTTACATGTCTTTTGCACTTTTTCTGGGTTTCGAAAGCATCTTAAAGCACGTCATCAACCATGTGATGATCCTGGTGAAGGCCGCTCTACAGCTGAACATTTAGCTGAAAGTTATGTTGATGACTTTCCATCAGGCAGTGCCCCTTCTGACCCAGTCCTTCCAGTCCTTCTTAATAATAGTCTTGTAGACAGCTGTGCTGCAACAGTAGCTGAACTTAAAGTGGCAGGTGTAGGTGAAACAATAATCAACTCTTTGGTAACTTCAATGGAAGTGATTGTTGATAATATCCATAATCAAGCAAAACAATATGTGAAGCAGTGTCTATCTTTACAGGAACCTATCAAAAGTGAGGTTGAGTGTAAAATTGATCAGTGTTTTGAAGAAATTGAAAATCCCTTTTGTATCTTAAATTCTGAAACTAAGAGAAGGCAATATTTTACAGAGAAGTGGGGAAGGGTAGACCCAGTTGAATATGTCCTTGGTACAAGATTTGATACCCTGCGCAATCGGACTACTGGAACTTATGATCAGGCTGTTGTTACTGATAAATGTGTTTATATCCCAATTTTGAAAACATTAGACTTTATTTACAAACACCCTAATATAGAAGAGATGATGCAGAGTGATTCCAGTTTAAGAGAAGATCTTCTTAATGACTTGTGTGATGGAGAGTTTTTCAAGAGTCATCCTCTATTTTCAAAACAGAAGCATGCAATTCAGGTGCAGCTTTTCTATGATGATTTTGAATGCGCGAATCCGTTGGGGAGTAAAAAGGGAATACATAAATTAGGAGCAATCTATTTCACCTTGCGTAATTTTTCTCCAAAGTACAACTCAATTCTGCTTAATATTCATTTGGTCGCTTTATTCCATGCCCAAGACATTAAAACACATGGCTTTTCTAAAATACTTGCTCCACTTGTGGAAGATATTAAAATACTGGAGAAGGATGGAATTAAGGTCCCATTGTATGATCAGCCAGTGTATGGAACTATTGTCCAAGTTACAGGTGACAACCTTGGTATTCACGGTTTGTTTGGTTTCGTAGAATCATTCAGTGCCAGATATTGTTGCCGCTTTTGTCTTGCTGAGAAAGAGGACTTTCAGACAGAATTCAAAGAAGATTCACCCAAGATAGTTATGCGAACTCAAGCACTTCATGCAGAACACTGCCACACAATGGAGACTACTATTGGTCTTCCCTATGTGATGGGAGTTAAACGTTCTTGCATTCTAAATTCCTTGCAGTACTTCAATACATGTGACAATTTCTCTGTCGATATTATGCATGATATCTTGGAGGGCGTGGCACAATATGAAATGAAACTGCTAATACTACACTTGATTAAAAACTACACAACATCAAAGGAAATAGACTTGAGAATTAAGAGCTTTAACTATGGTTACCTGGAACAAAACAACAAGCCACCTGCATTGAAGTTAGTAGAGACCTCAAATGACTTGGGGTTAAATGCAATCCAATCTTGGTGTTTACTTCGCAATCTACCACTTATCTTTGGAGACTTGGTTTGTCCAAATGATCAACACTGGTATTTGCTTCTGCTGTTGCTTCAAATAGCAGATATTGTATTTTCTCCCAGGTTATCAACTGGCATTACTATTTATTTAAAACACTTGATTGCAGAGCACCACGGGTTATTCAAGCATTTGTTTCCCAACAGGAGGCTACTACCAAAGCATCATTTTATGGTGCACTATCCTACATGTATTCGTAAAATTGGACCACTTTTGCATGTCTGGTGCATGCGCTATGAAGCGAAGCATAATTTCTTTAAAAAACAACTAAAAAGCTTCAAAAATATAACTAAAACGTTGGCAAAGAAACACCAAAGTCAAGTAGCATACAATTGGCAGACATTTGATCCCAACAGACTGGTGCTTGGTCCAAGTAAAATGGTAGCATTAAATGTGATGGACAGAGGCTGTGAGATAGCGGAGACTCTTCAGGTACCAAGTGACACCAAGGTGTTAAATGTTAGATGGGCCAAACACCATGGAAATATGTATCGTCCAGGTTTAGTTGTTTGTCTTAAAGTTCTTAGTGAGGTTCCAGTTTTTCACAAAATCCACCGTGTTGTTCTTAAAGATGAGAGGTTACTGTTGTTTACATTTGCACTACAAACCGTGTCTCTGGATGACCATTTTTATGCATTTAAAGTTGTGTGTACTACAGATGGACCTCATGTAGTTGATGTCAAAGAGCATTCCTGAGCCAATAATTTGATGACTGGCTTGAATTATTGGCTCAGGAATGCGACAAACAAACAAATCTCCACGAATTCAAGGATTCATGGGGTGTGTAATTGGTAGATTTCTTTTTTTGGGTGAGCTATCCCTTTTTAAAAGGGTGTACAGATGCTGCTGTCACTTTACAGAGGCCAAAATGTAATTGATCGATTACTCTCCCCATGAAGCCTTAATTGAAGTCATGGTGATTTCTTTTTGTTGCATTCCTGAGCCAATAATTTGATGACTGGCTTGAATTATTGGCTCAGGAATGCGACAAACAAACAAATCTCCATGAATTCAAGGATTCATGGGGTGTGTAATTGGTAGATTTCTTTTTTTGGGTGAGCTATCCCTTTTTAAAAGGGTGCAGATGCTGCTGTCACTTTACAGAGGCCAAAATGTAATTGTCTTTTATTTATGACCTTTTTTCTATCGATTACTCTCCCCATGAAGCCTTGAAGTCATGGTGATTTTTGTATATAATGGAGTTGTTTGCAGAGGGGCTCACTGAATCTAACAATCACGTAGACATATACCAAGTGTGATTAGCAAGAGAGGAATGTTTGTGACAAGTGTAATGTAAAAAGATTAGGAAGGATCCACACCAAGCAAGTTCTTCCTCAGACGTGTTTTTTTTCTTTTTTTACTATGTTACATTACATTGGGCGTATAGAAACAAAGATCATTTCAAAGTACAAACATATACAGTACCTGTGTGACATTTTGGATGAGGCTAGGCTCCATGTTAATAAGCAACTTGGGGTGAACAAATCTCCAACACACCCATGTCTGGTTTCTTTAACTGAAACGCCTCCTTGTCGACTTCAGTGTTTTAAGTCATCATAGACCTTTAAGTCCAAGGTACTAGGAATTTCAAATTTCTTGGCAACTGAAAACAAAGATTGCACAAGCTTATTGATGAATCTTATTTTATTAATGACCTTTTTTTTTCTATCGATCGCCCCTTGAAGTCATGATTCTCACACGCTGTTGTAAAACTGTTTGCATCCCAAAGGATATGCCTGCATGTTGCAAATAAAAGTGCATTGTTAAATACTGATTTCTGCTTTGCCCCCGTTTATTTTAAATGTATTATTCCAGAGTAAATTATTATTTAATTCTATATTGAGTGAAATATGATATTCTATATTGAGTGAAATCTATTCTATATTGAGTGAACTACAACTCCATATTGAGGGAATTACAACTCTATATTGATTAAAATACCACTCTATATTGAGTGAAATATGATATTCTATATCGAGTGAAATCTATTCTATATTGAGTGAACTACAACTCCATATTGAGGGAATTACAACTCTATATTGATTAAAATACCACTCTATATTGAGTGAAATATAACTTTAAGTATCTCTATATTGAGTGAAATATAACTTAAAATATCTCTATATTGAGTGAAATATAACTCTATTGAGTGAAATATAACTCTATATTGATTAAAATACCACTCTATATTGAGTGAAATATAACTTAAAATATCTCTATATTGAGTGAAAAATAACGCTATAGATAAAAAAAAACACTCCATATTGAGGGAATTATAACTCTATATTGAGGCAATTACTGATGGGATCACAACTCTACGGAGTAAATACAACTCTGTGTTGAGTGAAATGATGTTAGAGTTGTTTTTACTTTATGCTAAATGGAGTAAATTGGTATTTTGTAGAGTTAAATGTTAACACTAAATGGAGTAGAAATAACTCTGAAGATTTAACTCTGTGACAAGAGTCATTTTCACTCTATTTGGAGTCGGAGCCAATACTGTCTTTTTGGGAGTAAAATTTTACTCAATTTGAGTAAATTTGACTCTGCGAATTTTCCTGTGTAGCCTGTAATAATCCCCCCCAGAAAAATGTACTTTGCATTTGATATATTGCAAATATATGCCATCACACACACTGGCATTTAATCAAATCAAATCAAATCAAATCAAATTTATTTATAAGGCCCGACAACACATGTTAATGTCCCCATGGGCCGTACAGGTCTTCTTTAAACAAGTCAAGAAGAAAACATAACAATAAGTCAAGAACAGAACAAGAACACCATAAGGTCCAAAAAATTTAAGATAAATGCAAATAAATGAAAGAATGCAAGCACTCCCAGACATACCCCACGCAAAGGTAAGGAAAAACTCACTAAAACCTAACAATAGGGAAAAAAGCTCCACAGGCAGTGTGGAGGAGAGAAACCTTAGAAGGGCCATTCAAGGGGGGATCTCCCTTCTTAGATGTTGGTGATAGTAGTATTGCAGACGGACAGTTGGTAAGCATGCACTCATGTGTGTAGTGAAACACAGATGAGTGCATGCAATAGCAACTGAACATTTTGAAAGATTAAAGATAGAGCTAATAGCGATAGCAAATGAACATTTTGAAAGATTAAAGATAGAGCTGATAGCGGATCTATTTGAGGCACAGGGGCGGCGCAGGGAGGGGGGGGGGGAGAGTTAGAGAGTTCCCATGTTTGTGGTGCTGCAAAAGAGCAGACATGTAGTACCCTGTAGTGCCATGTAGTACCATGTAGTACCCTGTAGTGCCATGTAGTACCCTGTAGTACCCTGTAGTACCCTGTAGTACCCTGTAGTGCCATGTAGTACTCTGTAGTGCCCTGTAGTACCATGTAGTAGTACCATGTAGTACCCTGTAGTGCCATGTAGTGCCATGTAGTACCATGTAGTACCCTGTAGTGCCCTGTAGTACCATGTAGTACCCTGTACCCTAACTAAACTAGACAGATTAATCTAAAGGTCAGTCCCCGACCAGGTGAGATCAGGGTAGGTTGAAGGAGAGAGAGAAAAGATGAGTCTTAAGCAGGGATTTAAAAGCTTCGACAGAGCAGGCGCCCCTGATGACGTCAGGTAATTTGTTCCACAGGTAGGGAGCGCGGTAGACAAAGGCTCTGTGGCCGGCGGATTTCTTTTTAACCCTAGGGATCGATAGAAGCCCCGCATTTTGTGAGCGCAGAGCATGAGCGGGCGAGTATCGGGAGATGAGATCGGATAGATAGAGCGGTGCAAGCCCATTTAAAATTTTGTAGGTGAGGAGTAGAACTTTAAAGTCAGATCAGGCTTGGATAGGAAGCCAGTGTAGGGCGGACAAAACTGGTGTGATGTGATCAAATTTTCTAGTTCTAGTTAGTATCCGTGCAGCCGCATTTTGCACGAGTTGAAGATTTTTGATGCATGAATTAGGTAGGCCTGAAAAAAGTGCATTACAGTAGTCCAGACGTGATGAGACAAAAGCATGAATCAGGGTTTCAGCATCAGCCAGAGTTAAAATGGGGCGAATTTTTGCGATATTACGAAGATGGAAGAATGCAATTTTGGTGACATTTTTTATATGTGCATTAAATGAGAGGGAGGAATCAATAATGACTCAGAGGTTTTTTATGGTGGAGCTCTGGGATACATGACAGGTATCAAAGTTGAGGGAGATGTCCTGAAACAGGCCTCTGTGGTTTGGGGGGCCAACAATTAACATCTCAGTTTTATCTGCATTAAGGAGTAGAACGTTTTGCGACATCCATTTTTTGACGGCAAGCAAGCAGGCCTCAAGGTTTTGTAGTTGGGAGGAATCATTTGGCTTAATAGGTATATATAATTGGGTGTCATCAGCGTAAAAATGAAAGTTTATGCCAAATGTGCGTATGATATCGCCGAGGGGTAGCATGTAAATCGAAAATAGCAAAGGGCCCAGGACAGAGCCTTGTGGGACACCACATTGCACTGGGAGGGTCTCAGATGTTAAATCATTATAGACCACGCAGTGTGTTCTATCAGTTAAATAGGATTTAAACCAAGCTAGTGCGAGACCCCGAATGCCAACATGATTCTCAAGCCGACCTAGAAGAATCGAGTGATCGATCGTGTCAAAGGCTGCACTGAGATCAAGCAATAAGAGCACAGAAGTGAGGTTTGAGTCAAGAGAGAGCAGTAAGTCATTTGTGACTTTGGTAACCGCCGTTTCGGTGGAGTGTAAGGCTCTAAAGCCAGATTGAAATGATTCATTAAGATTATTGTTTGATAAATGGTCAGTAAGTTGCGTTGCGACGATCCGTTCTAACACTTTGGATAGGAACGGAAGATTGGAGATAGGTCTGTAATTTTTCAATATTAGAGGGTCGAGGTTCGGTTTTTTAAGTAGTGGTTTAATAAGTAGCTGATTTAAAGGCCAGGGGCACCACGCCAGTAGACAAGGAGGTGTTGAAGATATTGAGTAGAGCAGGGCCTAGAGTTGGGAAGAGTTTTTTGATGAGAGTTGCTGGAAGAGGGTCAAACAGACAGGTTGAGGGTTTAGCCGCGCCAACCAGTTTAGAGAGGGCACTAAGTGAGACGTTTTCAAGGCAGCATAGCGTATGGCTGGAATCAAAGTCAGGGGGAATGCCCGTCAGAGGTTGGGAGGGACTCTGATTGTTGAGTAAAGCAACAATTTCATCTCTAATGAGGTCAATTTTCTTGGTAAAAAATTTCATGAATTCGTTAGCCGAGAACGCATGGTTTAGGGCACTTGGTTGTTTCTGCGTAAGTTTTGCAACTGTGTCAAACAGAAACTTTGAGTTGTTTTTGTTTTCATTTATGAGCCTGGAAAAATATGAGGTTTTGGCAAGTGAGAGTGCCTTTTTGTAGTTACGTAAACTATCATTCCAGGCGAGGCGGAATACTTCGAGTTTGGTCGAACGCCATTTATGTTCAAGTTTGCGACAAGCCTTTTTAAAGGAGCGCGTTTCCTCCGTAAACCAGGGAGTTAGTTTTTGCGGAGCACGTTTAATTTTAGGCTTAAGGGGAGCGACAATGTCGAGCGTGCTACGAAGGGCGGCATTAAGTTTGTCTGTAAAGAGATCAAGGGGGCCAGAGTAAGAGAGGAAGGGAGAGAGGGTGTCTGGTAGGCAGTTAACTAGAGTTGGGACAGTTGAGGCGTTAATACGACGGCTCATGTAGGATTCTACACTGTCTGGGCAAGAAACCGTCAGATCAATTTGAAATTTGATGAGGTAGTGGTCTGAGAGAGCAGGAACATAGGGGGAGACGGTCAAATTTGACACAGTGAAACCGCGGGCTAGGACTAGGTCAAGGGTGTTCCCACCACTGTGAGTGGGTTGGTCAACGAATTGAATGAGACCGACAGAGTCAATGATGTCGGTAAAAGCCTTAAAGGGTTAGAATTATAAAATGAATATGTGGTGTTATGATCAGGGCTGAAGTTGAATAAAATATTGTATTTATCAATTACAAAAAACTGAAAATCCATAAATATCTGTGTTGTGATTGATTGATTGATTGAAAACTGTATTAACAGATTGCAGAATGGGTACAGTACAGTACAGCTCAATACATACAATTGTTAAGGGGATGCAGACCAGAGAAAGACTTTCGTCTTGTTTACATCAGGGTCCCCCATTTTCAATTCATCGTAACATATGTGACATACATGACATACCGATAGACAGTACTGCTACATCTATACATTTATGACATACCAGATTTGCAATTACAGTACTGTTTGTGATACAAAAAGAGTCCAGAAAGAAAAGAGTATATACATTAGACGTAGAAACTGTACATTGGATTGGGTAGGTGGGGGTGGGGGGGGGACTGTACATTGGAGGTGGATGGGTGGGTGGGGGGGGGGGGGGGGGTTGGGTAGGAGTGTGGGGGGGGGGGGGGGTTGGGTAGGAGGGGTGGGTGGGGGACACTGTACACCTGTACAAACAAACACTGTACATTGGATTATTGACAAGACCATACTTGGTAATTTACTGTACATTGGAGGGGGTTGTGTTCGGACATTTACAGGGGCCAGTTTCGAGTTGCAGTCTCCCTTAGGTGTTTTTTGAGAGTGTTTTTGAAAGTGGGTAGTGATTCACATTCCTTTACAGCTTTGGGTAGGGCGTTCCACATTGATGTGGCATAATTGCGAAACGTGTTTAGTCCCTTGTTTGAGCCGAATCTGGGTTTAACATGATTTGTGGAGCTCCCTCTGGTGTTGTGATCGTGGTATTCACTGACCTTTGGGAAGTATTTTGTCATGTACATGGGTACCTTGGTCGTGTAGTGTATCTTGTAGACCAGGCCCATTGCAAGTTGCTGTACTCTGTCGTCTACTCTAAGCCATCCTAGGTTGTCAAAGTGGGCAGGGGTGAGGTGGGTTCTAGGAGTAAGGTCAAGCAGTAGTCTGACCAGTTTGTTTTGAGATGTTTGTAATTTTGTTTTTAGCGCCTTTGAGGTGCTTTGGTACCATGAGGTGCAAGCATAGTCGTAGTACCCTTGAATGAGTGCTCCTGCTAGAGTCTTCAGGGTATTCTTGTTTACCAGTGAGGAGATCCGGTACAAGAATCGAGTTCGTTGGTTGACTTTTTTTATTACATTGGATGCCATTTTGTCACAGGAAAGATTTGCCTCTAGGATGGAACCCAGGTAGGTAATATCTTCTTTCCTTGTGACAATATTGTCACCCACTGTAACTGAGAAGCCGTCGGTCTTGCTGAGTTTGTTATTTGAACCGAAGAGAATGGACTCTTGCTGCTAATCATACATATGCTAGCCTGTTTTTTAACAATAATTTGTGATGCCATCACAAACACTGGCATTTAAAGGGTACAAATAAAAAAAAATCCTGCACCAGAATGCAGGAAATTAAGTCTTTGTAACAACCCCCAGACCCCCTGCTTAAAAAGTGGCCTGACTGGGGCTATATTTCCTGGCCTGAATGATTTCCCCAGTCCGGCCCTGGTTAAAAGCCTCCAATGCTTATTAGTGTGTGTGCGTTTGAACGTTTGCATGTTTCAACCATACATTTCCGTTTAAATTTGTACCTCCTATAATAGTGGGGGTTGCGGCTCTCTGACACCGTTTTTTTTGGGTCGCGGCCTGAAAAGTTTGGGAACCCCTGGTCTAGCCTGTACCCCCCAGACATGTTGCTGGCCCCGTCAAAACAGTATCCTATCAGCCTCTCCATGGGCAGGTCGAGGCGTAAAAGTATTTTATACACAAAAACAGCGTCTCGGCTGTTGTGTCTGGGCCGGGCATTGTAAAAACCCCAAAAGAAGTTCTGAGCTTCCAAGTTGTCATCGGCGAACTGTATATTACACGAGAATTGTTCTTTTCCATTGAGTGACATCAGTGGTTCCGTCAGCGCTCAAGCCAAAGAATGGGCTTTTGGATGCTTTGCCTCTAATTTGTCGCTGAATATCATGGGCAAACAGCTGTAAGATTTCGTTTTGGATGTTGTTGGACATCCAGTTGTCTCTCTTTTGGAGCCAATTCTTCAACTCGGGATCAGACTCGGTGCGCACTATTTCCATCATGAGCTGCCATAACACCCCATCCCTATTTGCATCACCCCTCAGTGGAAGCCCCTGGCGCCCGAGGGGGGGTATAGGGGAACAGACTCAGTTAACTCTTCAATACCTGATGCTGAGGCTGAACCTGTCGTCTCTGTCTCTCTCTGACGTTTATCAGATTTAGTGGGACTGTCACTGGGACCGGCGGGACGTTTAGAAAATAAATCTGATATTTTTCTTTTCTGCGAGTGAGACATTCTGTGCTAGCAAAGTCTGACTACTAGCTAAAATCGACTGACTGCGCAAGCACTGTATCACAGTAGCTCAGTGGTTCGTGGCGCGTGGGAAGGGCGGGAGACGGGAGGTGAATACAATTAGTTGTTTCACCTGTCATTCAATCAGTCTTTTACAGTCTGTCATCACTCGAAAATCTACTCGGTTTTACACGTATGATTGTGTACATACAGTAGTGTAATGAATTAATGAAAACTTTATTTAACAGATTGGAGAATGGCTACAATACAGTACGGCTCAATACACACAATATTAAAATGGTGAAGTGCTTTGAGCAGGATAAACTTATAATATACAGTGTTACAGTTATACAGTTACAGTATATACAAATATATAAATACTGTCATAAAAAAAAACATAAAAAAAAAGAAAATTATATATATATATATTTTTTTGCAATAACTGAGGGGGTGCTGGGGGGTGCTGCAGCATTTAACTCGATTAATCGCATGATTGTCCATAGTTAACTCGCGATTAATCGCAAATTAATCGTTTTTTCTTTTTTTTTACCTTAAACAGATATTTTTCAAGTTCCAAGTTTTAATACTCTTATCAACATGCGAGTCAACAAATGCTTGCTTTATGCAGCCATTTAACACAAAAGGATGACCCTCATGCATTGCAAATTTGCATCAAATTCAAAACAGAGTGATGCACAAAATAACTTAAAAGAAAATAATAATTTAAAACAATGAATAAAGTGTGCATGAAATAATAGGGGAAAGAAAACGTTAGGAACTTGTTACATTCACCCACACAAGGGCTGAGTAATCACACACCCCCTCTCTCTCTCACACACACACTCTCCCAGCTCTCTTTCTCTCTTGCCCCTTCCTCATCTCTCTCACCCCCCTCTCTCTCTATATCTCACACACACACACACACACACACACACACACACACACACACACACACACACACACACACACACACACACACACACACACACACACACACACACACACACACACACACACACACACACACACACACACACACACACACACACACACACTTCAGAAACAAACATAGTATCAATGAGAGCATCAATAATACACCTGAGTGAAGTCTAGTAAAAAAAAAAAAAAGTAAAAAAAAATTTTTTTTTTCTTTTTTAAATTAATCTTGAGTTAAAAAAATTAGTGGCATTAATAGAATCGGGAGTTAACGCGTTAATATCACGTTAACTTTGACAGCCTTAATATATATATTATATCCTTTATATAACTTTAGCTAAAAGCAGTAACCAGCAATTGATTTAATCTGCATGGCTTCCAGAATATAGCTATATCGTGTTACCTCAGATGAGAGCAGGGCGAGGCCAGCGTCGTGACACATTGTGATAGAACAGCACGAAAGAAAGCAGTCCACGAATTCAATAAGTATTTTAACAAAGTTGGTTTAATTAGAAAAAGTAAGTTACAAAGATTCTGTCTTGGAAATGTCCAATCCAGTAAAAATAAGTATAAAACAAAACATCTCTCTCTAGCATAGCATAGCATCTAAAAAAACAGAGTTTTGGCATAGGGCAGGGGTGGCCAACCAGTCAGAGACTAAGAGCCACAAAAAAATGACTGTGGTACCACAAAGAGCCACACCATATACCAGCGTTTCTCAACCTTTTTTTTCAGTCACGGCACCCTTCATGTGTTTATAGGTTTGCTAATGTCTTTTTTATTTGGGCCTCACAGGGTTAAAAGTACCCTGTGAGACCCACGGTTGCAAAATTACAAAATCACTTTTAGCCATTTAAAAAAATAATGTTTATTTAAAAAATGTTAAAGGGGAACTATTTTACTATTTCTTTCACTATTCGGGCACTTTTACACAATTCCTGTGAGTCTATGGAACACCTACAGTAGGTTTTTTTTTTTTTTAAATGCATTGTTTTGTATTTCTAATCAAGTACTAAAAACCGCATTTTTCTACCTCAAGATCTTAAGCCGTTTTGAGGCTGGGCTCCAACCACTGTGTGGCCTGGTGCCAACTGCCACTTCAACTGCCACATTATTATGCAGCTGAGAAATCTCTGACATCACAGATATGCACATTTTCAGATGACTCAGTTCAGTGAGGGTGAATATTGTGAGAGGAGAATTGGAAGAATTCGCCAATATGAGAATTAGAGACATATATCCTATTAATATAAGTCCACATAGCTAAGAAACAATGGTAAACACTGAAAAAAGCCATTTATAAGATAGTTCCCCTTTAAGCACATGTATAGTCAATTGGTCCTGTTGTTCAGCCTCACAATGCTATTTGATAGTAAATGTGTTTATATGTCCCACCCTCTGGCCTCTGAAGTTGCTAATTTCTTTTTAATTTAGGCCTCACAGGGTTAACCTCTTAAGCCCGAGATATACAGTAAAAGTGTATATTTTCAGCATTATGTTTGTTTACCAATTATTTTAACTGTTATTAGTGAAATATAAGATTATAGAAATCTCAGGGCATTGAGTCGGAAACCGGCGCATATTGACAGGAGGAAGTGGCACAGCCAAAAGTGAGTGTAGTCTTTTGAAGGAAGAGACTCAGGGCTTTCAAATTTCTACCAAACTACCCTACCCAGCTCACACCAGCCCCTGTCAATCATCTGACTTCTGGATTTACTTTTTAATTTCTCTTATTTTTTGGGATTATCTCCCACAAACCTGAACGTTATTGCCATAAAACAGAACACAGTTAGTTTCTCTACCTTTCTGTGAACGTCTTGCAAAAAACGGTGTTGCAATATGATGAAAAATGGTGGAGAAATTTACATTATAAAAAAGATGGCAGAATTCAGTACTGTATCTACAAAACCTTCTGTTTAATCATCTTCCCTTTATTCATTTGCTTAGATTTTTCAGGTATGGTCAATTTTAGCATGGTGTTATTTACAGTCAAAGATAATTTTTTTTTAAATAGAATTGATATTCTCCTTTGGTTCATTACAATTTACTCAAGCCTAGTAACAGACACACTATTTCTGACACTGATCCATATATGTCCCTAGATTCAGATACCAAGAACATGCAAATGGACCATTTAAAAAAAAATTGTAAATGTTTATTCTACGTCCTTATGGAATGAGTGACATAAAAAAATAAAAGTTAAAAAAAAAATAAAAAGGTAATTTTTTTTTTTTTTTTTATGGATGGAAGAGCCGCACATTGACGGGCAAAGAGCCGCATGCGGCTCACGAGCCGCGGGTTGGCCACCCCTGGCATAGGGACTCCACTCTGAAAAATTCCCAGGATATGTTCCATACATCGCTCAACATTGCCTGGGGCTAAAACAAGATCTCAAAAAATCTAAAATCTAAAATCTAACTCGGAGCAAGTGAGCCGGGCTTTATATAGCCAGGTTCTGCATCATATCAAGACCTCTCACCATTGGTCTAAATACAGTGATGTCATTCTACCAGCCAATCAACACATAACACATAACACATTCAGTAAGGATGAACCTTCCTCCCCTTCTAGTCGTCACAGCCACTGGAGAAGTAACAGATTACTTTCTGTTGGGAAAAACCCTATTACGTCACTTGTCATGTTTATGCATGTTTGCAATGATCTAAATTTTACAGAAAGCAGATATAGCATATATACATGTACAATTCAATACTCATATACTTAAACACTGATTGATATGTTCACACATCATATATGTAGTTTTTTTAAAGTGTATAATAGCTCTCTGCCCCATAACTGCAAGGGTTTAAACCCTGCCGCAGCGATCCACCTTCAAGGTCACATTCCTGGCTTCAAGAACTGTAAGAGAGGGCTACACAAGATATGGTAGTGTACACAAGTTACAGTTTTATAGTCTATAGTTCTTACAGTTTTACACAAGTAGGGAGAAAGAATACATAATAATAATATGTATTAATAATAATATTAATTATAATAATTAATTAATAATCATAACTTCTTCATAAATCACTGACTTTCAGTGCGCATTTTGGTGCTTAGATCAGATGCCTACTTGTCCTGTTATCAAGCTTATAATACATACTTATATTTAATCCTCTATATATACATGTTAAATGCTCAATATACCGCATCATACAAGTGACAGAGAGAACAGGATGTCAAAATAAAAGGGTCACTTCGTGGCTCCTCAACAGCTTCCTTGTGAGGGGGGGGGGGATAGAGTACCATTTACCTCTACCATCTGTTCTCTCCCCTCCAGGTAGGATTGCATCCAGCTCACTGATAAGCTATCAAAACCAATTGCCTTTAGCTTGTCCATTAGAATGGAGTGATTGACAGTGTCGAAGGCCTTTTGTAGGTCCAGCATGACCATGCCGCAGTATTTGCCCGCGTCCACCTCTTGTTTGATGTGGTCGTTCAAATAGAGGAGGCATGTGTCAGTGGAGTGGGACGTTCTGAAGCCAGATTGGAATTCGTAGATTCGATTTTTTTCCGCCAGGTACTTTTCGACCTGTTCGTAGACTATTTTCTCCATGACTTTCGAGATGGAGGTAAGAATAGAAACAGGGCGGTAGTTGCCTGGGTCTAATTTGCTGCCCTTTTTGTGCAGAGGGGTCACTCTCGCAATTTTGAAGTCCTTGGGGACGTGCCCCTGTTTTATAGAGAGGTTTATTATGTGTGTGATGACTGGGGTGATGGCGGCTGCTGCGTCTCTGAGGAATTTGGAGGGGATGTTGTCATGGCCAGTGGCCTTGTTAGGTTGGAGGGCGCTCAATTTTTTTAGTACCTCATCGGTTGTTACCATTTCAAGTTTGAAGTCGTCTTTGTGGACCCCTAGGTTTTTGTAGTATGCTACTATGTGTTCTACCCCATAATGCCCTGAGTGGGAGGGTAGTTTGTTTACCAGTGTTGTGGCTATGTTTGTGAAGAAGATGTTTAAGTAATTGGCTACATCCAGCTTGTCTGTGATGAGCGTGTTGTCCGTCTTTATGTTTATGTTTGAGAATCTGGTTTTAAGTTTTTTACTGCAGCCTAGTTGATTATTGAGTAATTTCCAAAGTTTGCGGGGTTTGTTTTTGTTTTCCTCGGTTTTGTCGTTGATGAAATTTCTTTTTGCGGTTCTGATCATGGTGTTTACGTCATTTCTTAGTCTGTTTCTTTGGATTTTTAGTTCAACCACGTGGGCTTGGAGTTCACTGTTTGAGCTTTTGGAAAGCTTTGTCTGACTTTTATGAAGTTCAGAGCATTTTTTGTCTCTGGTTTTCATAGCGGCCAGTATTTCAGTGTGCATCCATGCCTCAGCGCGATTTTTAACCCTGGTGGTTCTTATGGGTGCCATGTTGTTGAGTATTGCTGTGAATTTGGTTTTGAATCCAAGCCATGTTTCTTCAACCTGTGTACCACTGAGTTCATCTGACCAGTCCAAGCTCCCCAGTTCTAGGTTCGACATGTAACGATTCGACCTCACAACGATTCGATTCGATTACGATTCTTCAGGCAACGATTCAATGCATCATGAAATCTCTTCATTTGACCACGATTAGATTCTTTATTATAATTTTTTATTATAATCGATTATAATCGATTCTAACATTCAAATCGATGCATCGAATCGAACACATTAGAATCGATTAGAATCCATTAATCGATGCATCGTTACACCCCTACTTTGAACTGTACAGTAACAGTAATCCAGAACTATTTTATTGCACTGTAAAGAAACTGAATTTATAGTATGTCTGCACTTTATGTGCTCAATTCATCATTCATGGCTTTCACATTCTACTAAAACTGAATCAAACCATAAACAAGGTGGCCTGTTGGGATGTTAGATCCTAATGTGAAAAACTGTGATTTTATATGACTTTTTTTATTTTTTTTTACAATTAATCATTGTTACATGAAAATATGTTTGCACCAGATTTAGCAGAAGCTAATTTCCATCTGTAGTCTATCCAGCTGCTAACTGTATTTGAGTGAGTTAAGTCTTGGTGTTATGGTAGACTCAGACCTAAGCTTTAAATCACAATCAACAAGTTGACAAAAACATAATTCTTCCACCTTAGAAACATAGCTAAAGTACGGCCATTTATAAATCAAAAGGACGCTGAAAACCAGATCCATGCCTTTATCTCAAGCCGACTCGACTACTGTAATGCACTCCTTACCGGCCTCCCGAAAAAATACGATGATAACTATTTTATTGCAATGCACTATTGCATTATTTTATTCTATTTTACTAACTATTTTATCGAGTTAACCCTAGATCTTAGATCCTAATATGAAAACCGATGTGATTTAATGTTCTATGTCTTACCTTGACTTTGTCTATTTTACTGCTATCTATTTTATGCTTTATGTCTGCACTTTATGCATTGCTCTTGATCTGCCAATGTTGTGCTAATTTTATGCCTGTCTTTTTGTACTGCTGTGAAGCACTTTGAGCTGCAATTCTTGTATGAAAGGTGCTATACAAACAGCGTATTATTATTATTATTATTATTATTATTATTATTATTATTATTATTATTATTATTATTATTATTATTATTATTATTATTATTATTATTATTATTATTATTATTATTATTATTATTATTATTATTATTATTATTATTATTATTATTATTATTATTATTATTATTATTATTATTATTATTATTATTATTATTATTATTATTATTATTATTATTATTATTATTATTATTATTATTATTATTATTATTATTATTATTATTATTATTATTATTATTATTATTATTATTATTATTATTATTATTATTATTATTATTATTATTATTATTATTATTATTATTATTATTATTATTATTATTATTATTATTATTATTATTATTATTATTATTATTATTATTATTATTATTATTATTATAAATTATTATAGTTTGCTTCATTAATTAAAGGGTATGAATTTAAGTGTTCTCTAGTGCCTTATTTCACTGGTGCTGATTGGGTCTGCTGGCTGTACTGAGGCCTTTATAGTAATACTTTGCCCCTCTTTCTGTCGGTTCTTCAGCAGTGTTACTGGGAACAGCCGTCCACGGGCAGAAGTCGGATATCTCACCCGTTATCATGATTTATGTTATCTTTGCTTTAGGTCGAGAAGTCGGATCTCTCACCGCCCTGTTCTCTCTTGTTATTTAAGTTGTCTTCTAAGTATCCTTCCTTATTACTACTTCCTGCTTTACCTGGTAAAGTATTGTTATCGCTCAAAGTGTTTCTGATAATAAAAAGAACACGTATTCGAGAAGAGCAGCACCCTCTCCGTCTCCATTCTTCCATGCCATACTTGAACTGAACTCAACATTCTTACCTGGATTCCTAACAGGTTGGTACGTAATGGGCTGCTGGAGTTAAAATGACTTGTACCTGAGGCCTGCCTGGACACATGACATAAGTGGTGGTCCACCCGTCACCTCTCACTTTACCATGACTGCACATAAACCTGGCACACAACATACTTGTTCACATATATAATTTTTCTTTCACTCTAAAGGAAATATTATGTCTCACATACAGTAGACCCCCCCAGTACTTTGTGGAGACGAAGATGGGAGGCCCGTCTGTGGACCTGATGATGAGTACCAGTCTTCTCCTCAGACATATAAAATCAGTTTTTCACATTAGGATCTAACATCCCAACAGGCCACCTTGTTTATGGTTTGATTCAGTTTTAGTAGAATGGGAAAGACATGAATGATGTGACATACTATAAAATCAGTTTATTTACAGTGCAATGAAATAGTTCTGGATTACTGTACAGTTCAAAGTAATGTTTACCTTCTGTTTGGTATCCACAGTTTAAAACCTGAGTCTTCCCTCTTGTCTGACACCCACTCTTTATATGGTATATATCAGTTTACACAATGGGTTTGATAAGCGATTGTTTTGATAATCAACCATGTGAGAAAGTACTGTATATCAAGTGCAATGCTGCATATTTCCATCTCTAGATTCCACATACTATAAATACTGCCAACAATGTAGAATGCATTACAGTTACCAGGAATGGAAAGATTGTCTACACAACTTCAACGACATTGATCTACCCTTGTGCCTTTACTTTAGGAATGTTACAGGCTGACAACTTATTAAATGTACATGGACATTTTAGGCTCTTACAGATTGAAACTTTATTAACAGATGCAGAATACAATACAGTACGAATCAAGACACAGAACATGAGTATCGCTGCTGTCGGGACAAAACCTCATAACTAAATTTTTTTTATATATTTTTTTGATATAAATCAACTCCGTAGATCATCCTCCATATGTGTGTGTGGGTTTTACAACGTTTAAACAATGGGAAAGCATTAAACAGATCATCTGTCTAAACCTCCTAACTCTATTCACCCTCAAATCTGTGTTCGTTTTTTTCATCTGCTGAAAAGTTGGGTTTTTGGAGTTATGAGGTTTTGTCCCGACAGCAGCGGTATGCAAAATAAAAAATTAACACAGATTTGAGGGCGAAAAAAAACACTCTTATACTCTCACATGCTCCAGTCCACACGCATGCGCACTATGAAGCCACGCCCAACAACACAAGGTACAAGCCCCGACGCCCCGCCCAGTCAAACAGAGTACAAGCCCCGAAGAACCGCCCAGACGTTGGGCTTGCGGCTCTGCAGATATACCCTACTCCTCTGCGGAGCTGATTACCAACTAAATGACGTCATCGCCAGGGGACACCAAGAGCAAATGTTTCTAATCTACAGCCAGGCTATATTTACAATGCTCGAGCTTTTAACTCGCTTCTCTGGTACAAAACCTTTATCAAAGGACAAGTTAAACAGAACACCTTTGTGATTGGTCACCGTCAACTCCTCCGTGCAAACATTACTGACTTAGTTTTAACCCGATTGTGAACAAGATCAAGAAGTGTGTTGCCTTTGTTGTGAGTCGGACCAGAGACATGTTGGATACAATGAAACGAGTCTCTTGCTAACGTCTCTGTGGCAGAACTGTACTGGACCAAGACTTCACATCTGGATCAAAACCTTCTTCTTGTGGAAACAGAGATCAGACTGTGGACACCACAACATCTGTAAGTATTATGTTCACATTGTTTTCCTCTTATTGCTCCTTCCTTGCAGCAGCGCCACTCGAGAGTAACCTTGAAGTTGAAGTTGTACAATCCCAGCTTAATTGTAAAAAAATACCAACTGTTTTACATGTGTAGTACTTTACCATCTCCATGGTCTTCTAAACTAACTGCTAGCATCTGCAGCGACGTGATTCTCTTCACAATAACATTACATTTCTCCAGACACCATGAAGCTACCTCTGATAGCTCTGTGGGGCTGTAACCCTTTCGTCATAACCTTGCAGAAACCTTAAGTTACAGAAACGTTCCCAGTTGGTTATCATAACGTTCCTGTAACCTGAATGAATGAAAACGTTATTTAACACATTGCAGAATGGGTACAATTACGGCTCAATACACACAATTGTTACTAAGGGGATGCAGACCAGAGAAAGACGTTTGTCTTGTTTACATCAGGGTCCCCCATTTTCAATTCATAGTGACATTTATGACATCAGACATACACAACATACATGACATCATGACATTTATGACATAGGGACATACATGACATACAGGTATACAGTACTGTTACATTTGTGACATATACGATATGCAAATATACAGTACTGTTACCCAGAGATCCTAACAGAAAATAATATATGATGGGGAGGATTAGGAGCGGGTGGGTGGGTGGGAGAAAATATATACATACGGTGGGGAGGAGACTGTCTATTAGGAGGGGGGGGGGGTTGGACATTTAAGGGGGCCAGTTTTTTTTACAGCTGTGTGGGTAGGGCGTTCCACATTGTTGTGGCATAATTGTGAAACATGTTTAGTCCCTTGTTTGTGCCGAATCTGGGTTGCACATGATTTGTGGAACTCCCTCTGGTGTTGTGGGCATGGTACTATTCACTGACCTTTGGGAAGTATTTCGACATGTACATGGGTATGTATATGGGTAGAACATATTTGAAATTGGTCTTTGTAATATTCTACCCTTGTAATATTCTACCCTTGTTGATAAGTAGATAACACAAATATGTTCGCAAGATGACCTGATATATATATATAATAAACTTTATTTATATAGCTATAGTAATCATTTGGTTTGAAAGAGTTCTAAACTTGCAATTCCTGTGTTCTGTGTTGAATTAGTTATAGTTAGGTTATAGTTAATATAACCCTATAATTAGTCTGTTACTGCAAATTGAAACATTTCAGTTCCTTCAGGATCAGCGATGCCTCTGTTTTGTGCCCTTTAGTGATCAGTAAAGTGATGCATAACATGTATTTATTAATGTAGTTTGACACAGACCTGCCCACTTCACATTTTAGAACTCTGCTCTTGGTAGCAACAAGAACATAATAACCCACTGGGAACCCACTTTCTGCAAGGTTTCTGCAAGCAGGGCCGCCTGGGAGAAATGCGAGGCCCTGTGCGAGATTTAACGCGAGGCCCCCCCCCCCCAAAAGGTTAAAAAAAAAATATATATATATATATATATATATTTTTTTTTTTTATACAGTCAACATATTCTTAAATAATAGCGCTGCCCGAGGCGGGGCATGATACAGTCAACATATAGCAAAAGAGAGAGCGAGAGAGAGCTCCCGTTCTACAGTCAATATACAGTGTACAGAGAGAGAGAGAGAGAGACACATTGGAAAGAAATTGAAATGCTATTTGGCCCTAAACAGAGAGTACACAGTGGCAGAATACCTGAGCACTGTGACTGAAGATCCTTGAGCACAGCCTAGCCATCGAGAAAGGCCGCCATAGGCAGACTGTGTGTGTTAGAAAGAGAGAGAGAGAGAGAGAGAACATGTGTGTTTGTCATGTGTGTGTGTGTTAGAGAGAGACTAGAGCATGTATGAGAGATCCAAAAGGACAAAGATCAACACTTAAATCCAACAAGAAGAGGGTCTATACCAGAGAAACCAAAGCAGCAAGGAGCCAATGGCCGACATCAGCTAAATAGGCTAGCCAGGTACTGTGACACCAGGCCACACACAGCTTTGGCCAACGGCCCAACGCTACCCAAGCTACACAAACGACCAAGACATTCACACACAGCACATGTCGTATCTCCAAATGTTGTGAAGTAGCATATGTTTTGCCTGGAAAAAAACATCGTTATTAACAAAACATTCGGGAGGGGAAGGAAGGAAGAGTGGGGTAATGTCATGACATTTTCATTAATCTTACCTGCACAAAAGGAACGCAGGGCGAAAGGCCGCAACACAGGTCTCCACGTTGACGAAAGGCCTCTCGCTGTCGGGACAAATAAGCTATGGCCAGAGCCTTGTCATGGTGCAGGCCCGACTACATCTTCTGTCAAATATGATGTCGTAGTCAGAGTGGCAGAACCCCCTGCTATTCTCAAGGCTTAACTGATAGCATCAAACGAACGTTCCCAGCTGACGCTAAACAGCTAACTGGCTAACAGTTAGCTCAATCAGGCACCTGGCTGTATGTAGCCGCATAGCTTGCTTCTGCGTTAGCTATTGGTTAGCACAAGCTAACAGCTAATTAGCTAACAGCTGATTGAGCTAACTGTTAGCCAGTTAGCTGTTTAGCTTCAGCTGGGAACGTTCGTTTGATGCTTGTGCTAACCATTAGCTAACGCAGAAGCAAGCTATGCGGCTACATACAGCCAGGTGCTCTCACCAGGCACACACCGTTAGCTAGTACTAGTAGTACTATATTAGCTAGTCGACCAGTTTGGCTCCAGAGAGAGAGAAAGAGAGACAGGTCCACGGCGGGAATATAATCATAGGTTGACTCACCATAACGCAGTATCAATGCGGCGCCAATTTGGAAGGAGACTTTCTTGGCCCACGGTGTAATTTCTTCTGATCCATGCTGCTTTTGAAAAGACATCCACTCGCCTCGCTCCTCTGAATAGCGCTGAATTATCTACCTCGCGTGTCTTCTTCTTCTTCTATTTGGTATTACGGCGGACGGGCCGGAAACACTATCCTAAAATCTGTAGAGCAGCAAATCCGCAGAAACCGGAAAACTGCAGTCTGCAGAGCCGCAGAGGCAGGAAGTCAGACACATTCTACAAACGTGTCTAATGTGAAATATATAAGCATATAAGCAAAACTAGATTTTAGGTCTGTGATGAAAAAGGGCCTCGCGGGAAGGGGGGCCTCGCAAAAAAATAAAAAAAAATAATAAAAAAAATAAATAAAAAATATTTTTTTATTATTATTATTTTTTATTTATTTTGCGAGGCCCCCCTTCCCGCGAGGCCCTGTGCGACCGCACTGCTCGCACACCCCCTGAGGCGGCCCTGTCTGCAAGGTTACAGGAACGCTATGATAACCAACTGGGAACGTTTCTGCAAGGTTACAGGAACATTATGATAACCAACTGGGAACGTTTCTGCAAGGTTACAGGAATGTTATGATAACCAACTGGGAACGTTTCTGCAAGGTTACAGGAATGTTATGATAACCAACTGGGAACGTTTCTGCAAGGACTATGCTTGCACCTCGTGGTACCAAAGCACCTCAAAGGCCTAAAAACAAGATTACAAACATCACAAAACAAACTGGTCAGACTACTGCTTGACCTTACTCCTAAAACCCACCTCACCCCTGCCCATTTTGACAACCTAGGATGGCTTAGAGTAGACGACAGAGTACAGCAACTTGCAATGGGCCTGGTCTACAAGATACACTACACCACTAAGTACCCAGTGTTTCCCATTAATTACCTAGACTGTGGCGGTCTAATTAGTCCCGCCACAGTTGTACAATGGACCAACTTTTTTTTTTAATATAAAGTTTGCCAATAGGGATGTATCAGTAGTATTGGCAGTGGTAGTAGTCGTAATAGTAATCCAGTATATTTATTTATTTTCTAAAAAATAACCCAGTTCAACAGGTAACCACTTTTGCTTCATTTCTTCGATGGCTCAAATGTATGCTCTAGTGGTTCCCAAACCTCTCCTCGAGACACCCCAGCCGTTCCATGTATTTGTTAAATTCCACCACCAGCACACCTGATTCAACTAATAAAGGGCTAGTTAAGTTGAATCAGGTGTGCTGGTGGTGGAATTTAACAAATACATGGAACGGCTGGAGTGCTTCGAGGAGAGGATTGGGAAGCTCTAGTCGATTTTGTGTTTTGAGCACAAAGTTCATCATAGATCTAGCCTCTTTATTTTGCTCTCAAAGTGCACCAGATTGATGCATTTAACTTTCAAATGTACCAAAAAAAAGTTACAGGGGGGCATTCCCCCGGACCCCCCGAGAGGGGCCGAGGTTCACCCACCACAGTCTTACAAAATCCTGTGGGAAACACTGGTACCCATGTACATGTCGAAATACTTCCCAAAGGTCAGTGAATACCACAACCACAACACCAGAGGGAGTTACACAAATCATGTGCAACCCAGATTCGGCTCAAACAAGGGACTAAACACGTTTTGCAATTATGCCACAACAATGTGGAACGCCCTACCCACAGCCGTAAAATAATGTGAATCCCTACCCACCTTCAAAACCGCTCTAAAAGGGCACCTACGGGAGGCCGCAATTCGAAACAGGCCCCTGTAAATGTCCAAACCCCCCCACAATGTACAGTTCCCTCGCCCTCAAATGTATATATTCTCTTTTAGAAACTCTGTCTGTAGGGGCGCCCTCGTGGCGCATACCATAGTGCCTCGCGCACCTACGCGGCCGACCCGGGTTCGATCCCAGCTCCCGTCGTTATTTGTCGCATGTCTTCCCCACCTCTCCTCCCGTTCGCCCTCTCCTCTGTCGGTCCTGCGTGACCAATAAAGCTGTAAAAATGCAAAAAAATAATAAAAAAAAATAAACTCTGTCTGTAAATAAACAGTACTGTATATTTGTATATCTTGTACGTCATAGGGCTGGGCGATATGGCCAAACATTTTATCACGATAAAATGTTTCATATCGCCGATGTCGATAATTATCGATATTTCTATTAGTATTAAAAAATATATATTTGTTTTTTTATTATTATTATTTAAAGGGGACATGCATTGCTATTCCTTGCACTATTTCGGCAACTTTACACAATTCCTGTGAGTCTATTGAACACATCTGTAAGGTTTATTTAAAAAAAGAAAATCATGCGAGAGAGAGAACGAGCAAGAGAGAGAGGGAGAGGGAGAGCGAGGAGAGATGCGTCCCCGACACCCACGCAGTCAAGTTTGTGTGTAATGCTCCGACGAGGGAGAGAGAGAGAGGAGAGATGCGTCCCCGACACACACGCAGTCAAGTTTGTGTGTGTGTGTGTCCGACGAGGGAGAGAGATGGCGCACACACATTTACACACACTTCTGCAGTCCCTCCCGCCGTCCCTCTCTCTCTCTCTCTCTCTCTCCCTCCCTCTCCTCGCTCGTTCTCTGCCTGTCAAACCCTGTTTGAAGAAGTGTCAGGTTACACTATGCCTACATCCCCGACACACGTACGCAGTCAAGTTTGTGTGTGTGTTAGGGCTGTCGCGGTAACCGCATCACCGCAATCCTGCGGTGTGTCAAGTTACCCGCGGATGCAGAACAGACAACAGTGTAAAAAAAAAAGGGGCGTCATCATTTTTTACTTAATTTAATGACGAGGCGTCCGTTTTCCAGTAGCATGAGCTAACTTCACGTTTCCATACAGTTTACAACTCACAGATGAAATCAGGATTTATTTTCATATCCCGGACTCGAGCCCCAAATGTATACCTTTTCCTGTATTAATCTGAACCGTAAAAGAGTACAGGGGAGCGTTCTAACACTCCCGGGCCGAAGTGCCTGTCATGTAACTTGCTCAATGTTATTTGACTAACATTACACGGAAATTAAGTGCTGCCTTTCTCTACCGACCCCGCTACACTCTGACTAACCCCTACGCTCACTTCGTTAACGTTATTATAGCTATTATGATTAGGGTTGTCACCGAGAACCGGTTCTAATGGGAACCGGTTCCTAACTTCCGGTTCTGGAACCGGAAGTAACATATTTGCATTTCGATTCCTAATTTCGATTCTTAAAAAAAAAAAATTACTTTGTTAATTAATACCATAGTTACAGTACAGCAACCAAATTAAACTGTATCAAGTCAACTGACAATGTTAGTATGAAAAAAATTAAAGATGTAAAAAAAAAAAAAAAAAAAAAAAGCCAAATAAGCTGTGACCTGTTTTGACCTGCACCTCAAAGAATCGGAATCGAGAATCGTTTAGAACAGGAATCGAAATGGAGAATCGGAATCGGAACCGGAATCGTTAAAATCCAAACCATGCCCAACCCTAATTATGATCTGTAATGTCAAATGGATAACGTTAGCTTTGTTTGCAAACGTAAGTTAACGTTCGCTATCTATGACGTTAGCTATAGGCTAACGTTAGCTATCTATGACGTTAGCTATAGGCTAGCTAACATCTAACGTTAGTGTAGTCCCGAGTGTAGCGGGGACGGCGGTGAGAGGAAGCACTTAGTTTCCCCCAATGATGAACAATGATGACACAAGTTGTGATATTTAACTAGCTATGTATGTGCATTCACATTCACTAACGTTAAAATAGTGTTATATTAACGGTAAATGTTCGCTCAAATAATGTTAGTTTTAAGTAAGGAGAAGGGCATATCCCACAACCAGAGCATGTGAGTGGCGCGGAGCCACTTATCAATATAATTTGTATTATCGATTATAAAATATATTGCGATTATTATCATTATCGTTATATCGCCCAGCCCTAGTACGTCATAAATGTCTGGATGTAACAGTACTGTATATCTGTATGTCGTGTATGTCATAAATGTTATGATGAATTGAAAATGGGGGACCCTGATGTAAACAAGACGAAAGTCTTTCTCTGGTCTGCATCCCCTTAACACATTGGCTGCCAGACCCGAGATTTCTCGGTTTAACTCGCCATGCGTTTTTTGCCATGGCATTCATAATTCATCCAGCCTTCCTCCGGGACGCAGCTGGACCCTGTCTGATATTGCAACGCCTCAATACCGCCCCCTGGTGGATTTCGGGCGAGTTACACTCCATGCCAAACCGGAAGTGGCGCTCGGTGCATCGGGGAAAATCCTCCGCCAGAGATATATTGTAACGTGGGTCTAGATACACACTCGAGTGCATTGGATCGCTTTCAAAACGCAAGAATCAATATGATTTCGCCGTTTATTGCGTCATACAAACGGAAAATGGTTCTAGCAGATCGACATAGAATAATTGGAATTTTTTCCCTCCAGACTCATCGGCGAATGGTAAGAGGAATCTAACGTTATTTTCAGCTCGATTGTTTATTTATTTCACTGCAATCCATCTGATCAACGTATCAACCCATACTAAAAAAAGCCGTTACTGACAATCAAGGAATTATAAACGACCCCCCCCCCCCCCCCCCCTTTCCTTCACGCATGATGAGAGAAGAGAGAAGAGAAAAATATTTGGTCAGTCAATTTGGTCAGTATTGTCATTCGGACAAGCAAAGCCATTACTTTAAGTTGCAGGCAAGAAAGACAAGTCTGTCCACTGTCTCTGGTTTTAAAGCTGCCCTCTTGCAGGTCACAATACAAAAACAAAATTATAATAATTAATTATCAATATAATTTTTATTATCGATTATAAAATATATTGATTATTATCATTATCGTTTTATCGCCCAGCCCTAGTACGTCCTAAATGTCTGGATGTATACATGTCGTGTATGTCATAAATGTTATGATGAATTGAAAATGGGGGACCCTGATGTAAACAAGACGAAAGTCTTTCTCTGGTCTGCATCCCCTTAACACATTGGCTGCCAGACCCGAGATTTCTCGGGTTAACTCGCCATGCGTTGGCTGCCAGACCCGAGATTTCTCTGGTTTTGGTAGTTTTTTTCGTATATTCGATTTTTTTTATTCATTACAGGTCCACGGACCTCGGTGTTACCATAGGAAATCATTCTGAAATCACAAAAGGGCAATACCGGCCGCATCCTGCTAGGTGGCAGTATCGGCCACCCTTTGAAACCTTATTTCACACGTGTGTTACATCTAAACCCCTCCGGGCGCAGAATTTAGACAAAGCCAAGTAAATCGATTCATCCGACCATTTCGAAACGCATCTAGCACACTCGATCCATTAGTTGTGCCAAAGTATGTCCGGGACCAGATGGACATCAATACTGGAAATCGCGATCAGACAATTGGAATATTCTTTTTGGAATAACACCGATCAAAGGTAAGGACTATCTGACGTCAATTCCACCTTGATCCTACAATGATCTCATATCGATCCAGCTGATCAGCGTGTTTGTTTTCAAAACGAATGCCATTACTGGCGATCAAAGAATCAAAAAACGACCCCCCCCCCCCCCCCTTTCATGCATTCATGATGAAACATAATACCTATTATATACCTTTGAATTGGAAATAGTAGCATGTACAGGTGAGCAACGCCAACGCTATTAGCAGAATTCACGTATTGCTCCATAACAGTTACCAGGAATAGGGAGGTGTAGTGGTTACATCATTGCCGTTTTTCGTGTTCCAC
Source organism: Notolepis coatsorum (assembly GCF_963971535.1). Classification (NCBI taxonomy): domain Eukaryota; kingdom Metazoa; phylum Chordata; class Actinopteri; order Aulopiformes; family Paralepididae; genus Notolepis; species Notolepis coatsorum. Next base: position 95,452,206 of record NC_140168.1, read on the forward strand.
CCTCTGTCCAACCCAATGCATTTCCCCATTGCCCATTTCTAAATCGTCTCGTTTAAAACAAATAGAGCATTAACATTGGTATGGTCCATAATCTATAGCTCAACATGAAAATATTCGCAATTAATCATAAAAAAAAATTGCAGAATTTTATTTCAACCAAAAATGCTTAAACAATAATGTTAGTGATAGAAGGGAACTCATTTTGTGCAAAAGTGGAACGTTTTTCAAATTCCATGCGGCAGAATTGTTACAATAGCCGATAATCCATTTCCCCAATGATAAATCCCTATACGGGTGGAACAACCAGTGACGTCAGACTACACCTGACGGCAGACAATCAAATCCTTATCCCCAAATAGCACATCTGGTCTTCCACCCTGTATTGTATCGTCTATCTACTGTGTATGAGAAAACTGAGATGCTCAATTGCTTTAACAAACACTTTGTCTCTTCTGGTTTTCTCTTTGATCAAGTAACAAACAATACCACAACACAGGTCCCACTTGAATCTGAGCCCCCATCACATAATACATTTGATTTTCAGCCCTCCTCTATTGGTGAAGTGCATAAAGCCCTTAAGAATTTGAATCCTAAAAAACAGGCTGGGCCAGACAAACTGGATCCCTATTATTTAAAACTTTCTGCTGATTTTATTGCAGAACCTCTAACTTATATTTTTAACTTATCCTTGACTTGTAATGAAATACCCAAGATTTGGAAAAAGGCTCATGTTCTGTTAAAAGGTGGTGAGCCTTCAAACCCCAACAACTACAGGCCAATTTCTAATTTGTCAGCTTTAGCCAAGATACTGGAAACTCTGGTAAGTAATCATCTGAAGGAGTTCTTATATAACAATGCTATTTTATCTTGTGATCAATCTGGTTTTAGGAAATGTCACAGTACCGGGCGGCTAAGTGGCGCAGTGGGCAAGGCGCTTGCCACTAATGCAGGAGATGCTCGGTTCGAGCCCAGCTCTAGGCATTGCTTCCAGCTTGGCTGGTCATTCATACTAACGCAATTGGCATCGTTAGGGGGGTGGGAAGCTGGTGGGTGTGGATTGGACGTTGTGGACAGCAACTCATACAGGTCGGTTGGTGCGCCTGTACAGCAGAATCAGGAAGCAACGGTGGCGGCGTGACCCTCCCATGCAGACCCTCGCCACTGAGAGATCACGCTGTTTAGGTGAAAAGATGCGACGGCTGCCTCCTCGTGTACCGGAGGGGACACGTGATGCAAGGCTTCGTCCACATTGCAGCCGGCCTGTGGGAGGCATGGCCTAACAGCGTTCGAGACAGGGGAGGGTAGAATTGGACAATACGAAATTGGGATGGGAGAAAAATTTAAAATGGGAGAAAAAGTAGATAAAAAAAAAGGAAATGTTACAGTACCGTTACAGCAGCTACAAAAGTAGTAAACGACATAATTGGGGCTTTAGATAGGAAACAACATTGTGCTTCCCTTTTTATTGATTTTTCAAAGGCATTTGATACTGTGGACCATAATATAATGAAGCATAGGCTAATTAATGTAGGACTGTCTGACTCTGCTGTTGGCTGGTTCTGTAATTATCTTGCCGACAGGACTCAATGGGCCTCATGCATGAAGCGATATAAGAACAGATTTCGTTCTTAACTAGCATTTCCTCTTACCTGGGATTCAGCTAAGTTTTCTTATTGTTGCTTTTTTCTCAGGCAAGAACAAATTATAAGAGTGGTCGAGAGAACTCTTACCGAAATAAGAAATTCTTACCCCAAAAAAATTTAATTAAAAAAAGCCTACCATTGGTTAATTGCCCCCAAATACGACTTTAAAAATACAGAACTTTTCAATAATAATAATTATTATTATTATAACGTTCTGTCTGAAATGGATTATATATTGCTGTGAACAGTTATGCTCTGGCCGCCCAGGCCATTGATTGATTGAAGATTTTATTAACAGATTGCAGAATGGGTACAATACAGTACAGCTCAATATGTGAGGTTTTTGTCCATTGCTCACTTACTCGCTCTGTTCCTTTAAGCCTACTCGCTCTGTTTCCATTAGTTTTCTGTTAATCATTGCATTCCCCTATTCACACGCTTCTTCCCATAGACGTCGTTGATTGGTGCTCCCCCAACCACACGCTTGTCAATCACATCCCTCAGCTGTCACTGCTTGTCAATTAAGCTTTCCCTGATTATTTATACCCCGTTTCCCCATTCAAGTTTTGTTGGATCGTTTTGATATTTCAGTTGCATTCGCCGTTCCTGCCTTGCCTGCTGTTTTTTCCCTGTGCTTTGCCTCCAGGATATTCAAGAAGCCTTTGATCCTATTCCGTTTTTCGTGTGTTTTTATAACACTGAAGATTTCCTGCTTTTTATCAGACAGTCACTCACCCAGCGTTTAGCCCTTTTTGGATTGTTTCATTGGGATAATATTTTGGCCTAACATCACCCACTGTGTGTTTACACACCGAAGATATTATCACTTGGATTTGTATTTTGGGACTTCGCTCACAGTGTTTATTTTGCACCGAAGATTTCTATCACGTGGGATTGTGTTTGGAACGTTACTCACAGTGTGTATATACACCGAAGATTCAGTCACTTGGATAACTCTGTTTTTGGGTACAAGTCACCTCTCCTGTCACCTGCTCTGTTCCAACTGCACTCTGAGCTAACTCGCTCCCTCTCTCCCTCTCGGTCCCGCAACCACCTCGGAGATTCTGCCGAGAGAAGTCTGCAGAGCGGCTCTGACGTCATCGACCACTTCCCCAGACTACCATCCCGGGAGAAGCTGCAGAGCAGCAACATTCATCCTTGCTTGTATTCAGTCTTTGTTTGAACTCTACCAAGTCTATGCTGTTTATTTAGTGTAAATAAACAAGCCCTTGTTTTTGGCAACTCTGAATCCTACTCTCTTGTGTCGTTGCGTTTGGGGTCGGTGTCAAACCATAACATTACGATCCAACCAAAATGACGACCCCAGCCGACACAGAGAGGGTCAGAACCGCACTAGCTAATCAGATCGAGTTGACCAAGGATCACAGTCACCAACTAGAGAGGGCTGCGGCTGCGGTGCAGGATCTCAGGGAACAAGTCCAGCCTATTCAAGGGTCACTGGCCGCTCTGGCAGGACAACAATCTGGTATTCTCGTTCAGCTTCACTCGCTGAGCGACACCGTTAACGCTTTACTCCCCTCACTTCCTTCAGGAGCATTCCCCGCAGCCCCAGCAGTTCCCACGTACCCCGATCCCGCACCTCGGGAACCCCGCCTCTCCGTCCCACGGCTGTTCGACGGCAATCCCGAGGAGTGTGCCACATTCATCATGCAATGTGAGTTGGTTTTCCGTCATCAACCAAGCCGATTTACTTCTAGAGGGTCCCAAGTGGCCTATATGACAAACTTGCTTTCAGGCCGGGCTGCCCAGTGGGTCACTTCCTCCTGGGCAATGGATGCAGATTTTGTTTTCTCCTATCCAGACTTCGTGGCGGAGCTCCGCAGAGTGTTCCACCATCCAGCCCGTGGTCTGGACCCTGGAGCCCGGTTGGGGACCTTCCGACAGGGGAGCGGCGGGGTGACTGACTACGTCCTGGAGTTTTGACTGGCGGCGGTGAAGAGTGGATGGAACGACCCTGCACTTCGCCTAACCTTCCTGAGGGGGCTCAGTGACGCGGTCAGGGACCAGCTCGCTACCCGGGAGGTGCCCGACTCCCTCGAGGACCTGTTTAGCCTCGTCATCCGCATCGACGGTCGCCTCCAGGAGAGAAGGCGCGAGAGGACCCGACTGTTACCTCCTGAGGTACCCCGGATTCCCCGGACGCATGACGTCACTCCTGGACGCCCTGCCCTCAACACGACTGGTGGTAGCGGATCCTCCCGTTCGGTTCGCGAGGAGGAACCCATGCAGCTGGGACGCTCTCATCTGAGCCAGGCTGAACGTGAGGCAAGGCTCAGGTCCGGTCTCTGCCTCTACTGCGGAAGGGAGGGACACCGAATCGCCAACTGCCCCACCCGGCCAAAAGATCAGGCTCGCCGACACCCCGGGAAATCCTGGTGAGCCGTTTTTCCCATTCCCAGAGCCGCGCACCACCTGGCCACCTGGGGGGACCAACGAGCCACGGTGGAGGCCCTCATCGACTCTGGGGCAGACGAGAATTTCCTCGACTTCGAGTTTGCTACCCGAGCCAACATTCCACTTGAGGACCTTGTGAGGCCCTTGGAGATCTTTGCGTTGGACCAACACCGCCTGGCCGACATCTCTCAACGCACCGGCCCAGTCGTGCTGACCATCGCTGGGAACCACGTCGAGAGAATCCAGTTCCTCATCACCCGATCCCCCCTTGTCCCGGTGGTCCTGGGTAGGCCCTGGCTCGCGCTGCACGAGCCCCACATCGCCTGGTCCTCCGGTACCATCAAGGGCTGGAGCTCCTCCTGTCACGCCCTGTGTCTGCAGGCGGCGTCCTGTCCCCCGCCCCGGAGGTCCGCTGGTGAGTCGCCTCCGGACCTCTCTTCCATACCTCCCGATTACCACGACCTCTTGGAGGTTTTTAGTAAATCCAGGGCTCAGGCCCTTTCACCTCACCGCCCCTACGACTGCGCCATCGACCTCCGCCAAGGGGCTCCCCTTCCCGGCAGCCGCCTTTACAGTCTGACCGTTCCGGAGAAGAAGGCGATGGATCTGTACATCTCTGAGTCATTGGAAGCAGGACTCATTCGGCCTTCCTCCTCCCCGGTGGCGGCCGGTTTCTTCTTTGTTGGGAAGAAGGATGGGGACCTGCGACCCTGCATCGACTATCGCCAGCTCAACGAGATCACCATCAAGAACAAGTACCCACTACCTCTCATGAACTCCACCTTCGAGCCACTGACCCAGGCTACCGTCTTCACCAAGCTGGACCTCCGGAGTGCCTACCATCTTGTCCGTATCCGTGAGGGCGATGAATGGAAGACCGCCTTCAAGACCCCCAGGGGCCACTACGAGTACCTAGTGATGCCGTTCGGCCTCACCAACGCCCCGGCGGTATTCCAGGCACTCATGAACGACGTCCTTCGTGACATGCTGGAGGTGTTCGTGGTGGTGTACCTGGACGACATCCTCATCTTCTCCAGGACCCTCGAGGAACACATCCAGCATGTCCGCCGTGTGCTGGAGCGCCTCCTCCACAATCGGCTCTTCGTCAAGGCGGAGAAGTGCCGTTTCCACTCCGACTCCGTCGACTACCTGGGCTTCATCGTTGAGAAGGGCTTGACCCGAGCGGATCCTCGCAAGATCCAAGCTGTGGAGGATTGGCCTGAACCCACCACTCGGAAGGAGTTACAGAGTTTCCTCGGGTTCGCCAACTTCTACCGAAGGTTCATCCGGAACTACAGTCAAGTGGCGGAGCCACTTACCAGACTGACCTCTCCCGCTCTGCCGTTCGACTGGTCCCCAGCGGCATGTGCTGCGTTCCGCTCCCTCAAGAAGAGGTTCACTTCCGCCCCTATCCTGCTCCACCCTGACCCCAAGAGACAGTTCATTGTAGAGGTGGACGCCTCGGATACTGGACTGGGCGCTGTCTTATCCCAACGTTCGCTTTCGGACCAGAAGGTACATCCTTGCGCCTTCTACTCGCGTCGGTTCCTCCCTGCCGAGAGGAACTACGACACCGGCAATCGGGAGCTGCTGGCGGTCGTGGCTGCGTTGGAGGAGTGGCGTCATTGGCTAGAGGGGGCCGAGGAGCCTTTTACCATCTGGACGGACCACAAGAACCTGACGTTCATCCGCGCTTCCAGGCGCCTCAACGGTCGGCAGGCGAGATGGGCCAGCTTCCTCAGTCGGTTCGACTTCTCGCTGACCTTCCGCCCCGGTTCCCGCAACACGAAGGCCGACTCCCTGTCCCGGTTACACTCCAAGGGGGCTCCACCCTCTGAGGACCCGACTCCCATCCTCCCGGAGGCCCGAGTGGTTGGAGCCATCACCTTGGGCATCGAGGGTGTCGTTAGACGTGCCCTACGCTTCCAGCGTGCTCCAAGCAACGTTCCTATTCATCGTCTCTTCGTCCCCGACTCTGTCCGGTCCCGGGTGCTGCTTTGGGGCCATACCAGCCGGTTCGCCTGCCACCCGGGCGTCCATCGCACGTTCTCCTTCCTGGCTCGTCGTTTCTGGTGGCCCACCATGCGGAACGACGTCAAGGAGTTCGTATTGGCCTGCGCGGTCTGTGCCCGCAGCAAGGCCTCGCACCAGGCACCCTCCGGGCTCTTACAGCCACTTCCCGTTCCAAGCCGTCCTTGGTCACATGTGGCGCTAGACTTCGTCACAGGTCTTCCCTCCTCCCAGGGGAACACTTGCCTTCTGACCGTGGTGGATCGATTCAGCAAGGGGGTTCACCTCGTGGCCCTTTCCAAGCTTCCCTCGGCGGCCGAGACGGCGGACCTCATGACTCACCACGTGTTCCGCCTTCATGGGTTTCCCCAGGACATCGTCTCTGACCGGGGGCCCCAGTTCACCTCCCAGGTATGGCGGGCCTTTTGCAAGGGATTGGGGGCGACGGTCAGTCTTTCCTCTGGTTATCATCCCCAGACTAACGGACAGACGGAGAGGATGAACCAGAGCGTGGAGTCTGCTCTTCGGTGTGTGGCAGCCGAGAGACCGGCATCCTGGAGCCGTTTCCTTCCCTGGGTTGAGTACTCCATCAATTCAATGGTCAGTTCCGCCACCGGCCTCTCACCATTTGAGGTTTCCCTGGGCTACCAGCCCCCTCTTTTCCCCGCACAGGAGGCGGAAGTGGCAGTTCCCTCCGTGCAGGACCACCTCGACCGCTGCCGACGAGTTTGGGAGATCACCAGGACCGCGCTGCTCCGGACATCTGAGCGCGCCTGTCGTGGGGCCGACCGGCGCCGGGTTCCTGCGCCGACTTACCGCCCTGGGCAGAGGGTGTGGCTCTCCGCAAGGGACCTCCCGCTTCGATCCTCGGCCAAGAAGCTCAACCCCCGTTTCGTCGGACCTTTCGAGGTCCTGAAGGTACTCAGTCCGGCGGCCCTACGCCTGAAACTTCCTGCGTCCATGCACATTCACCCCGTGTTCCATGTCTCCCGGGTTAAGCCCGTCTCCCTCAGTCCCCTGATGCCTCCAGCTCCTGATCCTCCGCCTCCCGTGTTGGTGGATGGTCACCCCCAGTGGCAGGTCCGCCGGTTGATGGGCGTTTGTCGGCGGGGCCGGGGGTTCCAATACCTGGTGGACTGGGAGGGTTACGGCCCTGAGGAGCGTAGCTGGGTCTCCCGGCAGCTCATCGTGGATCCCGGCTTGATCACTGACTTCCATCGTGCCCATCCTGACGAGCCGGGTCGGCCTGGTCGCCGGGTGGCTCCCGTGGAGGGGGGGGTACTGTGAGGTTTTTGTCCATTGCTCACTTACTCGCTCTGTTCCTTTAAGCCTACTCGCTCTGTTTCCATTAGTTTTCTGTTAATCATTGCATTCCCCTATTCACACGCTTCTTCCCATAGACGTCGTTGATTGGTGCTCCCCCAACCACACGCTTGTCAATCACATCCCTCAGCTGTCACTGCTTGTCAATTAAGCTTTCCCTGATTATTTATACCCCGTTTCCCCATTCAAGTTTTGTTGGATCGTTTTGATATTTCAGTTGCATTCGCCGTTCCTGCCTTGCCTGCTGTTTTTTCCCTGTGCTTTGCCTCCAGGATATTCAAGAAGCATTCCTCTTGGACACCCTTTTCCCGTGGCGACGCGCTCGCTCCGTTCTGTTCCAACGCTCTTTACGCACAGCGCCTGGGTGAGTTTTTATGACTGTCTTTGATCCTATTCCGTTTTTCGTGTGTTTTTATAACACTGAAGATTTCCTGCTTTTTATCAGACAGTCACTCACCCAGCGTTTAGCCCTTTTTGGATTGTTTCATTGGGATAATATTTTGGCCTAACATCGCCCACTGTGTGTTTACACACCGAAGATATTATCACTTGGATTTGTATTTTGGGACTTCGCTCACAGTGTTTATTTTGCACCGAAGATTTCTATCACGTGGGATTGTGTTTGGAACGTTACTCACAGTGTGTATATACACCGAAGATTCAGTCACTTGGATAACTCTGTTTTTGGGTACAAGTCACCTCTCCTGTCACCTGCTCTGTTCCAACTGCACTCTGAGCTAACTCGCTCCCTCTCTCCCTCTCGGTCCCGCAACCACCTCGGAGATTCTGCCGAGAGAAGTCTGCAGAGCGGCTCTGACGTCATCGACCACTTCCCCAGACTACCATCCCGGGAGAAGCTGCAGAGCAGCAACATTCATCCTTGCTTGTATTCAGTCTTTGTTTGAACTCTACCAAGTCTATGCTGTTTATTTAGTGTAAATAAACAAGCCCTTGTTTTTGGCAACTCTGAATCCTACTCTCTTGTGTCGTTGCGTTTGGGGTCGGTGTCAAACCATAACACAATACACACAATTGTTAAGGGGAGGCAGACCAGAGAAAGACTTTCGTCTTGTTTACATCAGGGTCCCCCATTTTCAATTCATAATGACATTTATGACATACACAACATACAGATATACAGAATATATATATCATGGCATTTTTATGATATGACAGATATGCAGTACTGTATACGTAGCATAGAACGCATATTTAGAGATTGTCTATATCAGTGGTTCCCAAACTTCTGTTTTATGCGGACCACTAGATTGTTATCAAGAACATTTGCGGACCACCTCGTATGCAAACAGTAAAACATAAATAAACAACTGACTTAAACCCAGTAATACACGAGATCCTCTTCTTGGACCAAGTAGGTTTCGTCGATAATCCAATGTACAGTTACCCCCACGGCCACCCGCCTACCCATCCCCCCCCCACCCAACCACCTCCAATGTACAGTTCCCCCACCCCCACCCCACCCACCTACCCATATATATACTGCGCTACTAAAGTAGGACTTTCTTTTCAGTCCAGTTTCTTACCCTCCAATAGAGTCACAGACGTAAAGCCTCCCCGCGACGCCACGTGTGGGAGTAAGGCCAAGTTCGCCTACCATCGGTATTGAGACATCGTGTATATTAATATTTGAATAGTCATATTTGGCACTATATCGTCGAGTTGGACGTAGTCTATTAAGCTAATAATAGTCTGTTAATATATAGTGCTTCGTGCGGTGAGAATACTACCGTAGTCAGTACCCCATCGTTTCGGGCAGAGAACTGGCTGCTTACCCAGGGTGGTTGACCCCATGTGAAGCTGCACCCGAGGAGCCCCAGAGCCGACGAGCGAGTGGACCTGTATACCGGATTATTCTACCGACGACAGCCCGCCTTCCCAGGCACGGATTATGCTTTGTATACTTTGATTATTCCATGGATAAAGACCCCCGACACTGCCGTGTGTTGGAACCCCCCCCCCTGGAGAGGACGCAAGGTGAGGAGACGCTCTGCAAGACGAGGTCGCTTCACGTCTCTCCCCCGTGGACCGGAGAGAGCCGGCCCACAAAGAGTCCACCTGCTTTCATCTGTGGTCCAAGGATCGCCGGCGCATTGAACGGCACTACAGTGGGTTCACCTGAGATACCCTCGGCCGGACGAGGCAGCCGGATTCTACCCCCCCCCCCCCCCCCCTCCTACTCCTGTCGGCTTACAAGCGACCGGATTAACCCCCTCTAGTGTATCTAGTATATAATCATTAAAGTATCATTGCTGTTATTCCTTAACTATTCCAGGTCGTATATTTACCACCTGCGCCTTCAGAGATTGGACATTCTCTGTTGATATACCGACGAATACTCTTTGCCATAAAAGTGCATACTATTTCAATTCATGAATGTAATTAAGTGATTAAGTGCTTGTTCTACACACCATCGCTGTGTAGAAATAAAGACCTGTTTCGACTTCGTACATTTGTGTTGGATCCGTTTCATCTACGTGAGAGTGTTTATGATAATATATTTATGCCGTGTACTGGGTGGCCGAATATTAAGTACAAAGGTAGTGGTAGTAAGTATCATATCTAGTAATACAGTCAGGGAATTGTACCCCTCAGTTACAATTGGTCCTTCGAGCCGGAGGGTAATTAGTGTAATATTAATATAGTGTTATTAATATTGAAATGGCCTATGATGAACACTCCACGAAACGATCCTCCTAACCAACGCCCGCAGCGCGAACGACGGCTCCCTCAGTACTTAGAGGCTTACGCTGTCAGTCAACAACCTAGTCTTCTACTAACAGTAAACGCGGTAAAACTAGAAAGTAAAAGTATGTCTAACCCCAACGCCCAGACTACCCCGACCATAGAGGCCCCTACGGGCTCTAATGTAACTGACCAAGTTCACGGTGGGGACCAGTGGGAACCAGACATGACTTCACACCCCGCCAGTACTGAAGAAGTAGTCCCCGATGAGTCCCGGGAGGAATACAACGCTACCGAGAGAGAACTCGGCACGGAAGAAGACGGGGAGAGCACCGTGGAGATAGAACTCCAAGGCTCCGCAAGGAGTACCCCGAGGGAAGGCTCCCCTATACAACCGCCTTCTCCCAGCGAGGCAGAGAGGACCCTACAGCAGGCCTTCCTCATCAGCCTGAACGCCGCTGCTGAACGCGACCGACTGCAGATCCAGCAGCGAAGCGAACACGAGCAGATACGTCTAGAAATAAGACGCATTCAGATGGAAGAGAATGTGGCCCGAGAACGAGCCGGTGCTCAACGGGACGCAGCGCGCGACAGACAGCAGTCGCAACTAATAGAACAGCTGATCAGACGGACAACACCCTCTCCCTCCGCCAGAGGCTCCAGGAACTCGTCTAGACACACCTCCAGGGGGGCATCCCCTAGCCGAGTAAACAACCCTGATCTTGACCAACAGACGAGGTCTATACCCCCCACAGACCACCTCCCCCCACCGGTCCAAGCGAGACCTAGCAACCGGGAAGGAGCAGCATATCCTGTGGAGAGGCTAAACCAGAGACTACAAGCACTGGATGACCTAACTGAAGACGAAGAGGAAGAGGAGGAGAACCACGCCCGAAGACAGCACAGTACTCTACCGGACCAGGAGGTCCGGTACAGCCCAGGCTATACTCCCGCGGAGCTGCGCTACAGACCCCCGACTCTATACCCGGGTGAGCACGACGCACGACCCGCACCGAGGAACAGCACCTGGACAAGCGGGCCATGGTACACTGCCGGTACCAGCCCATACCAAGGAGCGGGAGGAGACTCGCCTAGGAGGCCTCTCCCCCAACGCTCGCCGATGTATCCACAGTCAGCGTCATACATTGGCACGCCTATGGTACCCGACTTCACCCAAGAGAACCGGGCCCAGTATACAGAACTCCGCATGTGTCTGGAGACCATGTTGGTGGATGTATTGGATGAACGCCACAAATACGCCATCCTACTGAAGCACTTAAAGGTACCCCGCGCACATAATATAGCGCTCGCCTACGCGACTTCCACCACGCCATACACAGCAGCGCTGGTAGCATTGGACCAGAGGTATGGGCGCATATGGGATTACGTGATCCAGGAGATCCGACACATCGACCGCTTACCCCCAGCAATAGACAATCGAGCACTGGACGACCTGTCCATCAGAGTGCAGTCCCTGGTAGGGATGTTGGGAGCGCAAAGAGAGAAGGGGAGGCATGAACTTTACGCCAACTCAAATGTGGAAAGGATCCTGGAGAAGCTGCCGCCCGCTCGTCAGGAGCGCTTTAGGCGGCAGAGGGACCACAGAGACCCGAATGGCCCCGAACCGAACCTCCTCGATCTAGCAGACTTCCTGGCGAGAGAAGTCAGCAGCCTACGGCTAGATACATTCGGACGGAGCACCCCTGGCTCCAGAGAAGGAACCAGACGACTAAATGATGGAAGAAGATCGGTGACTGTGATGCACCAATCGGAGTCAGTACCGAGCAGCAGGAGCCACAGTACCCCCTCCAGAACGGAGAAGTGGAAGATAGTGTGCCCCTACTGTGAGAAAGAACACTGGCTAGCGCAATGTGACTCCTTCCCCAAGCTGAACGCGGAGGAAGCAGGTCAATGGATAAAGTCCAACAAGCGCTGTTTTCGCTGTGCGCGCTCACACATGGCAGCCGAATGCCGCTTAAAGAAAAGGTGCACCAAGTGCGATGGAGCCCATCTGGACATACTTCACGACAGTAACAGACGGCGCCCTTCACCTGCACCATCCAGCCGCAAAGCGAGCGTCATGTACATCGATCCCGCCAGCAGCAGTGGAGCCCGAGTACTCCTAAAAGTAGTGCGTGTGACACTAAGCTACCAGAATAAAGTCCTGGACACTTACGCCGTCCTCGATGACGGGTCAGAGAAGACCCTGCTGCTCGCCTCCGCTGCGGCCCAGCTAGGGCTGCGGGGAAGCGAAACCCAAATGACAATTCGGACAATAAGACGAGATTTGAAGACGATAAAGGGCGAGAATGTCTCATTCTCTATCGCAGCAAGCGGCCAGCCTGAGCGACGGTACCAGATTGCAGACGCTTTCACCAGCCAAGAAATAGGACTGTCGCGGTACACATACCCCGTCGCCAAGCTGATGGAGAAATATGCACATCTGCGCAAGTTACCGATCCCGCTCATAGACAATGCTATGCCGACCCTGTTGATAGGCTCTGACCATGCAGACCTCATTGTCCCGATAGACCGGGTTCATACCGGACCCCGAGGCTGTCCTGCAGCAGTCGAGACCCGTTTGGGATGGACTCTCCAAGGCCCGCTCGCCAAATCTCTCAACCGAAGTACAGCCACTAGATGTCTCCACTCCCGAGTCACAGAGGGAGAAACCGCACTCCTGCAACACGTAGAGCGGCTATGGACCTTGGAACAAATGCCCTTTAAGACCGGAAAGAAAGACATTCGCTCTAAAGATGACATTTACGCCATTCACCTCCTCGAGACAGGGACCAAGAGAGTCCCGGTCAACGGCGTGTTGAGATACGCCACGCCACTCCTGCGGCGAGAAGGAATGCCTACTTTCCACGCCAAGACAGACGCCACAGAACGGTACCTGCTGAACACGGAGCGGCGCTTAGCCAAGAACCCCGCCCAAGAGAGTGTATACCGCGCTGAGATTGAGAAGCTCATCACAGCGGGACACGTCACAAAGATGGACATTAAAGAGGCTGACCAGACCACTGAATCGTGGTACGTGCCCCACCACAAGGTCCATCACAACGGTAAAGACCGCATAGTATTTAACTGCAGCTACCAGATCGGATCCCAAAATCTAAATAAAGAGTTACTGCCCGGTCCCACACTCGGCCCCTCCCTACTCGGCGTTCTACTCCGCTTCCGCCAGGAAAAGGTGGCCATCAGCGGGGACATTAAAGGAATGTTCCTGCAGGTGAGATTAGTAGAGGCGGACAAGCCCCTGTTACGGTTCCTATGGAGAGAGAAGCCAGGAGATGAGCACCCAGCCATCTACCAATGGGAAGTCCTCCCCTTCGGAACGACGTGCAGCCCCTGCTGTGCGACATTTGCACTACAGAAACATGTAGCAGAGGACCCAGCAGCCGGACGAAGAGGTCCGACACAGCGTAAAGAACAGCTTCTACGTAGACAACTGTCTACAAAGCCTTTCAACCCAGGAAGAAGCTGAGGCTCTCCTGATTAAACTCCGCGCCTCATTGATCAAAGGCGGCTTTGATCTCAGGCAGTGGGCCAGCAGCGATCCGCAAGTACTGCGCAGCCTCTCCTCCGAGGACAAGGCAGCCAGCAGCGAGACCTGGATGGCTACAATCCCGGGAGAAGCCCAGGAGATGACCCTGGGATTGGTGTGGCGATTCAAAACAGATTCGCTTCACTACAGACACAAGCCCCTGACTACGGAGCAGGGAAGGCCGGCGGCGGCGCCGACCACCAGACGGAGTGTGTACACAACACTCGCCCGACAATATGACCCGCTAGGATGTATTCTACCGTACACCACCAGGGCAAAAATGATTGTACGAGCATTGTGGGACAAGGACCAGGGCTGGGACGACCCCATTCCCGCACACCTTGCATCCACCTGGAGAGAGTGGGAGATGGAGCTCCACTCACTCCCAGGCGTTAATATGCGCCGAAGCTACTTCCCACCCACGGTGAGGCCAGAGACATGTAAAATGGACTTACACGTCTTCAGTGACGCCTCAGAGGTCGCATACGGATCAGTAGCCTACTTGCGGGCCCAAGACCAGGGGGGAGAGATCTACACAGCATTTGTCCTCGCCCGCTCGAGAATAGCCCCACGCAAGCAACAATCTATCCCACGTCTAGAGCTCTGCGCAGCCCTAGCCGGAGCGCACCTAGCCACGCTCATCCAACGTGAGCTCACCATACCGGTGTCTAGAACAATCCTGTGGTCAGATTCCACGACGGTACTCGCCTGGATCAAATCGGACTCATGCAAGTACAAAGTCTTCGTGGGAGTCAGAGTCACCGAGATTCAAGACTTAACCGAAGAGTTAACCGGAGAAACAGAGTGGCGCTACGTTGATACAAAACAGAACCCAGCTGACGTCATCACCCGGGGGATGCCCCTGGATGACCTCACCCGTCGCAATGTCTACAGTGACGGCCCCGCATTCCTAAGACTCCCGGAAGGACAGTGGCCCATGCCTATCCCGAGGGAAGCAAGTCCAGAGGAGGTGGAAAATAAGAAGTCTGTGTTCTGTGGATTGAGCACCGTAGCCTCCACCGACCCTAACATAGACGATTGCACGTCCATAGAGAGTGCACAACAAAGAACATTCCTGCGGTACCACCCGGAGTGCAAGTCCCCCGCTGATATGTCAGCAGCTAACTACGAGGAAGCAGAATTGCTTCTACTGCAGCGAGCCCAGAGAGACTCGTTCCCCGATGAATTGGCCTGTCTACAGGGAGGAAAGCCCGTCCCATCCGACAGCAGATTAATTCACCTGGCCCCCGAGAGCGACGCTCATACCCTCATCAGAGTGGGTGGTCGCCTACGCAGAGCCCCCAATCTACCGGATGACATTAAATACCCGATCGTATTGAACAGCCGACACAAGGTCACAGAGCTGATTATAAAGAAATACGATGAGGATGTACATCACGCAGGAGCAGAAAGAGTCTTCGCGGAAATCAGACGTCGTTACTGGATCCTACAAGGAAGAGAGGCGGTACGACGCTTCCAGCGAACATGTCTAGACTGCCGCAAGTGGCGCGCGCAGCCCAGCATACCAAGGATGGCTGACCTTCCTCCATGTCGCCTCCGAATCGGTGACAAGCCATTCCACTCAACGGGTATGGACTGCTTTGGCCCGCTGCACATAAAGAAAGGAAGAGGAACCGAGAAGCGGTGGGGTATTGTATTCAAATGCATGACCACCAGAGCGATACACATCGAGCTTCTCCCGACCATGAGCACAGACTCATTCCTTATGGCCTTCCGAAGATTCACATCACGGAAAGGAAGACCGTCTACCCTATTGTCCGATCATGGGACAAACTTCAAAGGCGGCGAAAGAGAGCTGAGAGAGAGCTTCCAAGCTATGGGCCCAGAACTTAAGACCCACCTCGCTCCAGCACAGGTTGATTTCCAATTCAACCCCCCAAACGCACCCCACTTCGGTGGCACTTGGGAACGAGAAGTGCGCTCCATAAAGACAGCCCTGTACGCAGTACTTGGGGCCCAGACTGTGGCGGAAGAAGTCCTAATGACAGTCCTCACGGAGATTGAGGGAGTACTTAACTCGAAGCCCCTCGTATATGTCTCCAGTGATGTGGCGGATATCGACCCAGTTACCCCCAACACACTCCTGATGGGGCGGCTAGATCCTGCATTACCCCAGACAATGTACCGGCCTGAAGAAGCGAACGGCCGACGAATGTGGAGGTACAGCCAAGTATTAGCCGACAAGTTTTGGAACAGTTTCCTACTGCACTACCTACCGTCTCTACAGACCCGCCAGAAGTGGGTAAAGGAGAGAGACAATTTGACAGAAGGAACAGTCGTCATGATTATCGATCAATCACTGCCCAGAGCTATGTGGCCGGCCGGCCGCGTAAGCAAAGTGATCACCGGTGCCGACGGCAAGGTCCGAGCAGCTGAAGTGCTCGTCCAGGGTCGCACTTACACCCGTCCCGTGGCAAGGCTCATAGAACTGCCTCGACTCCCAGACACAATCGATGATGACCATGACCCTACAACCCTATGACTTTGTGAAGTTGACTGACCCCTACAGCAAACCCTTATGTGTAAATAGACAACGCGATTAATCTGTCTCTGTTTAACTGATTAGGTCTGGGACCTATTCAGGGGGTGGCTGTTGTGAAGGGCCAGATTAAACCGAATATATATATTTATTTATATATATATATTTAATTGTATTTGTATATTCTCTAATATTCCCTGATATCCCTTGTATATTCCTTGTACAATATGCATTGAATATCCATTCTAGCCTACTGAACATCCCATAATAGTCTCCATTCTACTATTGGTCGAGACCTTGGTGCCAGGCTGCCATACCCCTCAGACCCAGTTCAAACGTACCGCTCCACATGTACGAACAAGTCCTAGTTCCGCGTAGGAATCTGGCTACCGCACCACTAATGGGACTATTTGTTCATAGTGCGTATATATACTGCGCTACTAAAGTAGGACTTTCTTTTCAGTCCAGTTTCTTACCCTCCAATAGAGTCACAGACGTAAAGCCTCCCCGCGACGCCACGTGTGGGAGTAAGGCCAAGTTCGCCTACCATCGGTATTGAGACATCGTGTATATTAATATTTGAATAGTCATATTTGGCACTATATCGTCGAGTTGGACGTAGTCTATTAAGCTAATAATAGTCTGTTAATATATAGTGCTTCGTGCGGTGAGAATACTACCGTAGTCAGTACCCCATCGTTTCGGGCAGAGAACTGGCTGCTTACCCAGGGTGGTTGACCCCATGTGAAGCTGCACCCGAGGAGCCCCAGAGCCGACGAGCGAGTGGACCTGTATACCGGATTATTCTACCGACGACAGCCCGCCTTCCCAGGCACGGATTATGCTTTGTATACTTTGATTATTCCATGGATAAAGACCCCCGACACTGCCGTGTGTTGGAACCCCCCCCCCTGGAGAGGACGCAAGGTGAGGAGACGCTCTGCAAGACGAGGTCGCTTCACGTCTCTCCCCCGTGGACCGGAGAGAGCCGGCCCACAAAGAGTCCACCTGCTTTCATCTGTGGTCCAAGGATCGCCGGCGCATTGAACGGCACTACAGTGGGTTCACCTGGGATACCCTTGGCCGGACGAGGCAGCCGGATTCTACCCCCCCCCCCCTCCTACTCCTGTCGGCTTACAAGCGACCGGATTAACCCCCTCTAGTGTATCTAGTATATAATCATTAAAGTATCATTGCTGTTATTCCTTAACTATTCCAGGTCGTATATTTACCACCTGCGCCTTCAGAGATTGGACATTCTCTGTTGATATACCGACGAATACTCTTTGCCATAAAAGTGCATACTATTTCAATTCATAAATGTAATTAAGTGATTAAGTGCTTGTTCTACACACCATCGCTGTGTAGAAATAAAGACCTGTTTCGACTTCGTACATTTGTGTTGGATCCGTTTCATCTACGTGAGAGTGTTTATGATAATATATTTATGCCGTGTACTGGGTGGCCGAATATTAAGTACAAAGGTAGTGGTAGTAAGTATCATATCTAGTAATACAGTCAGGGAATTGTACCCCTCAGTTACACTTTCAGTGCCGGCCGTGTTTTCCTTTTTACCCCCTTGAATGCCTCCACCCACTTCAATGATAGCGTTAAAAACGCATAATCTATGTTTTAAATTATGGCTATGTGTCTAATCTGCCCGTCGCCTATCAATGACTTGTTTGCAGTCAACATTGTCGAAACGGATTGTTTTTTAATCGGTTCATATCCTTTTCATAGCATTTCGAAAAGCTATCGTTCTCTCGAAAATTTCAGGAAAATAGAAAGATTCCGTCATAAACAGCATTTATTGGAATATTCTCGAATACACTAGACACGTTGTCATTTGTCTGCCTATTTATGAATCGTTTTCAAATAAACGCTAGATTATCGATAGTATATGTGTACTTATGCACGCTATAGAAGCGAGCTGAGAAATCGATTCTCTTATTTCCTCAACAGCACACACACACACACACACATACACATACGGGACACGCTGTTATCTCAGTGAAAACAGCTCTGATTATCCTAAAACTGGTGACATAGACTCCTTACCTTAGATCAGATGTTCTCCAAAAAGATTATTCCAATTCCTGATCGCCATTCCAAATATCGATCGTGTTTATTGATTGATTGATTGGCTGCTGTAAATATATATTCCAGGCTGCTTTCCATCTCGCGATCACTTCCCTCTTCATCAGATCCCTCGCCAGCATAGTGGAGCCAGTAGGCTCCCCCCCCCAGAGATCCACCAGTGTAATCGAATGGCCTGCAGTTACACAGGGCAGGGTTAGAAAAAAATAAAAAATTCAAGGGCTTTTTTTGCCCCCCTTAATTGATTTTCGGGGGCTTTTTTTTGTATTTCGGGGGCACTGAATTTTTATGATGAAAATGGTTATTAACACTTTAAGTGCCGAAAACGTGTTTAGGCGTCCTTCCCCGCCATGCTCAAGTTGCAGAGGACGCCGTAACTCGTCTTTAATATCAATATTTCAAAAATCTGTGATCGGAATCATATTTTCCATCCGCAGCCTTCACACACAGTTCTGAGCTCCTCTCAAACCTCTAGCGGTTCAAGAGCGCCATCTGGTGGCCGATCGGCAGAAGCGCCAAACAGGAAGTTATGTGGTTGAAGTGCTGATCGTCCATATTACTTCCGGGCACTCTCTCTATAGGTCCCGGGACTCGATCTCGACACAATACATAGCGATCCGTTGCCAATAACTCGATAAACAACATGATTTGGACGTATATACTATTATACAACCTGGAAATAGATCGCGTATTTCTACATCCCATAATAGGAATATTTCAGTTCCATGCTCATCGTCCAACGGCGCGAGGAAGATACGGTAAGATTCAGCGTTATTTTTGAACGTGTTCGATATAAACTGCTCTGATGATCATATCACCCACACTAGATGAATGATATAACGCTGCCCACGGAATTATAAGCAATCCCCCGCCCATCCGGTCATCATCAGATGATACGTAGAAACTTCTAGAAGTACGTCCAATTGAAATTTTTTATCTCGCACAGATTCCTACCAAACTCTATTTCATCATCAATATAATGCATTTGGGGCTACAGTATAAATCACGTTCTGGAGAAAGCTGCAGAAAGAGATGAAAACATACTTATACTTTAGACCATATTTTACTATGAATATGTGAATGAAAAAGTTTAACGTTGCTACACAATGAACAATACATATAGGACCTTGAATGGGCCCTAATAATGGCAATTTAGCAATAGAATTTAAAAAGTTATAGCCCTGCAAAGAAGGGGAACTTTTCCATAGACGAATAGAGCTGGCAAGGGATGGTGTATCATGAATTTAGCCTTAGGCAATCAAAGTGTTAAACATCCTTACATCCAATTTTTTTTTACAGATGGGAGCGTTGCAGTGTTTGCAATGGAGGAGAAGTTTGGTTCACTTGTAAATAAACTATTCACATAAATTAAACAAAACGTAATGTTAATATCTCCATCAGGGTTTCCGTTAGAAAATACTGGGGCCGGTCTCCGTGTCCTGGAAGATTTCAATCTCCCGGACAAATGTGAGAAATTCCGGTCAGTTTATTGAGCTTAAAAACAATTGATAGGCAGGCTATATAAAGAATGACATCCTCAAGGCATGTAGATTTATAATATTTTAACTTAAAACTAGGCTACTTTTGCGTATACAGTCATTCATATATTCCAAATAAAATAAGTCCCTCGAGACTCTGTGCTGCTTCTGACTTGAAATCAAATAGGTGTCTGTGGGCAGTCGGCCCGACATTAACAGCAGTCTGTTATAATCACATTTTTATGAGCTAACGAATTCCGTTATATTGGACATTTGTATTAATTATATCAAGCGAAGAACTGAGAAATTTGGCAGAGAGAGACGGCAACATTATCGCGGGGTCCAACGCTGCGTGATCGCTGAAACCAACGACAACCTCCGCCTCCCAACGAAGCGATAAACTCATCCCAATAGTATGCAACTGCAGAGCCGCAGAGCCAGCGGCGCTATCAGGTCCGGTCTGGGGACCGCTCCTCAGCGCCACCCACCCAATGGCTGAATTGCCAATGGCTGAATTGGAGTACTGCACTGTGCGGGCACAACTGTGAGCTCTGCGGCTCCGCAGCTGCACGCCTCTCGTTAATCCAGCACCAAGCTCCCGCACCAGTAAACTGTCTGGGGCATTTTGTGCCCCCCTTAAATGATTTTCGAGGGCATTTTGTCCATTTTCACGGGCATTTTGCCCCGAGCCCCCGTTAATTTTGCACACTGACACAGGGATAGACGATAGGGGGCGGTATTTTCCCATCGGAGCTCCTAGAGGGGCTGCTGTACCAACGGGAGACTCGGTTGATGAAATATGAATTCAGATCGCTAAAAAAAAATAAAACGACAATTAGCTTCGTCTGCACTCAACGGGGGGCATGAAATTACGTCATAACACGTCGCTGGCACTCAAAGTGCAGACAGGTAAGCAAAAATATAAGAAAAGTAATAAGAGAGTATTGTTGAAGGCTGATGGTATTTATTCTGATGTTTTATCTGTCCACAAGGGGGTGCCACAAGGTTCTGTTCTAGGACCATTGTTATTTACAATCTATATCAATAATCTAGGCAAAAATGTTCCAGATGCAAACTTTCATTTTATGCTGATGACACTGTAATTTACTGTTGTGCTACTACTTTGACAAAAGCTCTGGAAAGTTTGCAAAAATACGTTTAAAGAAATAGAATCCCAACTTCAGCAACTAAAGCTTGTTTTAAAGGGGACATGTACTATAAATGTCATTTTTCAGTCTCTAGCATTGTATTATAGTAATAGGAGTTAGTATCAATGTGTTTTAGTGTCTAAATACCATATTGGCGGATTGCTCTGATTCAGCTCAGATAATTTCCTGCTCCAGTAAATTAGTCCATCCTGATTTGAAGGCCTGAGTCACGTCATTCAGGCTCTGGGTAGAAGACAGTGATGTGATTGGCTCTGTGGTTGTAGCTAATGCCCGCCCACAATCTACCTAGACTAGACAGCGCACTTCCTCATACTGCGAGGCAGTGAAACCTGACACCTCTGCATACTCTGGAGGGAGAGAGAGAGAGAGAGAGATAGAGAGGGAGAGGGAGAGAGAGAGAGAGAGAGGGAGACAGAGAGAGAGAGAGGGAGGGAGCACTTGGGGGGGGGGGGGGGGGGACCTGCCGCGCCACACGGGAGAGGGGAGGAAGGGAGGCCCCCCCCTCCCCCACACAAGCTGCCGCAGGGAGAGAAAAAACGAAAGGAAGAGACGGCCTGTCTTTTTTCTCTCTCTCTCTCTCTCGCACCCCCCCCCCCCACACAAGCTGCCGCAGGGAGAGAAAAAACAAAAGGAAGAGACGGCCTGTCTTTTTTCTCTCTCTCTCTCTCTCTCTCTCTCTCTCTCTCTCTCTCTCTCTCTCTCTCTCTCGCACCCCCCCCCCCCACACAAGCTGCCGCAGGGAGAGAAAAAACTAAAGGAAGAGACGGCCTGTCTTTTTTTTCTCTCTCTCTCTTTCTCGCACCCCCCTCCCCCCTCTCTCTCTCTATCTCTCTCTGTCTACCAGTCGCAAAGAAAAGTGCCTTGTCTTGCCTCTATACACACATTGCAAAGCATTCCAATTCAGATTGTGTCGACCTTTAAATACCTTGGCTTTTTACTTGTCTTTTAAACCACACGTTGAAAGCCTCGTCAAGAAGCTAAAAGTGAGGTTGGATTTCTTTTTCAGAAACAAATTGTGCTTTTCTTTTAATGCAAAGAAGCAACAAGTTGCTGCCACTTTTTTACCAGTATTAGATTATGGTGATGTTTTTACATGAATGCCTGTTCCACCTCACTACACATGTTGGACACTGCTTACCATGGTGTATTAAGATTTATTTCTGGATATAGATCACTTACCCATCATTGCACTCTGTATGCTAAAGTTAACTGGCCGTCCTTGACTGCCCGTAGACTGCTTCATTGGTACACCTTCATTTATAAAGCAATTATTGGTCAGCTCCCTTTTTACCTCGGTTCATACCTCACCATCACATCAAACCCATTTTACAGCTTACGATCCCAGAACTATTTATATGCCTCAGTACCCAGAACCCGCACAGAGTTTGGGAAAAGGGCCTTCATGTTTTCTGCTCCCTCTGCCTGGAATGGACTTCAAAAAACTTTGAAACTGCAGGCCCTCAAGTCACTACCATATCTGATTTTAAAGGGCATTTTAAAGAATGAGATGGGAGAATGTCGCTGCTTCACTGCACAATGTGGTGTTATAATTTATATTTTTAACCTGACCTTCTCTCCCCAGCAACCTCCTGCAAAGCCTCACCTTCCATCCTCTTTCTACCTTTTTACCCTACCCTCCAATCTCCCCCAATCCCATTCAATCTAGTTTGCTGCAGCTCAAATGTATCCCGTTGCCCCACTTTGCCTTTTATGTCTCTGTCTGTGTTTTGTGTATTTTGTATGTTTGTTTTTGTTTTGCTGCCATTTTGGCCAGGTCTTGCTCGAAAAAGAGATCTTTGATCTCAAGTGACTACCTGGTCAAATAAAGGTTAAATAAAAATTTGCCAGGATCACTCTGAAACTATACAATATTCACCACGGTATAACACGCAAACGTATACATGATAATGTATTTTGCACATGTTGAACGATGGATATAGCCATAGTATTGTCTCCTTAGCTATAATATAGAATATAAATATAGCCCTGCAAACACCGCAACGCACAGTGAAAATCCCTATACTTTACAACGCTGGCCAACTAAGTACAAAGATGGGAAAACAGCATGGCAGTCAATGTGTTAACAATTGTGTGTATTGAGCAGTACTGTATTGTACCCATTCTGCAATCTGTTGCAATTTTCAATCAATCAGCTTCATGTCGTACAATTAGCGTTTTACGTCATTGAAAGCCGATTTGGCTCGTGCTGTCTTTGCCGTATAATCCGGGAATATTGAGATGGTCATATCTTGAATCTTGATCCGTTGCAGTGTCTTAGCTTGTTTCAGGATGTCAACACAATCCGTGTGGTGGTGTAAGCGGACAATTATGGGCCGGGGAGGCTCATTTAGTCCTGATTTAGGCTTCAATGTGCGGTGCCAGCGGTCCAAAATGGGTTCCTTTTGTAGCTTGAAAGCGTCCCTCAGCAGCGCTGCAACTGCCTCAGTGGAGGATATTGTATATATCTACGTACGCCTCGACCGCGCTTCTAGGTCCTATTGACACATCTGTTGTCTAGTCTTGTCAGCTCTGCAAACATGTGTTCAACTTTAGCTTGGAGAGCTACAACATCATCGGTGCACGTGGACAGCGTGTGTCCTCCACCTCACCCACAGCTTGTCTCAGAGTGTACATTTCAGACTGGATGCTAGTGATGCTACTTGTTAGCTCTGCTTTCACTGTTTGTAGCTCTAGCTTCATAGACGATAGATTCTCATCCAAGGCCATCTGGAGCTCCTTCCTGAAGATGGCAGATATCGATGAAATTAATTCCCTTTTTGAAGTCCTCTCGGGATGTCGCGAGCGTTTATGTCTTCGGCTGATGATGTTGGGGGAGAAGGGTCTGTGTTAGGCGAGGCTTTTGCTGGTATTGTAGGCCGCGATGTTCGCATATCCGTCTTTGTCCGTCGCTTCGACTCTTTCGGGTCTTTTGACATTTTGAATGGTCAGGAATCAAAGTTGAGCTTGTCCGTGTAGAAATATTTCCAAAGAAAAAAAGGTGCTTATTTTAGCGTTTAGGGGTTGCTCCGCCGGAGCAGTGACAGCTGCCTCCTACTCCATTGCTCGCTAAACCGGAACTTTTCTTGGTTTTCTAACTCCTTGTCAAGCTGCTGGAGTTCCTCAAGAGTTGTACATGGCCCGTTTTCTAGAATGTTCTCCTCTGCCACTGCCCCATCTGCCAGCATTCCCAGAGGAAAATAAAGGTCACTTTAAGGAAAGAACTGATGTGGTTCTTGTATAGTATAGTTTACATATAGCAAGTATAGCAATAAGGATATAGAGTAAAAACTGTATATTATATAGTAGTGTACATAGGACCCAGTGCCTTAAATCCGTAGCTAACATTGTATTGCACTATCTCAGGACTTAAGCATGTCTATTTTATCATGCCTATTTTATGTCTATTTTATTACATGTTTATTATGTCTATTTTATTATTTTGTATTATTGCACAATCAAAGCGGGTATGCCCTGGTATGTATGTGACAAATAAACCTCTTGAATCCTCTGCATAGACATTATATCTTGCTGGTTTTCAATTATTTCTTGCAATTTTTGCAAGACCTTTGTGCGATAGTCTGTGGGGTTAAATGTGAGCGTAGGTGTTTCTGTTAAAATGCAAATAACCACTGGTAACACTTTACTTGAATACACAATACCTACATAATTCTGTCATAACACTGACGTTAAGCTTATACTATGTCAAGTGTTATGTTATGCACAACGCTTCAC
The DNA here is from genome assembly GCF_963971535.1 of Notolepis coatsorum. NCBI lineage: Eukaryota > Metazoa > Chordata > Actinopteri > Aulopiformes > Paralepididae > Notolepis > Notolepis coatsorum. Next base: position 95,476,823 of record NC_140168.1, read on the forward strand.
CATTTTCTCAATAGACCACCACAACACTTCCGGGATTCTGAAATCATGGCAGAGAGAGCGGGGGGAGAAAATGAATGAATGTGGATGAGAGCCTTGACATTGAGTGGTTGTTGCTATGGCTGTGGGGGTGCGGGAGACATGATCCAATAGACTTTTATACGCCTGAGTCTCCTGAACACGGAGAGACCAATCCCAAGTCGATCGTCACTTTCTCTGCCGAGCTATAGTCACTTTTCTGCACCTACTTCCGAACTACGCATTCGCAGGTTGGCCACGGAGTTTAGGTTCATCAACCCGCGCATGCGGAGTTCGGGAGTAGGTGCGAAAAAGCGACTATAGCTCGGCAGAGAAAGTGCCGATCGACTTGGGACTGGTTATATTTGGAAAAAATAGAACTTAAAAACAACCATGGGATAACGTTCTGCACAAGTGAAGTGATCATGGAACCATGGGAGAACATTCTTTTTTAAAGTTCCTGCAACGTTTCTGGAATGTTCTGAATTTAAAAATACTGAAATAGAACGTTACCAGGACGTTACGAAATGGTTCCTCAAAAAATAACCAAATGGGAACTTTAGGCTAAGGTTAGTGTAACGTTCTGTGTTTGCTGGGTCATTGTCAATTTGTTTGTAATATATGTTTATTAGATCAACATAAGCATAATAGATCTAGATAACTTAGTTACTTCACACCTTATTTCACATCTATGGGCACAGAGGTAACTACTATGACAGACAGATATGACCAATTTAACAGAAAAAGGTAACAAGTCTTTCCTCCTTTCAGCCATAGGCCACACCAGGATTAACAAGCAGCATCAGGGCTGCAATGCAAACAGTTGTCTTGGTGCTGGGAAGACTGAAAGGTTATAGGGTGGCAATATGCTGGATATACTATAAGACTTTTTAAAGAAATGTAATTCATGATCTTGATCTGATAAACCTTTAACCTTGGGCTAAACAATACATAGATTAATTGACATGTAATTGATATTGCTAGTAATATAATATATAATATCCATTCCATTGAATATATAATTTCAGACTGAATTATCTGCACTAGTGGTCTGGGTACTCTTAATTGCTCCCCAGAACAACACAAACTAGGAACAACATTGATATAGGACAGATACAACCACAATTAGGGGTGGGAATCACCAGTTTCATCACGATACCATACGATATCGATTATTTGGACAACGATACGATATTTTCCGATATCACAAAGTCTGCCACGATACGATTCGATTCAGGTGCCTGCGATCGATATGAGACGATATTATATGCCCATTTAACACAATCAGTAACATTTAAATCAACAACCAAAAAAGGCAATGGAAATATCATTTGACATTTTTATTTTTGATCTCTTCCAGACATTTAAATGAAAAACAATCTATTGTTTTTAATACAAATAGACCTCCTGTTCACTGTTTTTGGTTCGTTTTTATTAAACATTTTTTTTAATATTAATATCCTATCACAGCGCTGTATTTTGGCTGGAAAAGGCATATTGGGAGTCAGAAGGTGCAGTACCGGCCAGATCCTGTTAGTGGGGCTATCTCGAGAATGCAGTAACCCCCCCTCCTTCCCAGTCCCTAGTGGACCTCTGCTGTTCTCTCTATCGCTCTATCAGCTTAGCTTAGTTACTTGGCTCACGCTAACGCAACGTTAATTTCGGTATTTAACGTGACGTGGGCATAAAGGAATGGCGAGGATGGAAAGCATGTTAGATGCATTTGACCCTTTGTGGGGGAAAAAACAACAGGCACTTATTTCGGGCAAAATAGGCGGACTCTGAAGCAATGCTGTCTAACGTCTACACACGCTGAGCTGCTCAAAATAAGAGTATCGCAATATGAATCGATCTTTTTACATTGCATCGATTCTATTTGATAATTGATAATAGATCGATATATAACGATCTGGATCGATGTATCGTCCCACCCCTAAACACAATGTCACATTGCAGGCAACTACAGATTCACTTTTAAATCACATCAACAACTACATTTGGAGGATACAAATATTTTAGGACTTTGATTGATTGATTGAAAACTTTATTAACAGATTGCAAAATGGGTACAATACAGTATGGCTCAATACAAAACAACTGCTAAGAGGATGCAGACCAGTTTACATCGGGGTCCCCCATTTTCAATTCATCAGGACATTTATGACATACAGATATACAGAACTGTGTAGTAAAAAGAGATCATAAGAAATATATACATCCGAAGGGGAAGAAACTGTACATTGGTGGGGGAGGGGGAGGATTTGGACATTTACAGGGGCCAGTTTCTAATTGCAGCCACCCGTAGGTGCCCTTTGAGAGCAGTTTTGAAGGAGGGTAGGGATTCACATTCCTTCACGGTTGTGGGTAGGGCGTTCCACATTATTGTGGCATAATTGCGAAACGTGTTTAGTCCCTTGTTTGAGCCGAATCTGGGTTGAACATGATTTGTGGAACTCCCTCTGGTGTTGTGTTTCGTGGAATTCACTGACCCTTGGGAAGTATTTAGACATGTACATGGGTATCCCAGTGGTGTAGTATATCTTGTAATAATAATAATAATAATAATAATACATCTATTTTATAAAGCGCTTTTCCAGGTGCTCAAAGACGCTTTACATGGGCAGGAGAGACAAACTATGGCAAAACAAAAAACAGAACAAAACAGAACAAAATAATACATGACAAAATAAAACAGAATTAGAGGTCAAAAGCAAGATTGAAAAGGTGAGTTTTGAGGGCTGATTTAAAAGATGTCAGGGTGTTTGCATCACGGATATGGCTGGGGAGGGCATTCCAGAGGGAGGGGGCAGCAGCAGCAAAGGCCCTGTCGCCCCAGGTCCGGAGCTTGGTCGTGGGAGGTGTTAGGAGGTTGGCATCTGCAGACCTAAGGCGACGGGTGGGCGTGTGACGGTGGAGGAGGTCGGACAGGTAGGGAGGGGCAAGGTTGTTGAGGGCTTTAAATGTGATGAGTAGTATTTTAAAATGTATCCTGTATTTGATTGGAAGCCAGTGGAGGTCGTGGAGGACAGGGGTGATGTGATCAGAGCGACGGGTGGAGGTGAGCATGCGGGCAGCAGAGTTTTGGACATATTGGAGTTTATTGAGAATAGTGTTTGGTGAGCCGTAGAGGATGCTGTTGCAGTAATCTAGTCTTGATGATATGAATGCATGAACCAGTGTTTCAGCAGCAGAGAGTGATAGGGAGGGGCGAAGACGAGCAATGTTCCGGAGGTGATAGAAGGCCGATTTGGTTATGTGGTTCACGTGGGGGAGGAAAGAAAGGGTGGAGTCCAGGATGATGCCAAGGTTACGGACGTGAGTGGAGGGGGTGACAATGGTACCATCATTGTAGACCAGGCCCATTGCAAGTTGCTGTACTCTGCTGTATAATATAGCATTGTATAGCAGTGTACATAAAGACCCAGTGCCTCATCCGTAGCTAACAGGGCCTAACAAAATTAATAGTTGGTTTCAGGTTGCCGACCGACCCTGCCGATTTAGGTGCGACCCAATATATTTTATGAGTTTTTTAAAAAAAAATATAAAAAAAAAAGAAATCGATTTTTTTTTTTTTTTTTTTTTTTTAGAATAAAGTTTCATAGAAATCTTAGTCAAACATTTAGTATTATGGATATTAAACATGCTGGCAGAGTACATGCATCCATGTTGTTGTGAACATTTTAATTAAATAAAGAAATTCCCTATCCATAGTCGCCGTGGGAAAGAATAAAATAAAAAAAAAATAAAAAAAATTCCCTACCTACCCATGGCCAAACTGACAACCAACCTGAAACCAACTATTAGTTTTGTTAGGCCCAGTGTACTGCACTACCACAGGACCTAGCATGTCCTACCATGCTCTGTAAATAACTCATGTACAGATACCGATATGCCCTACTTTGTTTACTTGTCTATTGCACAATGTCGCTCTATTGGTTGGATTCTTATTATATATTATTACTATTGTATTATGCACATCGTTGCGGGCAAGACCCCCCGCATTTTACTGTATACCTGTATGCCGTGACAAATAAAACTCTTGTATCTTGTACTCTGTCCGTCGTCTACTCTAAGCCATCCTAGGTTGTCAAAATGTGCAGGGGTAAGGTGGGTTTTATGAGTAAGGCCCAGCAGTAGTCTGACCAGTTTGTTTTGTGATGTTTGTAGTAGCCTTGTTTTAGGGCCTTTTGAGGTGCTTTGGTACCATGAGGTACCCTTGAATGAGTGCTCCTGCCAGAGTCTTCAGGGTATTCTTGTTTACCAGAGAGGAGATCCGGTACAAGAATCTTGTTCGTTGGTTGACTTATTTGATTACATTGGTTGCCATTTTGTCACACGAAAGATTTGCCTCTAGGATGGAACCCAGGTAGGTAATTTAATCTTTCCTTGTGACAATAATGTCACCCACTGTAACAGAGAAGCTGTTGCTATTTGATCCAAAGAGAATGGATTCTGTTTTACCCAGGTGTAATGATAGTTTATTATCAGCGAGGCAGATGCAGATTCTGCCGAGTTCAGAGCTGAGGGCTTTTTTAACCTGCAACTTGTCCCTGTCAGAGACCAGCAGGGCTGAGTCGTCCGCGAACAGGAACAAGTTGCAGTCACAAGCTGATGACATGTTATTTGCATAAATTAGGAACAGTAAAGGTCCTAGTATGCTTCCTTGTGGAACACCACAGCTCACTGGGAGTAGAGCCATATGAAATCCGTTTTATTATTTTCCAAATTCCATTGAATCTTTTCCCAAATTCCGTTTTTTTCGTTTTAATATTTCAGAATTCTGTATTTTGCTTTTTATGCTCATTTTACCATCAGAAATAGTGTCTAATAAGTGGGAATGAATAAATGTCCACAATTGAATAAGATATAACAGTCCATTTAATGTTTTTAAGTGCTGCAACTCAGAAATACAGTTCAATTTTACACAATATTTTTCAAATAATATTATGACAAAATAAAAATGCACACAAAATAAAAATACACATTTCAAGTGTAAACAATAGATACAGCTCGTTTATAAAGGACAGTGTGTAATGACAATCGTTTGCATTAAACAAATGGATGGGTGCACCAGATTTAGCTAGAAGCTATCATTTCCATCTATAGTCCTATGTACTGTAGGGCTGCAACTAACGATTATTTTGGTAGTCGACTAATCTGTCGATAATTTTTTCGATTAGTCGACTAATCTAACGATTATTTTTGTCACACCCCCCATCTCTGTTTCCTGTGGGCGCGGCTCCTTTTCCGGGCTCCAGTGCATGTTTTACCTCACATGCTCAAGTCTGCACACCTGTTAATGTCACCCTGTTGTCTGCCTTAACAGTTAACATAACATGATCCCATAGTAAATTAAAATAATGACTCATGAAACATTTGAATTTGGATCTTAAGCAACTTGCTTAAATCAAAATGTATTTGAATAACAAAAATACAATACAACAATCAATTTCAACAAAATAAAAAAATTTAATAATACAAATTAAAGTGCAAGTGTTTAAATGTAAACAAAGAAAGAAAATAAGTAGCAGCATCTGCCCCCAGCACCGCGGCTGATGGGGATGTAACTTGGTCCAGGAGGGTGACTTGGAACAGCTGTAGGGGGAGAGGAGAGGAGGATGACAGATTTGTTGCTGTGTGTGAGAGGAGTGTGTGTGTATGTGTGAAACTTTATTTTAGATGATGTACTGCATAATGCCATTAACGTTAAACCATGGGAAAGCTATTTGGAACTTGGCTGGCTAGGCTAAAGACGGCTCACGTTAGCACAGAGTGTCGTGTTTTTGCAGACTGACTAGCTAAGTAAGATTGTGACACACACTGCCACATTGAGTAAATGTGTATATAAAAGCAGCAACGCTGTAAGCTTGGCGCTGTTGTTTAGCTAACATTACGTTACATACATCATACCACAGCCTCGGTATAACTGAAATAGCGTGCAGCAACGCTGTAGCTTGGCGCTGTTTATCATTACATACAACATGCAACATACCGCAGCCTCTATAAGCCCTAGCAATAGAGTTCGCTTAGCAAGCATTATCCATATCCATGAGACGTTCTGTTTTCCAACATGTAAGCTAACGTAAAAAATACAATACTATGGCTAAAACGTATCCATGTTCCGAAGCTCTGGGGTGCATTCTTTCTTCTTCTTACCCGGGTCGTTACTACAGAATGCAGTCAGACAATGGAAACGATACTGCCCCCAGCACTTCCTGTAGTGCATTGCAGTTACAAATGAACATTTGCGTCTCTGATTTTTTTATACGACGCATCGACGCAAAAATTCCCCGTCAACGATTTTTATGATCGACGTCGTCGATTATGTCGACTAATCGTTGCAGCCCTAATGTACTGTAACGTTAGCTATTTAATCACAATAGTGTCGCACGTGTTTTTGCGGGTCCAGTCCACGGAACGTTGACAGAATTAGCAAAACACCTTATCGCCGGAGACATAAAAGTCATTAGGATACTGCTCTGCTCCGAATTTAGGGCTTATTGCGGAATTTCTTAGCTTCTTTTTTGCAGTGTCAAATTTCCCACGGGATAATAAAAGTATTTCTATTCTATTCTATTCTATTCTTGACGACGTTAACACAGAATCAGCGAGACGGCAGACACTTGGACACTGCTGTGTTGTGTGTAACACACAGCGGTCCCCGGTCATGTTTGCTTTGCACCAAACGTTCCACCCAAAAACGGAATTTCGGTCCAGATTAGGCCAAATTCTGCAATATTCCACGTTTTGCAGTTGATTTCATTTTTATTGGTCAATTCCGCGATTCCGTCCACGATTCCGTGAACGCGGATTTCATATGGCTCTAACTGGGAGGGGGGGACAGCGTACCGTTCACCTCCACCATCTGTTCTCTCCCCTCCAGGTAGGATTGCATCCAGCTCACTGATGAACTAAATTGTTAAAAATCAATCAGAATGGAGTGATTGACAGTGTCGAAAGCCTTTTGGAGGTCCAGCATGACCATGCCGCAGTATTTGCCCACGTCCACCTCTTGTTTCAAATAGAGAAGGCATGTGTCAGTGGAATGGGATGTTCTGAAGCCAGATTGGAATTCGTAGATTCGCTTTTTTCCCGCAAGGTAAGAATAGAAACAGGGCGGTAGTTGCCTAGGTCTAATTTGCTGCCTTTTTTGTGCAGGGGGTCACTCTCGCAATTTTGAAATCTTTGGGGACATGTCCCTGTTTTATGGAGAGGTTTATTATGTGGGTTATGACTGGGGTGACTTGAGAAATACAAACTGAATGAATGCAAAATATACACACAATCTGAACTATTTATTGGTGTACTTCTCTCTTCTCCAGGTACAATTGCTGCATTGCTCCCCAACAACAAGCAGCGATATGAATGAGTCAAGGCCTCACTGCTGTGACCAGTGTGGAAAGCGCTTCATCAAAAAGGCCACTTTTCTAATACACCAGCGCATCCATACAGGAGAGAAGCCCTATAGCTGTGACCAGTGTGAGAAGAGCTTCAGACAATTTGGAGGCTTACAGACACACCAGCACATTCATACAGGAGAGAAGCCTTACTACTGTGACCAATGTGGAATGCGCTTCAATACCTCTGGACACTTAAAGACACACCAGCACATTCATACAGGAGAGAAGCCTTACTACTGTGACCAATGTGGAACGAGCTTCAGTACCTCTGGCAGCTTACAGACACACCAGCGTATTCATACAGGAGAGAAGCCCTATAAATGTGACCAGTGTGAGAAGAGCTTCAGTCAATCTGGCAGCTTAAAGGAACATCAGCGTATTCATACAGGAGAGAAGCCCTATAACTGTGACCAGTGTGAGAAGAGCTTCAGTCAATCTGGTGACTTAAAGAAACATCAGCGTATTCATACAGGAGAGAAGCCCTATAACTGTGACCAGTGTGAGAAGAGCTTCAGTAGATATGACAGCTTAAAGATTCACCAGAACATTCATACAGGAGAGAAGCTCTATCCCTGTGACCAGTGTGAGAAGAGCTTCAGTCAGTCTGGAACCTTAAAGACTCATCAGTACATTCATACAGGAGAGAAGCTCTATCCCTGTGACCAGTGTGAGAAGAGCTTCAGACAGTCTGGACACTTAAAGACACATCAGCGTAATCATACAGGAGAGAAGCCTTACTACTGTGACCAGTGTGAGAAGAGCTTCAGTACTTCTGGCAGCTTACAGACACACCAGCGTATTCATACAGGAGAGAAGCCCTATAACTGTGACCAGTGTGAGAAGAGCTTCAGTCAGTCTGGAGACTTAAAGAAACATCAGCGTATTCATCATACAGGAGAGAAGCCCTATAACTGTGACCAGTGTGAGAAGAGCTTCAGTAGATATGACAGCTTAAAGATTCACCAGAACATTCATACAGGAGAGAAGCCCTATAACTGTGACCAGTGTGAGAAGAGCTTCAGTACCTCTGGACACTTAAAGATTCACCAGAACATTCATACAGGAGAGAAGCCCTATAACTGTGACCAGTGTGAGAAGAGCTTCAGTCAGTCTGGCAGCTTAAAGACACATCAGCGTATTCATACAGGAGAGAAGCCCTATAACTGTGACCAGTGTGAGAAGAGCTTCAGTCAGTCTGGACACTTAAAGAAACATCAGCGTATTCATACAGGAGAGAAGCCCTATAACTGTGACCAGTCTGACAAACAACAAAGTTGACCAAGTCCCACAACTAGGCCTGCCACGATAACACATTTTGCTGGGCGATTAATTGCCCCCGAAAATATCGCGATAAGCGATATTATTGCGACCGGTTAGAGAATTTTTTTGAGAAATTTATTTCCCAAAACTTTTATTTTGAAGCCCACCGCTCCGTATTTTCCGGTGTTTAAGACTTTTATTTTGAAGCCCACCGACCGGACCGGAAGTATTGTTGTGATTATCCTAGCCGACAACTTGTCTCGTCCGGTTGTGTTTTTTAGTTTTAACGTTAGCTACTAACGTTAGATGCAGCTACTACATGCAATCAACGATGAGGAGGAAGCGTCAAAGCAGTATATAATAGAATAGCTGTGGTGCGTAGGCACTGCAGCACGACTCGAAAACGACCTGCTATAATAAATTAATTCATGTTTAACTTGTCCCCGTCTCCAGTCCTTTGACTAGCCCCACCCGTTCATTGTAAACAATGATGCATGTAATTGTATTAACGTTATTCTGTGTTATTCTAACGTTACACTACAAATAACGCTACTTGGTTAAAAGGAGCAACACTATTGAGAAATGTAGTTAAGCTATGTGGTGTTGCCCCACGGAGCTCCTGTGCTGTAGTAAAGCCAGCGGCCCGCCTCCCAACACGGACAGTGACTGACAAGGGGCACTGGTTCCGCCTCATTAAAACAAAGGCGCAAATAGCAATTAATCGCGCCCGTCAAAATCATTGCATTCATTTTAATTATCGCCGCAATTAATCGATTTATTGCTTATCGCGGCAGGCCTACCCACAACAAATATTTACATAAAATAAAAAGATAAAAAGCATACAATAAAACATACACAATATGTCACATAAAGAAGGCAGGTCTCTCAAACTGTGAAAACCAAAAGCCAAAGGAAATAAACCTGTTTTGAGGCATGATTTAAACACCTGCAGAGTGGGGGCCTGCCTAACATGCAGAGGCAGCTTGTTCCAGAGCTCTGGGGCTGCCACTGCAAAAGCACGGTCCCCCCTAGGCTTCAGCCTGGACTTGGGAACAGCCAGGAGGAGCTGATCAGAGGACCTGAGGAACAGCCAGGAGGAGCTGATCAGAGGACCTGAGGGACCTTGGAGGAACATCAGGTTCCAGCAGGTCAGAGAGATAACCCGGTGCCAAGCCTTCAGACATTTAAAAGCAAACAGTAAAACCTTAACCTTCTCTCTCCCTATGTACATGTCGGTACATCTGGAGTTGTTCTTTGTGGATAACTGTTGTAGGAGCCTAATTCTAGGGTGAAAATGTTATCTGTATTGCCCCATTAGACATGTAGTTTATTGTCGTCTTTGTGCTTTGTGTTTATTATGTCATAATGAAATCCAATATGGAGACTAACCTGGTGTACTCCCCTTTTTTCCCATGTTCTCCCTTTACCTCCTATAACATGACCTAACTACTCCTATAACATGACCTATAACATGACCTAACCACTCCTATAACATGACCTATAACATGACCTAACCACTCCTATAACATGACCTATAACATGACCTAACCACTCCTATAACTAGGGGTGGGACGATACATCGATCCAGATCGATATATCGATCTATTATCAATTATCAAATAGGATCGATGCAATGTAAAAAGATCGATTCATATTGCGATACTCTTATTTTAAAAATCCCCTGGTGAGCATATCCACCCGGCCGCAACAACAACAGTATCTCAGCGCCCTAACCCTAACCCTAACAATATCTCCGTGTGTGTAGACGTTAGACAGCATTGCTTCAGATTCCGCCTATTTTGTGACCCTTTGTTTTTTCCCCCACAACGGGTCAAATGCATCTAACATGCTTTGCATCCTCGCCATTCCTTTATGCGCACGTCGCGTTAAATACCAAAATTAACGTTGCGTTAGCGTAAGCTAACTAAGCTAAGCTGATCAGAGCCATATAGAGAGAACAGCAGAGGTCCATTAGGGACTGGGGAAGGGGGGGCATTCTCCCTGTGTGTGTCTGCGTTTGGAAAGAGGGGTTTTAGATTGCGTGTTGTGACTTGTGAGTTCCAAAAAATGTAACTTAAAGTTTAAAGCTCAATTTATCAAAACGTGGCACTTTACAGTGAACAGGAGGTCTATTTGTATTAAAAACAATAAAAAGAAATTAATTTAAATGTCTGGAAGAGCTCAAAAATAAAAATGTCAAATGATATTTCCGTTGCCTTTTTTGAGTTGATCTAAATGTTACTGAATGGGGCCATGGGCATATAATATCATCTCTTATTACATGGCGCTTTGCGCGAAAATGCTTGATCAATAGCGCTCTGTTGCCCATAGCAGCGGTCAGTTATTTCTCGATAATTCACAGCTGCCATGGGCAACCGAGCAATAATCACCGGTAATATGGGTAACTAGCGCTATTGACCAATCACAATCAAGCATTTAGATCGCAGTCACGAATGCTAAGCTCAGCATATGCACAGCTGCACTCATCAGTGCAATCAGACCACAGACCTGCCGGCTGCCGGCGATAATAATAATAACTTTATTTGGGCTGACAGCGGAGCCACAGAACAACTGCGTCTGCATTTGATCTCGTCTTGTCGATGGTGTAAAATGAATTAGGTATATTGTTAGTAAGTTAGCCATGTAATAAGCGGGATAATGTATAGCCTATATCCCTTACATATCGATCGCAGGCACCTGAATCGAATCGTATCGTGGCAGACTTTGTGATATCGGCAAATATCGTATCGTTGTCCAAATAATCTGTATCGTATCGTGATGAAACTGGTGATTCCCACCCTACCTATAACATGACCTAACCATATAACATGACCTAACCACTCCTATAACATGACCTAACCACTCCTATAACATGACCTAACCACTCCTATAACATGACCTAACCACTCCTATAACATGACCTAACCACTCCTATAACATGACATATAACATGACCTAACCACTCCTATAACATAACCTAACCACTCCTATAACATGACCTCACCACTCCTATAACATGACCTAACCACTCCTATAACATGACCTCACCACTCCTATAACATGACCTAACCACTTCTATAACATGACCTAACCACTCCTATAACATGACCTAACCACTCCTATAACATGACCTCACCACTCCTATAACATGACCTCACCACTCCTATAACATGACCTCACCACTCCTATAACATGACCTCACCACTCCTATAACATGACCTAACCACTCCTATAACATGACCTAACCACTCTTATAACATGACCTCACCACTCCTATAATATGACCTAACCACTCCTATAACATGACCTCACCACTCCTATAACATGACTTATAACATGACCTAACCACTCTTATAACATGACTTATAACATGACCTAACCACTCCTATAACATTACCTATAACATGACCTAACCCAGTGCTTCTCAAACTTTTTCTGTCAGGCCCCCCTTTGGCAGACCAAAATATCTTGGGCCCCCCCCCCCCCCTCGCCCCAACAAAATAGTCATGAAATGGGCCATGTTTAAATTTATTGAAATAACACCAATATCGTGACCTTTCAAATTGACAACACCTTCCCTCGCGAGAGCCACCTTGCCTCGCTGTGAAACAGCACTGCAGAATGGTCAGCTCCCATCTCCTCACACAGCGCAGAGAACAGGCGCGCTTTCAGAGCTCGGGTTTTGATGAAATTTACCACGTTTATAACTTCTGTCAAAACCTCATTCAGCTCAGGGCTAAGCTGTCTTGACGCTGGCGCCTCTCTGTGAATTTACAGTGCGTCCATTGCGCGTTTGTCGAGACCCCCTTGATGAGCGCCTGTAGCCCCCTCCTTTTCCCTGCCATGGCCTGCGCACCACACAGTTCTCCCATTTCAGTCCATGTTCTGTCAGGTAACTGTCAATAATTTTGAAGAGCTCATCAGCTGTCGCTCTGTTTTTGACATATTTGCAAAACAGCAGATCTTCACTCAGTGACTGGGAATTTACAAAGCGAACATAGGAAATAAGCAAACAGTCTTTATTGCTGTCAGTCTTTGACAAGGCAACACGCATGTCATCCTCAAGGCTCAACTTGGCCCTATATTTTGTTTTCAGAGCTGTCATGGATGAAAAGCCAGCTTCACACAGATATGTGGTGCTGAATGGTATCAACACCTTAACTGCTGCATCATGAGATACTTGGTACTCAGCACCACACTCTGAAACTAGCTCTCCAGGTGGTATCAGATGAGATTTCAATGAGTTCTTCCAAGAGTTTGGATGGAGATGTGTCAGGAAGCTTTGTCTCAATGTTGTCTATAAAGTTTTTTTTTATCAAGAGTAACTTGGTGATCCTTTTCTGTGTTTTATTAAATAATGATTTTCAGATTTTGAGAAATGGTCAAACTTATCCAAATATGGTATTTTCATGGAGAACAGTGCAGCTGCAACAGATAGCACTTTAGTGATAATTTTCTGTAATACATTTTTTATTTTTTTTTATTTTATTTTTTAATCTCAAGGCCCCCCTGTCATGCCTCTGCACCCCCCCCCCTGGGGGGCGCGCCCCCCACTTTGAGAAACACTGACCTAACCACTCCTATAACATGACCTAACCACTCATATAACATGACCTATAACATGACCTAACCACTCCTATAACATGACCTAACCACTCCTATAACATGGCAGGTAGTTTGAGTTTAGGTAGGCCCCAGGTAGAGTGGTACCATGTAGTTTTTGACCGCACTTAATTGCTAGTTTATGTTCATTTACCAAACCCTTTTTGTTTGTTTTATAGTTATAGGCTTTATAATCTTTTCTTTTGGACTGCAATTCGAAGTGTGTCGGACCAATCTCATGCCTGGAGCCTCAAGGCAACTCTGGTCCGTAAGATTGCCTTTACAACTGTGTTGATGCATAATGGCATGAATTTCTTATTTAAAAAAAAAATGTATTCACTCTGTACAACTTTTAGAGCAACCTTTGTGTTCAAAAATATCCCATTGACTCATTATAAACACTTTTTTTTAATACACAGCCTTTGCAGTTTGATTTTAGATTTCTTTCTCATTCCTAGGTGGTCAAATCCCTTTAAATTGGTAGGTTTTCTTTTTTCTAACAAGATGGTGCAATATTTTCATTGTACTTCCTGTGTGTCTGACGAACTTGAACTTATAACTACAATAAAGTTCAGAATTTAAATAATTTGGTTCCTACCAAGTCCTACCCATCGGAAAAATCTGTCAAAATAAATTTAGCTGCCAATCTTTGATACTCCAGGCTCTACAAAGAGTGACACGTTCAGCCGAACGCACAATCGGAGGGGGGCTCCCCACCCTCCAGAACATTTACAACAAGCGGTGCAGGGGGAAGGCTAAGAGAATTATTAAGGACTCGAGCCACCCGAACAACTGCCTCTTTGAACTGCTGCGGTCAGGCAAGCGATACCGGAGTCTCAAGGCGAGCACAGAAAGACTCAGAAGAAGCTTCTATCCCCAGGCCATCAGGCTGCTTAACGAACAATGAACACTACACAACAACAACCATCAAACGCACATAGCACACACATCCACACGCACACACTCACTTTAAACAAACACACTGTAGCACCCACTCCCCACACTTTATAGCACACACTCACTTTTAACAAACACACTGTAGCACCCACTCCCCACACTTTATATTTATTGATGAAGGATTGCACTACAACTCGTACACCTTACTGTAAATTGTACCTAAATTGTACCTCATCCCATTTCTGCATTTCTGCTTTGCACTATATAATATTGTACATTAGTACACTGCATAGTATTGTATATTATATGGTAATTCAGTTACGTCTATTCTGCATCGAACATTGTACATATGTCTATACTGAACACTGTGACCTCATTTTCTACTTCTAATTTACATGCTATACTATGTTATTTGATACTATCTTGTCTAGCACAGTCTCTGGAGCGTAACAGTAAGAAGCATTTTGTATGAAAGTATTCTGTACTTCTGTATGACAACTATTAAAGAAACTCGAAACTCGATAATCCCACCAAAAGAAAATCCATTTTGCATGTATGGGATGGAAAATAATTAACTTTTTGTGTGTTTTCTTCCCATAAGTCAGTTATAATCACAAAAACATTAATGGGGTAAAAATTCTGAAAAGGAATGAATATTTGATGTGTATGGTGAGGACTGAAGTTAATACTAGTATTCATAAAATAATTATAACAATACATGAATAGGTAATGTTTTTATGTCTTTATTGTGTGTTATTGTATTATACAATCTGTCACTGCACAAAAAAATAAAAATGTATCAAAATACATTTGCTGCCAATCTTTGACACTCCAGGCTCTGATAATCCCACCAAAATAAATCCCATTTTGCATATGTTTTTCACATGTTTTTTTAAGGGGTTAAAATCCTGAAAAGGAATGTACTGTACTATACTGTATGATCAGCACTGATAGGTGTAGTTAAATATACATAGTTGTAGTCAAATATACATTTGAATACTGTGATCAGCACTGATGGGTGTACAGTAGTTAAATATTAATTGTAATACTGTATGATCAGCACTGATGCAAAGACTGATGCAAAGACTACAGCTCAGCATTCAATACCATAGTCCCCTCCAAACTCATAGCCAAGCTCAGGGACCTGGGCTTGAACTATGACCTCTGCCAGTGGGTATTGGACTTCCTGACGGGTAGACCCCAGGTGGTGAGAGCAGGCAACTGCACCTCCTCATCCATCACCCTCAACATAGGGGCCCCCCAGGGCTGTGTTCTGAGTCCCCTCCTCTACTCCCTGTACACACATGACTGTGTGGCTCAGCGGAACAACAACACAATCATCAAATTTGCTGACGACACAGTAGTGGTGGGCCTGATCTCTGCAAACGACGAGAGGGCCTACCTGGAAGAGGTCAAGGTCCTGGCGGGATGGTGCCAAGAGAACAGCCTCTCCCTGAACGTCAGCAAAACAAAGGAGATGATTGTGGACTTTAGGAGGTCGGGGGTCAGGGACTACAGCCCTCTCAGCATCGACGGGGCACCGGTTGAGAAAGTGATCAGTTTTAAGTACCTCGGAGCCCACATATCCGAGGACTTGGACCACACACATTGACAGTGTTGTGAAGAAGGCACGGCAATGCCTCTACTTCCTCAGGCGCCTAAGGAAGTTGCAAGTCAGTCAGAAGATCCTTAAGAACTTCTACTCATGTACAATAGAGAGCATCCTGACTGGCAATATCACCTCCTGGTTTGGGAATAGCACCGCACAGTGACCCGTTCGCGTGAATATTTTAGGCAACCAACTTGTGTTCAGCGTTTCTCTGATTGGCCACTACGCCCATGTGACCGCGAGAGAGCTGCAGTGCGGAAATAGGCTGCATTCTATTGCCATTCTCTGCGACAAACTCTAACCTTAACCAACTCCGAAACAGCGCCTAAACTTAACCCTTCTAACCTTAACCAACGCCGAAACAATGCCTAACCTTAACCCTAACCATAACCAACTCCGAAACAATGCCTAAACTTAACCATAACCTTAACCAACTCCGAAAGAATATTGCCATGCTCTAAGACAAACTCTAACCTTAACCAACTCCGAAACAGCGCCTAAACTTAACCCTTCTAAGTCTAACCTTAACCAACTCCGAAACAATGCCTAACCTTAACCCTAACCTTAACCAACTCCGAAACAATGCCTAAACTTAACCGGCGAAAGAATGCACGTTAAAAAAAAAAAAAAAAAAAATTGAAGGGAATCGAACTTGTCACCAACGCACCGCAGGATCCACAGCAAGGCGGCGAACCAGTTGAGCTAGTCGTCGATGTTAAAAGAGGCGGAATTACGGCTGCATAATGCTGCCGCGGCAGACCTGCGCTCTGCCGCTGCCGCGGGGGCGTGGTTAGACGCAAGTTGGTTGCCTTTAATATTCACGCGCCCCGTTCAGCCGAGCGCACAATTGGAGGGGGGCTTTCCACTCTCCAGAACATTTACAACAAGCGGTGCAGGGATAAGGCTAAAATAATTATCAAGGACTCCAGCCACCCAAACAACTGACTCTTTGAACTGCTGTGGTCAGGCAAGCGATACCGGAGTCTCATGGCAAGCACAGAAAGACTCAGAAGAAGCTTTTATCCCCAGGCCATCGGGTTGCTCAACGAACAATAACACTATGCAACAACCATCAAATGCACTCACAGCATACACATCCGCACACACTCACTTTAAACAATCAACCCACTGCAGCACCCACTCTACACACTTTATATTGATTGGCAAAGAATTTGCACTACAACCCATACCTCAGGACACCTTACTGTAAATTGTACCTAAATTGTACCTCATCCCATTTCTGCTCTGCACTATATAGTATATTGTATATTAGTATATTGCATAGTATATTGTATGGTAACTCAGTTACTGCTATCCTGCACATTGAACATTGTACATATGTACATACTGAACACTTGTGTCTACATACGTGACTTCTATTTTTTACTTTACTTGCTATACTTATTTTATTTTACTTATTTTATTTCATACTTATCTTTTGTCTAGCACAGTCTCTGGAGCGTAACAGAAAGAAGCATTTTGTATAAAATTATTCTGTACTTCTGTATGACAACTATTAAAGAAACTTGAAACTTTAACTTTAACTTGAAAACATTACCGGACCTACCTGTTAAATAAACATGTTTCTACTGTTTATACACATGCAATATCAAAGCTTTGAAAGAAGATGTACAGTATGAGGGTTTATACTAAAATATGACCTGTTTGTAGTTGAGGGCAGTTGTAGAAGAATGGCAGGAAAAAATATTTAATGAGAAAATTTGTTTGACTCTTTGACGAATTGACTAACCTGACAACTTGGTAGCAAACAGGTGATTGTAATCACCAACAGCACAGAAGCTCCTTATACTGTATACTGGTAAGTCAACAACACAGAGCTTTGACTCAGACAACCTTGTTCTGACAGAGGAGCTCCTTATACTGTATACTGGTGACTCCGCCCATCAGAACATACCATTAACTACTAGGTCAACCAATTAACCTGATTACCTATAATAATCTACAAACTAGTGATAGACCGTTTAACTACTAGGTCAACCAATTAACCTGATTACCTATAACAATCTACAAACTAGTGTTAGACCGTTTAACTACTAGGTAAATCAATTAACCTGATTACCTATTGTAACTGAGGGGTACAATTCCCTGACTGTATTGATAAGTATGGTATCATTAAACCACTACCGTCTTATGTACATTCCTACTGGCCATACAGTACACAGGTATCTAATGATGAACACTTCCCACAATGACTCGGTTCCACACAAAACTGGATTTAAGTATTTATTAGCAGCAAAAGGTACATAATATACTTTACTTTACTTTACTTTGGATGCGCTTATAAGGCAAAGGAATGTGCGTAGGCAAATCAATAACGAATGTCCATTCTCATATTACGCAGGAGATAATCATACAACCTGAATCTTAGGGAATTATATCTATGGTACACTAGTAATATAGCGGGAGATACTGGTAGGGTCCCCCCGGTTGTAAGCCAGCAAGGGTAGAGGATTTGTCGGTAGTAGAGTCTGGGTCAACGATGATAAGGAGACTCCAAGTACAGGAGACGGTGCAATAAGATCTTGATCCGCAGACGAATACAGCTGTTCTCCGTAGCATGTAGCTCCACATGGAAGAAAGCTAGCCGGCCTCAGACTTCTGAGAGGCAGACTCGACGTGGCTCCTCACAGGTTAAATCCCACACACTTGTGGGTGTCGGCGATTCTCCGCTCCATTAATTACAGGACCAAAAGCAAATATAATCCAGCCGAAAAGGGCTATGCAGTCGTCGGTAGGTTATCCAGTGTACATAATCCACACGGTCCTCGTCTAGGGCCCCTCGGGTGAAAGCGCCATGGTAAGCAGCCCAGCCTGGATAAGCACTCTAGCTGATACGAGGAAACGTTGGTGATGCTGGTCACTGTAGAACTTTAGCCGCACGATACACTATCCACAAATAGACTATTACTGACTTAATAGAATAGGTCGAACTCGACGGTACAGCGTTAAACTCTGACACTTCAGTTATTAATTCGCACGCGGTCTCAATGCTCTATTTGGGGCCAAACAGGCCATACTGCACCGCACGTCGTATCGTGGGTGAGGCTTCAACTTATTGGGTAACTCTACTTCTGTATTCACCTGCACCGTATTTATACGCTTAGATGAATAAACTAGTACCAGCTTTATTCCTGTCTCATATCCTTGCGCAGTACCGTTCATGTCCAGGCATGTCCCCGGCGGTGACTTTGAACCAGACCTTGAAGGTATGGCCATGGCGCCTGTGGACCGCTGTCCAATAGGAGAATGAAATATTATGGTCTGTACTAGGCTAAAGGGATATTCCGTGTATATGTACAAGGAATATACAAGGGATATCAAACGATATACAAATATTATGCAATATATATCAATCAATAAATATATATATTCGGTTTAATCTGATCCTTCGTAACAGCCGCCTCCTAATTAGTCCCACCTAATTAGATAAGCAGAGACAGATTAACCGCACTGTCCACTACTCAATGTCTGTTGTGAGGGTAGGGCAGTTCACAAAGTCATGGGGTCATGGTCGTCATCAATAGTATCGGGGAGCCTTGGCAACTCTATTAGCCTCGCCACGGGTCGGGTGTAGATCCGCCCTTGGACGAGCACTTCGGCCGCTCTGACCTTTCCGTTGGCACCGGTGATCACTTTGCTTACGCGGCCAGCCGGCCACATAGCTCGGGGTAGTGACTGGTCGATAATCATGACGACTGTTCCTTCTGTCAAATTGTCCCTCTCTTTCACCCATTTCTGGCGGGTCTGTAGAGACGGTAGATAGTGGAGTAGGAAGCTGTTCCAAAACTTGTCAGCCAATACTTGACTGTACCTCCACATTCTTCGGCCGTTCGCTTCTTCAGGCCTGTACACTGTCTGTGGTAGCGCGGGGTCCAGCCGCCCCATCAAGAGAGTGTTGGGGGTGACTGGGTCGACATCTGCTACATCACTTGAGACGTAACCGAGGGGCTTTGAGTTCAATACTCCCTCGATCTCCGTGAGGACTGTCATTAGGACTTCTTCCGCCACGGTCTGGGCCCCAAGCACGGCGTACAGGGCTGTCTTTATTGAACGTACTTCTCGTTCCCAAGTTCCACCGAAGTGAGGTGCATTCGGGGGATTAAACTGGAAATCAATCTGGTATGGAGCGAGGTGGGTCTTAAGTTCTGGGCCCATAGCTTGGAAGCTCTCTCTCAGCTCTCTTTCTCCGCCTTTGAAGTTTGTCCCGTGATCAGACAATAATATAGACGGTTTGCCTTTCCGCGATGTGAATCTTCGGAAGGCCATAAGGAATGAGTCTGTGCTCATGGTTGGAAGGAGTTCTATGTGCATCGCTCGGGTGGTCATGCATTTGAATACAATACCCCACCGCTTCTCGGTCCCTCTTCCTTTCTTTACATACAGCGGGCCGAAACAGTCCATACCGGTGGAGTGAAAAGGCTTGTCGCCGAGTCGGAGGCGACAGGGAGGTAGGTCAGCCATCCGGGGTATACTGGGCTGTGCTCGCCATTTACGACAGTCTAGACAAGTCCGCTGGAAACGTCGTACTGCTTCTCTCCCTTGCAGTATCCAATAACGACGTCTGATCTCCGCGAAGACTCTCTCTGCCCCGGCGTGATGCACATCCTCGTCGTATTTCTTTATGATCAGCTCTGTGACCTTGTGTCGGCTGTTTAAGACTATCGGGTACTTGACGTCATCCGGTAAGTCTGGAGCTCTCCGCAGACGACCACCCACTCTGATGAGATTATGGGCGTCGCTCTCGGGGGCTAGGTGGAGCAATCTGCTGTCTGACGGGACGGGCTTTGCTCCCTGTAGACAGTCTAGCTCATCGGGAAACGAGTCTCTCTGGGCTCGCTGTAGGAGAAGAAGTTCTGCTTCTTCGTAGTTAGCTGCAGTAATGTCAGTAGTGAGCTGAACCTCTGGGTGGTGCCACAGGAATGTCTTTAGCTGCGCACTCTCAAGGGTGAGGCAATCGTCTATGTTGGGGTCTGTGGAGACGAGTGTGGTCAACCCACAGAACATAGATTTCTTGTTCTCTGCCTCCTCTTTACTCGCCTCCCGTGGGGTGGGTGTAGGCCACTCTTCTTCCGGGAGCTTGAGGAACTCTGGCCCGTCACTGTATAGGTTGTGACGGGTGAGGTCATCCAGGGGCATTCCCCGGGTGATGACGTCAGCTGGGTTGTGTTTTGTGTCCACATACCTCCAGCTTGCTGCTTCTGTTAAATCTTGGATCTCTGTGACTCTGACTCCCACGAAGACCTTGTATCTACACGAATCAGACCGGATCCATGTGAGTACTGTCGTGGAGTCTGACCACAAGATTGTTCTTTGCACCGGGATGGTGAGTTCACGTTGGATTAACGTGGCGAGTTGCGCTCCTGCTAGGGCTGCGCAGAGCTCTAGACGCGGGATAGATTGTTGCTTGCGTGGGGCTATTCTTGAGCGAGCCAGGATGAAAGCAGTATGTATTTCTCCTCCCTCCTCTCGGGCACGCAAGTAGGCCACCGAACCGTAGGCTACTTCGGAGGCGTCGCTGAAGACGTGCAGGTCCATCTGGCACGTCTCCGGCCTCACTGTGGGTGGGAAGTAGCTGCGGCGTATGTTGACACCTGGGAGTGAGCTGAGTTCTGTCTCCCACTCTCTCCATGTGGAGGCAAGGTGTTCGGGTATGGGGTCGTCCCAGCCCTGGTCCTTGTCCCATAACGCTCTTACAATCATCTTTGCCCTGGTGGTGTAAGGTAGAATACATCCCAACGGGTCATATTGTCTGGCGAGTGTTCTGTATACACTCCGTCTTGTGGTCGGTAGTGCAGTCGACCTTCCCTGCTCCTTGGTCAGGGGTGTGTGTTTATAATGGAGCGAGTCTGTTTTGAAGCGCCAGGCTAGTCCTAATGTCATTTCTTGGGCTTCTCCTGGGATGGTCGCCATCCAGGTCTTGCTGCTTGCTGCCTTGTCCTCGGGGGAGAGGCTGCGCAATACTTGAGGGTCGCTGCTGGCCCACTGCCTGAGATCAAAGCCGCCTTTGATCAGGGAGGCGCGGAGCTTGAGTAGGAGGGCCTCGGCTTCTTCTGGCGTCGAGACGCTTTGCAGACAGTTGTCCACGTAGAAACTATTTCCTACACTTTGTCGGACCTCTTCATCAGCTGCTGGGTCCTCTGCGACGTGTTTTTGCAGTGCAAACGTAGCACAGCATGGGCTGCATGTGGTTCCGAAAGGGAGGACTCCCCATTGATAGATGGCTGGTTGCTCGTCCCCGATCCTCTCTCTCCATAGGAACCGCAGCAGGGGCTTGTCCTCCTCCACTAGTCGCACCTGCAGGAACATCCCTTTGATGTCGCCGCTGATGGCCACCTTGTCTTGGCGGAAACGTAGTAACACGCCTAGTAGAGAGGGGCCGAGTGTTGGGCCGGGCAAGAGCTCTTTATTCAGATTTTGTGATCCGATCTGGTAGCTGCAGTTGAACACAATACGATCCTTGCCGTTGTGGTGGACTTTGTGGTGCGGCACGTACCATGATTCGGTCGTCTGATCGGCCTCTTTAATGTCAATTTTCTTTATGTGTCCCGCTGTGATTAGCTTGTCAATCTCAGCGCGGTACACAGTCTCTTGAGCGGGGTCTCTGGCTAGGCGCCGCTCTGTGTTCAATAGATACCGCTCCGTCGCTTCTTTTGGGGCGTGGAAGGTAGGCATACCCTCTCGCCTCAGGAGTGGAGTTGCGTATCTCATCACTCCGTTGACTTTGACTCTCTTTGTCCCCCGCTCGAGGAGGGCTATAGCGTAAATGTCTTCCTTGGAACGAATGTCTTTCTTTTCGTTCTTAAAGGGCATTGTCTCTAGTGTCCATAGCCTCTCGACATGCTGTAGGAGGGTGGTGTCTTCTTCTGTCACTCTGGAGTGGAGGCAGCTAGTGGCTGCTGTTCGGTTAAGAGACCTAGCGAGGGGGCCTTGTAGTGTCCATCCTAGGCGGGTCTCGACTGCTGCAGGACAGCCTCTGGGCCCTGTGTGGACCCGGTCCATCGGGACGATGAGGTCTGCATGGTCGGAGCCTATCAGCAGGGTCGGGGTGGCACCGTCTATGAGCGGTATAGGTAGTTGACGCAGGTGCACATATTTATCCATCAGCTTGGCGATGGGGTAGGTGTACTGCGACAGGCCTATGTCTTGGCTGGTGAAAGCGTTAGTGATCCTATACCGTCTCTCTGGCTGCCCGCTTGCTGCGATAGTGAAGGAGACATTCTCGCCCTTTATCGTCTTTAGATCTCTTCTTATTGTCCGAATCGTCATCTGGTCTTCGCTCCCCCGCAGCCCCAGCTGGGCCGCAGCGGACGCGAGGAGAAGGGTCTTCTCTGACCCGTCGTCAAGGACGGCGTAAGTGTCCATGACCTTGTCTTGGTAACTCAATGTTACGCGGACCACCTTTAAGAGCACCCGGGCGCCCCCGCTGCTGGCGGGGTCAATGTACATAACACTTGCCTTTGTGCTGCTTGAGGGTGCAGGCTTTCTTCTGTTACTGTCGTGTAGGACGTCTAAGTGGGCTCCGTCACACCAACTACACCTCTTCTTTAAGCGGCAATCGGCTGCCATGTGACTGCGCGCACATCGGTAACAGCGTCGGTTGGACTTTATCCATTGACTCACCTCGTCGGTGGTCATCTTCTTGAACGTGTCACAGTGTGACAGCCAGTGTTCCTTTTCGCAGTACGGGCACACCATCTTCCACTTCTCTTTCATCGAGGGGGTACTGTGGTTCTTGTTGCTCGGTACTGATTCTGATTGGTGCATGACGGTCACCAATCTGCGGCCATCGTTTGCTCTCCTAGGTCCCTCTCTGGAGCTTGGTGTGCTCCGCACGAACTTATCCAACCGTAGGCTGTTGACTTCTCTCGCCAGGAAGTCGGCTAGGTCTAGGAGGGATGGCTCGGGACCGTTAGGATCACGGTGGTCTCTTTGCCGCCTGAAGCGCTCTTGTCGGGCGGGCGGAAGCTTCTCTAAAATGCTCTCGACATTAGAGTTTGCGTACAGTTCGTGCATACCCTTTTCCTTTTGCGCCCCCAGCATCCCTACCAGGGATTGTACCTTGATAGACAGGTCATCTAGTGAGCGATTGTCTGTGGCTGGGGGTAGACGGTCAATATTCCTTATCTCTTGTATTACGTAGTCCCATATGCGTCCATATCTTTGGTCGAGTGCTGCTAGAGCCGCGGTGTATGGGGTAGTAGAGGTGGAATATGCCAGCGCTATATTGTGCGCTCGGGGCACCTTGAGGTGCTTTAGTAGGATAGCATATTTGTACGGTTCATCAGCTACATCGGACATCATCGTCTCTAAGCACATTTGTAGCTCTGTGTACTGTGCTCTGTTCTCGTGTGTGAAGTCCGGGAACGTCTGTGTGCCAAGGTACGATGCCATGGATGGCTGGCACATCGGTGAGCGTTGGAGGAGAGGCCTCCTAGGCGAGTCTCCTCTTACGTGTCTTGGTGGGCTGGTACCTGCTGGGTACCATGGCCCGCGTACCCAGGTGCTGTTCCTCGGGGTTGGTCGTGCGTCAAGCTCACCCGTGAATTGAGTCGGGGGTCTGTAGCGCAGAGCCGCGGGGGTAAAGCCTGGGCTGTACTGGACCTCCTGGTCCTGTGGAGTACTGTGCTGCTGTTGGGCTTGACTCTCCTCCTCTCCCTCTTCTTCTTCCTCTGGCAGGTCATCTAGATCCTGTAGTCGTCTATTTAGCCTCTCCGCGGTATAGACCGGTTCTTCCCTGTAGCTGGGTCTCGCTTGGACCGGTCGGGGAAGGGGTTCGGAGAGGGGTATAGGCTTTCTCTGGTGGTCGGGCTCAGGGTCGCTTGATCGGGTAGGGGAGGGTGCCCTTGACCCTTGTCTTGACGGGGCCCTGGAGCCCCGTGCGGAGGGAGGGGGGGTTGCCCTGGTAATCAGCTGCTCCATTATCTGCGCTTGTAATCGGTCGCGCTCGGCTTCGCGCTTGGTGAGAGCGAGGTCGCGCTCTGCTTCTCTTTGGGCAGCGGCGCGCTGGGCTTCGGCGGCGGCGCGCTGGGCTTCGGCGCGGTCACTTCCCATATTCTCTTCCGTCTGGAGGCGTCTAATCTCTAGACGTATACGGTCTTCGTCACTCCGTTGCTGCGCTTGAAGGCGTTCTCTTTCCATGGAAGAATGTTCGCGCTCACTAAGCGTCTGTGCTTGGAGTCGATCGCGCTCGGTTGAGGCTGCCAGGCTGGCGAGGAAGGCCTGCGCCAGCATCTTGTCCGCCTCGCTGGGGGAAGACGCTGGTTGAGGTGATCCGCTCCTGGTAGTACTCGTTGGAGATCCGTTCTCCTGTGGCGAATCGAGGAGATCCATCTCCGGGGTGCTCGTCCCTTCTTGTAGTGGGTCGAGTTCCATCCCTGGAGGGCTTTCTTTATCCTGGAGCTCTCCGGGGACTACTTCTTCGGTCTTGGCGGGGGGTAAAGTCATGTCAGGTCCCTCCTGGTCCCCACCGTGAGCTTGGTCAGTTACGTTAGAACCCACTAGGGTCTCTATTGGCGGGGTAGCCTGGTCGGTAGGGTCGGACATAATTTTACTATCTACTTTTTCCGCGTTTACCGTCTGTAGAAAGCTAGGTAGTATACTGGCAACGTAATCCTCTAAGTACTGAGGTGTCTGCCGTCTACGCTGCGGGCGATCTATTTTAGGAGAACCGTTTTGTGGAGTGTTCATCATTGGCCATGTCAATATTAATACCACTATATTAATATTACGCTAGTTACCCTCCGGCTCGAAGGACCAATTGTAACTGAGGGGTACAATTCCCTGACTGTATTGATAAGTATGGTATCATTAAACCACTACCGTCTTATGTACATTCCTACTGGCCATACAGTACACAGGTATCTAATGATGAACACTTCCCACAATGACTCGGTTCCACACACAACTGGATTTAAGTATTTATTAGCAGCAAAAGGTACATAATTTACTTTACTTTACTTTGGATGCGCTTATAAGGCAAAGGAATGTGCGTAGGCAAATCACTAACGAATGTCCATTCTCATATTACGCAGGAGATAATCATACAACCTGAATCTTAGGGAATTATATCTATGGTACACTAGTAATATAGCGGGAGATACTGGTAGGGTCCCCCCGGTTGTAAGCCAGCAAGGGTAGAGGATTTGTCGGTAGTAGAGTCTGGGTCAACGATGATAAGGAGACTCCAAGTACAGGAGACGGTGCAATAAGATCTTGATCCGCAGACGAATACAGCTGTTCTCCGTAGCATGTAGCTCCACATGGAAGAAAGCTAGCCGGCCTCAGACTTCTGAGAGGCAGACTCGACGTGGCTCCTCACAGGTTAAATCCCACACACTTGTGGGTGTCGGCGATTCTCCGCTCCATTAATTACAGGACCAAAAGCAAATATAATCCAGCCGAAAAGGGCTATGCAGTCGTCGGTAGGTTATCCAGTGTACATAATCCACACGGTCCTCGTCTAGGGCCCCTCGGGTGAAAGCGCCATGGTAAGCAGCCCAGCCTGGATAAGCACTCTAGCTGATACGAAGAAACGTTGGTGATGCTGGTCACTGTAGAACTTTAGCCGCACGATACACTATCCACAAATAGACTATTACTGACTTAATAGAATAGGTCGAACTCGACGGTACAGCGTTAAACTCTGACACTTCAGTTATTAATTCGCACGCGGTCTCAATGCTCTATTTCGGGCCAAACAGGCCATACTGCACCGCACGTCGTATCGTGGGTGAGGCTTCAACTTATTGGGTAACTCTACTTCTGTATTCACCTGCACCGTATTTATACGCTTAGATGAATAAACTAGTACCAGCTTTATTCCTGTCTCATATCCTTGCGCAGTACCGTTCATGTCCAGGCATGTCCCCGGCGGTGACTTTGAACCAGACCTTGAAGGTATGGCCATGGCGCCTGTGGACCGCTGTCCAATAGGAGAATGAAATATTATGGTCTGTACTAGGCTAAAGGGATATTCCGTGTATATGTACAAGGAATATACAAGGGATATCAAACGATATACAAATATTATGCAATATATATCAATCAATAAATATATATATTCGGTTTAATCTGATCCTTCGTAACACCTATAATAATCTTCAAACTAGTGATAGACCAATTCATTACTAGGTCAATCAATTAACCTGATTACCTATAATAACCTTCAAAGTAGTGATAGACCAATTAATTACTAGGTCAATCAATTAACCTGATTACCTATAATAATCTACAAACTAGTGATAGACCGTTTAACTACTAGGTCAACCAATTAACCTGATTACCTATAACAATCTACAAACTAGTGATAGACCGTTTAACTACTAGGTCAACCAATTAACCTGATTACCTATAACAATCTACAAACTGGTGATAGACCGTTTACTAGGTAAATCAATTAACCTGTGTGTGATTCCACTTGTTGCCATGGTAACTAAGAACCAATAGAATAGCGTTTACTTATTCTTATTGGTTGGTGGGCGTTTCATTGTGAGCTACTACGCCAAGTGTCCACGATAGAGTGGTATCATTACACCAGGAATGAGCCCCGGGGAGGTCGGTTCACGTACTCTGAGAACATGTTATTCCTAAATGTTTAACTCTCACTACTAAAACCCATAACTATAATATACAGGCTATACAAACCATGGACCGTAAACCAATGCGATGGCATCACTGCAGTGTTTTGAGTAAGCTCAATCTTTTCACGTGTGACAATTTTGTAATTTTCTGTAATATTAGACTCGTTTTTAAATGTTTGCACAATCATGTATCATCATTATTTTCTGGACTGGTGGTTAGCTGTTGGAGTAGGGCTGGGCGATATGGCCTAAATATGATATCACGATATTTTCTGACCTTTCGGCGATACACATCACAATTTTTTTTCGCCAAACAATTCATTATGACGCTTACCAAGACAGTATTTGAGTTTGCAAGTTAACATTAAAGACAAAATAAAATACCCATGCATTTATCATTTGTATATTATATATTAGATTTTGATTATTGGATTATTAGATTTTATATTGCATATATTTAGCAATGAGATATTATATGATTTAGATATGAAATATGATGAATTGAAAATGGGGGACCCTGATGTAAACAAGACGAAAGTCTTTCTCTGGTCTGCATCCCCTTAACAATTGTATGTATTGAGCTGTACTGTACCCATTCTGCAATATGTTAATAAAGTTTTAAATCAATCAATCAATCAATAGCATTTTACCATTTTTATGAAACTACTGTATATTTGTATGTCTCTAAATGTTTTGATGAATTGAAAAAGGAGGACCCTTATGTAAAAAAGCCGAAAGTCTTTGTCTGGTCTTCATCCTCCAGTCCACTGTAATGTACTGTACCCATTCTGCAATCTGTTAATAAAGTTTTCATTCATTCATTCAGACGGCAAACAGAATAATTTTGATTGACAGTCGAGTCTGCCAATTACGTCACACCGCTTGCACCCGCCCTGCTGTTCTTAGCACCAATCGGCAAGCGTGTTGTGAAGTTGTTTACTTCCAGGGTCCTCCATTGATTTTGACGAGTGCTCATAACATAGCTACTAACGTTAGCTCCCTGCGGCCGACGACTAGATTACCAGCGCTCCGCAGGATGACTAAACGAGGCATAATGATTTGACTGCAACGAATGTTATAATAAAAGCCTTGCCATACATCTGTCTGATTGAAAACTTTATTAACAGACCGCAGAATGGGCACAACTCAGTCAGCACGGGCTGAGATATGCTATCTATCTAGGTCGTCCGCGGATGTTGCTATGTAAATACGCTGATGTTATTGAACGTGTAACTATATAACGTTAATGCCACAAAACGAATGCCTTTGGTAATCATAAGTAGTAACTTTGATGCAGTAGTGTGTGTGTGGGGGCGGCGTTGTTCAAAAGTTTGAACGTGTGGACCAGATTGACGCGACACAATCCTCTTGGGCAAAACATCACGATATCCACGATACGTTTAAAAAGTGTATCGTTAATGAACTGTACCCGATATTTATATAATATCGTCATATCGCCCAGCCCTACGTTGGAGCTCTAGCAGAGCAAACACACAAGCTTCCAATAATGGTGACTGTACTGTTCCCATGTGCAAGAGTTCGTTTGGACAGTCTGCCTTCTCTGTTAACGGGGCAAACTTATGGAACTCTCTGCCTACTGGCTTAAAACTGGAGTCCAATGCCAACGTCTTCAGCAGAGGACTCAAGGTATGGCTGAAATCAAAGCAGCAGTGCTCACATATGTAGACGCGGACTGGTTTCGTTATTTTGATCATGGACTCTTGCTCTGGTAACTATTTGTTCTGATTTGTGATTTTAATTCTGTATTATACTGTTCATTTTATTCTATCTTTTAGAAAAGCCTCAATGTGTTGAGAACTAGCACTTCTGCTATAAACACGCAAAACAACACATCTGGTCTGTCCACTGTGACTGGTCCAATGTAGCTGTGGTGTCCATTTTAAATAAAAGTTTTCATTCACTACTAGTTGGAATTATTAATGTAGGCATGTTGAAATTAAACTATAGAATGTAGCGACCGTATGGTACATGTTTTAAAATATTAATTTAGTTAGATTGTGTTGAAAATGCATATGTAACGGTTGTGACAACGTCACCTCAAACTTCGATGCCCCGAGGGAGATTCGAACACGGGTCTGCCACGCCGTGTGCAACAACACAGACCGCTATACCAAGAGGTGAATTCACTTCTTTGTACCGTGTCTATGCATCTTTTGAGGATGTGAGAGTGAGTTTAACCCATAGCACCGCTACTCACCCCAGCCCTTCTTGAATGCGCTTCACGATACCATCCGTTACACATATAACTAGCTAACATGCTAGTATGCTAATTATTCCTAATCCTTCTGTAGTGAGCGGTGTTTGGGTGTGTGATGAGTAGGGTTGGGCAGCGCTCCATGCACATTTGCTTTCAGTTTAGCTGGTCGTCCGTACTAATACACATTGGCCGTATTAGGGTGTGGGAAACTGATGGGTGGGGATCGGGCGTTGTGGACAGCGACTCCTACAGGTCGGTTGGTGCGCCTGCGCAGTAGAATCAGGAAGTGTCGGGGGCAGCGTGAGCCTCCCACGCGTTACTCCTCGCCACTGAGAGATTGAGCTGCGCAGGTGAAAAGATGCGACTGCTGTTACCTCAAGTACCGGAGGGGACTTGTGCTATGTATGACTTAGTCCACATTGCAGCCGGCTTGTGGGAGGCAAGAAACAGCGTTCGTGACAGGGGAGGGTTGAATTGGATGATACGAAATTGGGATGGGAGAAAATATAAAAAAATGGGAGAAAAAGTGGATACAAAAAAAAAATTATAGCCCTGCAAAGTAGGTGAACATCTCCATAGACAAATAGAGCTGGCAGAGGATGGTATAAGAAGGGTACAATGCCTGGCGAAGAATGGGTTAATTAACAAAGTTAAAAAATATATATATATTTAATCGAAATTAAGAATCGAAATGCAAATATGTTAGGAACCGGTTCCTATTAGAACCGGTTTTCGGTGCCCAACCCTAGTGATGAGCCGACTACCTGACTGACCAGGATATTTTTTGTCTGTTGCCCAGTATACAGAATAAATCCCCCAAGAATGAGAAGCAAGTGTTTTTAATTAAAATTACACAACGCAAATAAAAGTTGGTTATTGTTGAATGGAGGGAATACTTTATGAAGTAAATTATATTTATTACCACGACACACCATGGCTTAACACAGCTCTACCGAGAGTGCACCTTACACCGTAGCCCGTACGCGTCTATTTTTTTACCAAACGGTTTGTGCGTTTTGCGAATCTGATTGGCCACGCACGTTTCTGGTCATGTGACATGTGCGCCCAATCGCATGACGAGCAGTGTCTTAGCCCATTTCCGTGTCGAACAGCCTGCAAACGACCTAACGCCTAGTTTATCACTGGTTAAGCTTAGGTGACTCTTTCGCAGTTGGTTAAGGTTAGAGTTTGGAATCAGGGCTGGCGTTCTATCGCCCTGCTCTAAGACAAACTCTAACCTTAACCAACTTCGAAAGAGCGCCTAAGCTTAACCGTCCAAAGAACTTGCCGTCACACGATTGGGCGCACATGTCCCATGACCAGAAACGTCAGTGGCCAATCAGATTCGCAAAACGCACTAACCGTTTGGTAAAAGTAATGACGCAGCCCGTACGGTGGCTGCTATGACCATAGATATTATATAACTAGATGGTGCAAGGCGGAGTCTCCAGCGTAGTTCACCGGCGGCCATCTTGTCACAGTCAACTGTCAGTGACAGTCAGTGATCTGCACAAACAAAAATACTCTTAACTCACTGTAATCTTGACAGATTTACAAACGGTTTGGTTTATTACAAATGTTACAAACGTGGCTATGATTCATGCTTGGACATGTTGAAATTATTTTCATATGAAAGTCCATTATAAGTATGCAGTATGATAACTACATCTCTGACGTTTATAACAAACCAAACCGTTTGAGAATCGGTTGAAAATGTAGCTATGGTTCTATGGTTATTTCAATAGTACATGCAACATAGACATTCATGTTATGAGTGGGCGTGCTGCCTGTGGCAAGATGGCCTACAGTGCGGGTGAGTCATCTAACCTTTATATATGTCTATGGATATGTCTAGCGGTAAGTAACGAGCTCTGGAACGGAGTGACGTGATGACGTGAGGCTGGCTGCTACGTCAGAGAGACCAACTAAAGTCAAGGCTTCACTAAATCGTCAAAGTAGCCTATAGACTGAAGATGCACATGACCGGCAGTGGTGGAAGAAGTACACAGTTCCTTTACTTAAGTAAAAGTAGAAATACTCAGATAAATGAGTACTCTGGTAAAAGTCCTCCATTCAAATTCTACTTAAGTAAAAGTAGAGACGTATTTGCTATTGAATGTACTTAAGTATCTAAAGTAAAGATACACGTTCTACATGGCGTTTGTGTATCCATTAACCTCTATAGGTTAAAGTGGTATCTGGTCCAGTTACGCTGCTCTGATTAAAGGTTGTGTTAAAGTGGTATGTGGTCCAGTTACGCTGCTCTGATTAAAGGTTGTGTTAAAGCGGTATGTGGTCCAGTTATGCTGCTCTGATTAAAGGTTGTGTTAAAGTGGTATGTGGTCCAGTTACGCTGCTCTGATTAAAGGTTGTGTTAAAGTGGTATGTGGTCCAGTTATGCTGCTCTGGTTAAAGGTTGTGTTAAAGTGGTATGTGGTCCAGTTATGCTGCTCTGATGAAAGGTTATGTTAAAGTGGTATGTGGTCCAGTTATGCTGCTCTGATTACGTCCTCTTGAAGTTGACAGGCTTCAAATGTGAAAGTATATAATCTTCATAATTTTTTTATTTTGTATATATTATGTTTTCTATGCTAAATCCTTTTCTTCAAAGTAACTAGTAACTGATGGATCCAGATAAATGTAGTGGAGTAAAAACTACAATATTTCCCTTGAAATGTATAGTGGAGTAAAAGTATAAAGTTCCCTAAAATGAAAATACTCATG
Organism: Notolepis coatsorum; assembly: GCF_963971535.1. Taxonomy (NCBI): domain Eukaryota; kingdom Metazoa; phylum Chordata; class Actinopteri; order Aulopiformes; family Paralepididae; genus Notolepis; species Notolepis coatsorum. The sequence continues at coordinate 95,509,148 of NC_140168.1, forward strand.
AAGTACAAGTAGCTCGACATTGTACTTAAGTACTGTACTTGAGTAAAAGTACTTAGTTACTTTCCACCACTGCTGCTGAGATGTGATTAAATTGGCTGGTGAAAGCCAGTATAGCCACAGTAACCCCCTGTGGTGTAATATGGTAGTTGTTCCTTATCTAGAGAAGCTGTAGCCTGCTCCTACGGTCGCACCCACACCTCGGTCATATCAGTTCATAACATTTCACTGGCTTACATTACCAAGGCAAACACTCACACAATACATACTGTGTACATTATCTTACACTAATTAAACATTATAAATATTTCCTCATCAAACGCACACACAGTATTGTTCCATGTTAGTACACAGATACACAAAGAGGCAGTCAGACTCCTGAACAAATAGCACTAACAGCCTGTGACAACCCAGCTGCGTCATGTACCTTATCACTGTCCCCGCTACTGATTTGCACATAATACTAACTTGCACTATTATACTAACTATTTTACTTTTTATTACAGGTTCTCTAAACTGTCAGGTATTGAACTGTGTAGGTATCAAGCAGGAAGAAAGACTGTCAGGCTTTAAAACTGTGTAGGGGACCCAGGCGTAGAACTGCGCCCTGAGAGAGGGAACTGCACCCTGAGAGAGGGAACTGCGCCCTGAGAGAGGGAACTGCGCCCTGAGAGAGGGAACTGCGCCCTGAGAGAGGGAACTGCGCCCTGAGAGAGGGAACTGCGCCCTGAGAGAGGGAACTGCACCCTGAGAGAGGGAACTGCACCCTGGGAGAGGGAACTGCACCCTGAGAGAGGGAACTGCACCCTGGGAGAGGGAACTGCACCCTGAGAGAGGGAACTGCGCCCTGAGAGAGGGAACTGCACCCTGAGAGAGGGAACTGCGCCCTGAGAGAGGGAACTGCGCCCTGAGAGAGGGAACTGCACCCTGAGAGAGGGAACTGCACCCTGAGAGAGGGAACTGCACCCTGAGAGAGGGAACTGCACCCTGAGAGAGGGAACTGCGCCCTGAGAGAGGGAACTGCGCCCTGAGAGGGAGGTTTGCCCCGAGAGGGAGGTTCGAAGAAGGGTCAAAGTGGGTATCAAACAGGAGGGAAGACTGTCAGGTTCTAAACTGTGGATATCAAACAGGGAAGGTAAAGATGGTTTTAAACTATTAAACAGCAATCCAGAACTATTTTATTGCACTGCACTGTTGCATCATTTTACTCTGTCTATTCTATTCTACTATTTTATTGCACTCTTTTATTGTCTATTCTATTTGACTATTTGTATTATTGTCTATTTTTAAAACTACAATAGAATAAACAAGGTGGCCTATTGGGATGTTAGATCCTAATGTGAAAAACTGATTTGCACTTTATGTGCTCATTTTATGCCTGTCTTTTTTCTGCTGTGAAGTATTATTGCACAAATTTGCAAACAAACACTAAGTTGATGCTATACATTTTCTTGTTATTGCTATTAGATTAGATTAGATTCACTTTATTGTCATTACACTGTACAAGACAGTGCAACGAGATTGTGTACGTCCAACCAGGATGTGACAATCAACAGTCAGTTACAATAAGACACATATTAATAAAACTCTACAGTAAAGTGCAATGGTTAGCACAATGTGAAATGGTGAGAATAAAAAATAATAATTAAAATAAAGTTTACATAAGCTATGGGCTATATACACAGGTATATCTTCAACCATTAACCACTAACCTTACTGTCATGCACTTGTCCTAATAAACTAACCTACACTGTAGCACGCAACACTTTGATGAACATTGTTACTCAGCTGATAGAGTTGTACAGTACCCTTCCTGATGACTTGTTGTACAGAACTTGTAAGTTGCTTTGGATAAAAGCGTCAGCTAAATGACTAAATGTAAATGTATACAGTGAGGTGCAGTGAGCTAAGTAGAGTTTTGATTCAGAAGTCTGACAGCTGAGGGGAAGAAACTATTTGTGGTCCTGTTGGTTCTGCCTGGGAGGCTGCGGTAGCGTGCCCCAGAGCGAGTACCCCGCAGGCGGGTGAACAGTCCATGGTTGGGGTGAGAAGCGTCTTTGATTATGTAGAATAGAATAGAATAGAAATACTTTTATTATCCAGAGGGAAATTTGACACTGCAAATCGCTCAACATTAAACATTTAGACAGAACAGGTCACGAATAAGAATAACAAAACAAATCAAATTGCCTAAGATAAGAGTAGAATAAAAATGGAATAAAATATACAGTAAAAATATACTGAGGTCTACAGTAGGTGTAGTATTGCACAGTGCTGTTTCAAAAGTAAGAGTCCAGGAAGATGGTAACTGTCACTCTGTGCTCAGTGATGCAGTGATGCATTGTATAGTCTGATGGCTGTTGGAATGAAGGACTTCCTGTGCCGTTCAGTGGTGCATTTAGGTAGTGTGAGCCTAGCACTGAACATGCTCCTCCTGTCAGCCGAGTCTGTGTATAGTGCGTGGGAGGGGTTTTCCCTGATGGCCTGGAGCTTAGCAAGGCTCCTCCTCTCCGCCACCCTCGCTAGGGAGTCCAGCTCCACCCCAACCACACTACTGGCCTTCCTGACCAGCTTATCCAGCCTGTTTGCGTCCCCTGCTCTCAGTCCGCTGCCCCAGCAGGTCACAGCGTACAAGAAGGCGCCCGCCACCACCGAGTCATAGAACATCCTCAACATCCTTGTACAGACATTGAATGATCTCAGCCTTCTGAGGAAGTAGAGTCGGCTTTGGCCCTTCTTGTACTGTGCCTCTGCGTGTTTTGACCCGTTCAGTTTGTTGTCGATGTGCACACCGAGGTATTTGTACTGCTCAACCATGTCCACATCGACTCCCCTGATGGAAACGGGGGTCACGGGGGTCTGTGAGCACCGCTTCTTATAGATTGATGAGATGGGGGTGAGTGGGGTCTTGGTGATGCATTGGGCTATTTTGACTACCGTCTGCAGTGATCTCCGGTCCTTTACAGTGCAGTTGCTGTACCAGACTGAGATGCAGGTGGTGAGGATGCTCTCAATCGTACAGCGATAAAAGTTCGCTAGCACAGGAGGGGGTAGGTGGAGTTTGGCCAACTTCATCAGGAAAAAGAGGTGCTTGTGGGCCTTCTTGACCAGGGTCGAGGTGTTGGTGGTCCAGGACAGGTCCTCAGAGATGTGGACTCCCAGGAATTTAAAACTACAGACCTGCTCAACCTCCTGAAGTCCACCACTATCTCCTTAGTTTTTTTGGTGGAGGCCAGGTTGTTATTAGCACACCACAGAGCTAGGTACTGGACCTCCTCTCTGTACGCCGACTCGTCATTGTTGCTGACTAGTCCCAAAATGTCAAGTTAGACCACGCTCTCAAAGTCTGACACTGGGTGCTGTAATCCCATAAAGTTGGTAAGAGCAGGCAACTGCACCTCCTCATCCATCACGCTCAACATAGGGGCCCCCCAGGGCTGTGTTCTGAGCCCCCTCCTCTACTCCCTGTACACGCATGACTGCGTGGCACAGCGGAACAACAACACAATCATCAAATTTGCTGATGACACAGTAGTGGTGGGCCTGATCTCTGCCAACGACGAGAGGGCCTACCTGGAAGAGGTAGAGAATCTGTCACAGTGGTGTCAGGAGAACTGCCTCTCCCTGAACGTCAGCAAAACAAAAGAGATGATTGTGGACTTCAGGAGGTCGGGGGTCAAGGACTACAGCCCCCTCAGCATCGACGGGGCACCGGTTGAGAGAGTGAACAGTTTCAAGTACCTCGGAGCCCACATATCCGAGGACTTGACATGGACCACACACATTGACAGTGTTGTGAAGAAGGCACGACAACGCCTCTACTTCCTCAGGCGCCTAAGGAAGTTCCAAGTCAGTCAGAAGATCCTTAGGAACTTCTACTCATGTACAATAGAGAGCATCCTGACTGGCAACATCACCTCCTGGTTTGGGAATAGCACTGCACAAGACCGTAGCAGACTACAAAGAGTGACACGTTCAGCCGAACGCACAATTGGAGGGGGGCTTCCCACCCTCCAGAACATTTACAACAAGCGGTGCAGGGGGAAGGCTAAGAGAATTATTAAGGACTCGAGCCACCCGAACAACTGCCTCTTTGAACTGCTGCGGTCAGGCAAGCGATACCGGAGTCTTAAGGCGAGCACAGAAAGACTCAGAAGAAGCTTCTATCCCCAGGCCATCAGGCTGCTAAACGAACAATAAACACTATGCAACAACCATCAAATGCACACAGCACACACACCCACACTCACTTAAACCACACAAACACACTTTATATTTATTGATAAAGGATTTGCACTACAACTCGTACACCCACTGTAAATTGTACCTAAATTGCACCTCATCCCATTTCTGCATTGCACTATATAGTATTTAGTATTGTATTAGTACACTGCACAGTATTGTATATTATATGGTAACTCAGTTACGTCTATTCTGCATCGAACATTGTACATATGTCTATACTGAACACTGTGACCTCATTTTTTTTTTTACTTCTAATTTACATGCTATACTATGTTATTTTATTTCATACTTATCTTGTCTTGCACAGTCTCTGGAGCGTAACAGTAAGAAGCATTTTGTATAAAAGTATTCTGTACTTCTGTATGACAACTATTAAAGAAACTTGAAACTTGAAACTTGAACTTGAATTTAAAGAAAGCAGGAAAGCCGGACCAGCACTCTCAGGTTCATTAGTATTTAATGGCAGCCTGAAATGGAAACAAACATGTTTCGGAACTATTGTTCCTTCATCAGTGTTATGGCTAGCAATGATATTACAGTCAAGATGGTGGTTATATACACCGGGTAGGTAATGACTTGACAGGAAATGACATCACGACGCAGGTGTGCCTGAGCTTATTGGTCCACAATGACCATAGGAATGACCTATCAAAATAGAGTCTATTCGTAAATACACAAATTATACATATATAAACAAAACAAAACTAAATTACCAGAAACATGATATGTAACATGCCTATAGTTTCTAGGGCAAATTGAGCCCCTTTACATATTTAACTAAATAATTCCAAATTCTCAATTGAGAATCCTTGGAAAACCATACCTCTTGCTTAAAAACAACAACAACATAATTAAACCCACCACGGTGGTGTCGTCTACAAACTTGACAATGGTGTTTGAGCCATGCACCGGTTTGCAGTCGTGGGTGAAGAGGGAGTAGAGAAGAGGGCTCAGTACGCAGCCCTGCGGTACACCAGTGTTCAAGATGAGAGTGGAGGACTTGAGGCTGTCCTTCTGACATGCTGAGGTCTGTCGGTCAGGAAGTCCAGTATCCAGTTGTAGAGGGAGGGGTCGATGCCAAGGTCATGGAGCTTGGTGATCAGCTTGGAGGGGATGATGGTGTTAAACGCCGAGCTGAAATCAATGAACAGAAGTCGCACGTACGTGTCCTTCTGGTCCAGATGGAGGAGGGCAGGGTGTAGTGCTGCGGAGATAGCGTCGTCCGCACTCCTGTTCTGGCGGTAGGCAAACTGGTAGGGGTCAAGTGAGGGTGGTAGGCAGGATTTAAGGTGAGCCAGGACTAGCCTCTCGAAGCACTTCATGATGGTGGAGGTGAGTGCTACGGGTCATCAGTAGTCATTGAGGCTCTCTGGGGAGGTGTGTTTAGGGACAGGAATGATGGAGGTGACTTTGAAGCATGTGGGAACTTTTGCCTGGGCCAGGGACAGATTGAAAAACTCAGTCAGGACTAGAGTTGTTCGGTATCGACGAGTACCCTCTAATTCTATGCTCCGATCCCATATGACGTAATTTATCAACAACACGCGCGGTATCCTCCTGCTGAGTCAGCATTATAAAACAAACATGTTTTTAATCGACCGTGAATTAAAGTGTCAATGCTGTTTGTCATTTTAACAGCAGATACTTTCTTGCTGGTGTTATTTAGCATTAGCTGAAGAGCTAGTTTTAGCTTAACGTTACCTTGGCTAAAGTTGGGACTATTCATAATCCAGCAATAATGGCTGCAGACCTGCAAGCAAAGTACAGCAAGTTGGCAAAGGAATATTCCAAGGTAAATCACTTTTTCACCAGTAACGTTAATTCTTTCCATCTAACAGTTACCGGTAGCTCACGTTAACTGGCTAACCTAACGTTAGCTCACATTAACGTGGCTAACCTGTGTCGTCACTGATCGACAATTAATGACATAATGCGGACAGCCATACCGGTGACAATGTTTAGCGTTTAGTGCCAAAGGATAAGAGTCTGAGGCGGAGTCTCAAAAGAGAATGTTGAATATTTATTGTGCATTAAAAATCACAATAAATTTTTTTATGTATGCACTGGTATCGGATCAGTATCGGTATCAGCCGATACCCAAAGCTTAGGTATCGGAATCGGGAAGGAAAAAATGGTATCGGAACATCTCTAGTCAGGACCCCCGTCAGCTGCCCAGCACAAACACTGAGTACCCGCCCGGGGATCCCATCGGGTCCGGCAGCTTTTTGTGCGTTGGTTTTGCACAGTTCCGCAAACATGTCAGTGGGGGAGAGTGTGAGGGTCAGGTGGTTTGCAGGGGTGGGGGTCTTGATGGCCCTCTCGTGGTTGTCCCTGTCAAAACGGGCGTAAAAGTAGTTTAGGTCGTCTGGGAGGGAGGGGTTAGTGATTGGGGGGGTGCCGTGTTTGGGTTTGTAGTCTGTAATGGCCTGCAAGCCCTGCCACATGCGCCGGGGGTCAGAGCCATTTAGATGCTCCACGACCTTGAGCTTGTGGTCGTGCTTGGCACATTTGATGCCCTTCTTCAGATCGGCCCGGGCTAGACTGTAGGCTTGTGGGTCACCTGATCTGAAGGCGATGTCACGTGCCTTCAGCAGCTGGCGGACCTGCCCATCCATCCACGGCTTATGGTTAGGGAAGATTGTTGGTGGTGGTGACCTCGTTGATGTTGGTGCTGATGCAGTCCAGGGTGGAGGAGGTGAAGGTATCAATGTTCGTGTGAAAGTCGACTGTGCCTCCGCAGCAAAGTTACTCCAGTTGGTGTTTTGAAGCCGATGCTGAAGTGCCAGGTCTGCCCCCTCGGGCCAGGCTTTCACAGATTTAACTGTGGGCTTGATTTGCTTGATGAGTGGTTGGTATTTGGGTAGGAGGAACAGTGAGATGTGGTCCGTCTGGCCCAGGTGGGCGAGAGGGAGGGCCTTGTAAGTGTCTTTGGTGTTAGTATAGACGTGATCTAATGTATTGTCTCCTCTTGTTGGACAAGAAACATGTTGGCAGCCTCTGGCCTGTCTGTTGTTTGCTAATGGCTACATGCAGTTCTTTCATGGCTAGCTTTGCATTAGCATCTGCTATGTTGCTAATTCTTCAATCTTACACTTTTTTTTATTGTTTCTTTTGTACTATGCTGTGTTGATGCTGCTGCTATAGGGAGGTGTAGTGGTTACGTCATTGCTGTTTCCCGCGCGGTCCACCCCTCTTGAAATCGCAATGTATTTCCAATAGACCCATTTCTAAATCGTATAGTTTAAAACAAATAAAGCATGAACATCAGCATGGTGTACCTTTCTGTGTGTATTCATCCACAATCTATAGCTCAACATAAAAAAAATCACAATTAATTGTAAAGGTAGCAAAATAACAACGTTTATGTTTTCGTTCACTGAGGAACTACCCAATGGCCGTGATGTGTATTAGGCGACAGCACTGAACAACAGGTAAGTTATTTTTAACGACACATTTAAAACCTTATAACTAGGGATGCTCGATATTGGCTTTTTTACCGATACCGATATACCGATATTGTCCAACTCTTAATTTCCGATACCGATATCAACCGATATCACATTTTAATGCCGATATCGGCCGATAATATCGGTAGGCCGATAATATCGGACATTCCCTACTTATAACTAACTTTATTTCAACCAAAAATGCTTAAACAATAATATTCGTGATAGAAGCGAACACATTTTGTGCAAAAATGGAAAGCTTGCCAATGTTCATGAGGCAGAATTATTACAATAGCCGATAATACATTTCCCCAATGATAAATCCCTATACAGGTGGACCGCGCGGGAAACTAAAGTGACGTCAGACTACACCTCCCTATAGGCTCGAGGAGCCAAGAAACAAAGAACACTCTATACTGTAAAGCATAGGTGTCAAACTACGTCATTTGATGTGGCCCCCCAAGAGCTCTGGTTAAATTTTTTTTTTAACATTAATCTTGGGTTAAAAAATAGCTGTGTTAAAATAATTGTGGGTTAATGCGTTAATAAAGCTTTGACAGCCTTAGTTATTACACATTCTTACACATACATGTGTGTTGAACATCTGAGGTATTGATGAAGTAACAAAGGAAAAAAGCCAAAAGCACTTACTCCTCAGACATTCTTTGACAATTTTACAGCCCAAAATACAAAAAATATATCCAGGCGGAATAGGTAACAAAGGGTTGAAGAAATATTGTCTGAACTGTCAGATGCAAGCTGGCTGTGTGACATAACCGAGCATCTCGCTCAATTGAATAAGAAGCTGTAGGGACGCAAACAAGTCCCACCCAAAACTTGACCAATATACTTGTGAACTGAGACAACCCTTATTGTTATTTTTGAGTACAGTTACAGTTGTGTGTTCATGCAGACACATAATAGCAATTTCATTACGAATTGAAAATGGGGGACCCTGATGTAAACAAGTCGAAAGGCTTTCTCTGGTCTGCATCCCCTTAACAATTGTGTGTATTGAGCTGTACTGTACTGTACCCATTCTGCAATCTGTTAATTAAAGTTAATTAAACTATCTTCCATTAGTTGGATGTATGGCCTCTGCAAGGTTGTGTGCAGCCATTTGTTTTTGTAACATCTGCTACATCTGTCCCACATGTTCTTTGCAGCTCACAGGTGTTAGTTCTGCCCCTCTTGACTGTGACAAAAAGGTTTTGAACAAACTTGATGTCATAGCTTGTATTTGATGATATTCTTCTTTGTTATTTACTTGAATGGTTTGATCATTGATTGATGGAGTAATATGGGGTTCTGATAAACTAAAATTATTTGTTAAAATAACATAAGCTAACATGTATTTTACATCTATGCAAATGCATATGCAATATGTATAACTTGAATAAGTAATAAATACAGAAACAACATGTTTAACAATATGTAAATGAGTAGCTACATTTATTTTACATTACATTAACATTTATACGGTCTTTGCCCCTTTGAGGGCAACCATAATGCTGATGTGGCCCTCTGTGAAAATGAGTTTGACACCCCTGCTGTAAAGCATCGGGACAAATAAATACTCTATACTGTAAACTAAGCATCGGGAACTGACAAATAAACACTACTGTAAACTAAGCATCGGGAACTGACACACTCGCTTTTAGCTCTTTACAGTGTCTGTCTGTCTGTCTCACAGTAAGTGAATGAGACTGTCTGTCTCACAGTAAGTGACTGAGTGTGTCTGTCTGTCTCACAGTAAGTGACTGAGTGTGTCTGTCTGTCTGTCTCACAGTAAGTGAATGAGTGTGACTGTCTGTCTCACAGTAAGCGAATGAATGAATGAACGAATGAATGAATGAATGAATGAAAACGTTATTTAACAGATTGCAGAATGGGTACAATACAGTACGGCTCAATACATACAATTGTTAAGGGGATGCAGACCTGAGAAAGACGTTAGTCTTGTTTCCATCAGGGTCCCCCATTTTCAATTCATATAGACATTTATGACATACACAACATACATGACATTTATGGCATAGGGACATATAGGTATTTAGTACTGATACATTTGTGACATAAACGGTATTCAAATATACAGTACTGTTACCCCTAGATCCTGACAGAGTATATACATATGATGGGGAGGGGACTGTACATTAGGAGGGGGTGGGTGGGTGGGAGAGAAATATACATAGTCTCACAGTAAGAGAATGAGTATGTCTGTCTGTATCACAGTAAGAGAATGAGTGTAACATTTTCAGCAACATTTTTATTTTCATGGCATCACAACAATATATATAATTCAACTAAATCTCCATTTCCTTTCTGAACTCAAGTCACTACCTACAGTATATTTAAAAAACAGTTCAACATAATTAAGTAAAACGACCAACATGTTTCAACAGGAGGACATGACTCACTGTGACTCAGAGAGAGAGAGAGAGAGCTCTGGAAGGGGCTGGACAGCTCAGTGGTTGATGTTTTGACACCATTACTCTTCTTACTACTCCTGGGCGAAAGTGAACAAACAAATAATTTTGCTCTAATTTCGGTACATACCGAATGACCATTGATATGTCCCCCTCACTTTTCAAAATCTTGTTTTTGTCCCTCTCACTTTCCGAAAACTAACATTTTATAACGTTAATTCATATGCAATACTTTTTCTGTGATGTGTGCGTTTGTGCAATGACATGTCGGGACTTCCTTTATGCCCAGATTGCAGAATGGGTACAATACAGTACGGCTCAATACACACAATTGTTAAGGGGATGCAGACCAGAGAAAGACTTTCGTCTTGTTTACATCAGGGTCCCCCATTTTCAATTCATAATGACATTTATGACATATGTTACAGGTATCAGAATATTGCACCTGGTAGCAGAGATATGTTTAACCTATAAAACAGGTTAATGTTGGTTAGAAGAAATAGAGAAGTCAGATGTGATGTTCTTTCAACGAGGCGTCTCTGAATTATCTTTATTTCAACAACATTTGTCATCATCATTTGTCATTATACATTTCAACAGCATTGTCCTTTTAAATGTAGTTACCCAGTATTATATACTGTACATTGTAATTACTTATGTCTTTATACATATTTGGCGTCTTAAGTATAAGCATGTGAGAAGGGAAACATTCTCCTGTTAACCTCTGTCTAGGCATGTCTAGGCATGTTGGAAGAGACCATCGTATGTCTTCTTTTAACAACACTGTCATTCTCATTGTCTGTCAAACAATTCCTTAAATCACCAATCAATATCTATTAAGCATTCACTATCATCAGTCTATCATCAGTCATATCCCCAATATAGTACACAGAAACACCTTGTACTTCTGTGTCACTATTATTCTAGACATATTGGGAGGGAGCAGTCTCACCTGTCTCCTCTCAGTCTAAACATTGCTATTTGGGATGGAGCAGTCTCATCTGTCTCATCTCAATCTACATCAGATCTACACACAGTCTGATCCAACATACATTCCAAAGAAACACCTTGTATCTCTGTGTCATTCTTGTTTGTATTTAACTCCCAAGTTTGGTTGGGTCATTTATTAACTTGCATCGAAAGTGCATTTGTTATGTATCTATGCTCTAAGCATAACTAGGACTTGCATACAGTATAACAGTAACCGTGACAATACATCGTAACCATTAGTATATCTACAACTACATGAAGGAGAGAGAGAGAGAGCGCACGAGGGACCAAGCTAACCACCAAGTGTCTAGCTAACGTCCAGCTAGTGTGAGCTAATGTAATTTCCCTCTAACAGTCTTTAACACTTGTACATGTACACAATATATACATTTCCTAAACAGCAATTCAACCCAAACAGTATGTACTTCAAAACATAAACCTCCTCACCAAATGGAGATGTAATACCCCAACACTTAACGACCAATGTGTTACACGAGGATCGACGCCATTTCATGACGGTCAACTTCTTCAAACAATTCTTTACTCAATGTCTTAAACTCGACCCAAACATAAACTCAGTGGGCTCTAGACATTTAGTCTACAATTAACAACATTTCTGTGTGCTTTGTAAAGTATTACCCACCTATAAAACAGGTTAATGTTGGTTAGAAGAAATAGAGAAGTCAGATGTGATGTTCTTTCAACGAGGCGTCTCTGAATTATGAGAGTGCCCTCGTCATGTGCGCCCTAGACAGCGAAGCTACGGCTTCAAAAGGCGAAGTAGTTTTAACACCAGTCCTATACTGCCACCTATTGACCAAAGTTATATTGTTGTTTTTAGGTGACAACCAATATAATGACATTGATTGATTGATTGATTGAAAAGTTTATTAACAGATTGCAGAATGGGTACAGTACAGTACAGCTCAATACATACAATTGTTAAGGGGATGCAGACCAGAGAAAGACTTTCGTCTTGTTTACATCAGGGTCCCCCATTTTCAATTCATCATATTGACACTACCTGGGTTTAACAGGGAAAATACAATATAAGCACTCTCAAAACATTGTGACACATCACTAATCAATTACACTAACGTGATACCACTTTAGTGGTTATCACACATACACAACATACTGATATACAGATATATATCATGACATTTATGACATACATAACATACAGATATACAGTACTGTTACATTTGTGACATACAAGATATGCAAATATACAGTAGGCCTACTGTTAAACAGAGATTCTAACAGAAAATATATACATACGAGGGGGAGGAAACTGTACATTAGGAGGGGGTGGGTGGGAGCAGGGGTTTGGACATTTACGGGGGCCAGTTTCGAATTGCAGCCTCCCGTAGGTGCTCTTTGAGAACGGTTTTCAGAATATTTGAGTCGCTATCTTGTGATAGTAACATGGTCGTGGTGTGAATTACCTCTAAATTAAAGTATTTTTGGATGACACAGCAGTAATATTCCCTATGCTAACACAAGAAGAAGGACCCTATGCTAACACAAGAAGAAGGATGGCAAGTGTATGATGGCATGTACAATAATATACCCTATGTATATTTATTCTTAATGTACTGTATATATATATACACACATGTGTCTGTATACCTGCATATAATCCTTTTACATATCTGTAGATACTATATCTATATCTGTACCCTTACCTACTCTTACTAGTTACGCTGCTGGCCAGTATGACTACTACCATAGTGTCTTTATACCTGTATCACTGTACATAATAATACTACAACTCTGTACATACATCTGATTCGCATTATTACTCAGTAGTACTGATTTATATATTTTAAACTATATAATGAATTACAGTTTTGTTTTATTTGTCACATATAAGGTACATGTACATTACAGTGAAACACTTGGTTCTGTATGAGCCTCCTGAGATTGTGCTTCATACAGTAAAGAAAAATAATAAAGACCAAACACTACAAAATATACAATATACAAAACTAAAGTACAAAATAAAAAAAACACTAACCTTCTTATGGTCTTATACTATCACACACTCTTCCTACTATACTAATACGTCTTTACTACTATGCACTCAACACTTCAGCACTGTTTGATGAACATTGTTACTCAGCTGTAAGAGTTGTACCCTTCCTGCTGACTTGTCGTACAGAACTTGTAAGTCGCTTTTGATAAAGGCGTTCAGCTAAATGACTAAATGTAAATGTAAGTGTCTGTGCTGCATGTGCTGACTTTTTTTTAAAAATTTTTTTTAAGTTGGAGGGAGTCTGAGATGTTCATTGCCATTTAGTTTTTAACAGGCGCCCCCAAAATTGGCCATTTTAGTTTGCGTTTTTGAGGACTGCATACCTTTTTTGCAAACCAAAGTACTATACTTTATACTTATACCACATGCATGAGCATGCCTGGTCCCTTTTGAAAGATGACATTCTGAAGTTTCTGATACAATAAGGAAAACTCACCTTTAGTGCTAATGAAATAGAGTAACATAGGTCTGAACTTGAGTTGTAGAAAAACTTGTTACTCGTGTTTTTCTGTAGTAGTTAGTAGTCCGGAAGTAGTATTTCCCCAGAATGGCTGGAGGCTGAAAAAACACCCGAGATCCATAGCCTGAAGCTTATGTAGTACATGTCCAAATTTCATAGATCCGTTCAGAAATTAGTGATTCGTTTTCTCATAGACTTCAATTCATTCGCCGTTTTTTTCTCTTCCTGTTTTCGCTCGTGACTTTTCACCTAGATCCCTGATTCGTACATCCCCAGGTGGGGTATCATTGGAAAGCCATTTAGCATCATTGGCTAAAACCCTGTCCAATCATTTTCGAGATCGCCAAATGATTGACGGAACTAGAGCCACAAGAGTCGGGAGCATGGTCGGGGCTAGGGGGTGGCTACTTGGGCTCAAGCCCAGAATGTTTTCTGAAAAGCCCAGAATCTATTTAAAAAAAAATTATAATTTTTTTCTTTTTCTTTTTTCTTTTGGACAATTAATCATTGTTACATGAAAATATGTTTGCACCAGATTTAGCAGAAGCTAATTTCCATCTGTAGTCTATCCAGCTGCTAACTGTATTTGAGTGAGTTAAGTCTTGGTGTTATGGTAGACTCAGACCTAAGCTTTGAATCACAATCAACAAGTTGACAAAAACATAATTCTTCCACCTTAGAAACATAGCTAAAGTACGGCCATTTATAAATCAAAAGGACGCTGAAAACCAGATCCATGCCTTTATCTCAAGCCGACTGGACTACTGTAATGCACTCCTTACCGGCCTCCAGAAAAAATACGATGATAACTATTTTATTGCAATGCACTATTGCATTATTTTATTCTATTTTACTAACTATTTTATTGAGTTAACCCTAGATCTTAGATCCTAATATGAAAAACGATGTGATTTAATGTTCTATGTCTTACCTTGACTTTATCTATTTTACTGCTATCTATTTTATGCTTTATGTCTGCACTTTATGCATTGCTCTTGATCTGCCAATGTTGTGCTCATTTTATCCCTGTCTTTTTGTACTGCTGTGAAGCACTTTGAGCTGCAATTCTTGTATGAAAGGTGCTATACAAACACAGTGTATTATTATTATTATTATTATAAATTATTATAGTTTGCTTCATTAATTAAAGGGTGTGAATTTAAGTGTTCTCTAGTGCCTTTTGTCCGCTTTAAGGTGGTGGTATAAGTTAAAGGTTGTGGTGTCGAAGTAAAAAAAATCTATCTGGGCTAAGCCCCGGATCTCCTACAATCCTACATCCGCCCCTGGTCGGGAGTAGTATTTGCGCAATACTGCGTACTTCGCGCAAGCCTCACATATATCGGCATGTAACCGCTGAACTGATTTTGTCACCTGGGGGGGCCCAGAGAACACTATTATTATCTTTTTATTAATATTTTATTATTATCCTAAAGTAAGTTAATCAGATTCAGATTCAGACAACTTTATTGATCCCCGTGGGGCAATTCATATTTGCAGCTTCACCACAAGCAACAAAGACAAAAACAACAAAACATCTCAACGACAGCACGGAAAATAAAAAGAGAAACACTCCATGTGATACAATCCAGCAATAAAAGTAAAAGTAAAAACAGACAACCAAGTGCAAAAGGCTACTTAAAATGACTACTGTCTGTGTTTAAAAGTCTGATAGCCGAGGGGACAAAAGATTTGGCGTAGCGGTTGGTCCTACTTGGTGGGACGTCATAACGGCAGCCAGAAGGCAACAGTGAAAACCGCTGAGACAGAGCATGGAGGGGTAATGTAGTTGACTCAAAAGTATAATTGCCTGTATTAAAGAAAAACGTCACAAAAGAAACAAACCGGTGCTTGTTACTCTGTTTGACAGAATGAGCACCCCTCCCTTCATTCATTGCATGGTTCAGTCCATGCACAACAGCAGCTTGAACAGAGTCAGACTGACAGGAACATTTCCTCTACAGCTCATGAATCAGGAGATCAGAAACGAAAGAAAAAACATCAGCATTGCAAGAGGAAAATAATAAAAGAGGTCGACAGCTAGTCACCAAGTATTTTCACAAGAAAGGTATTTATTCACAGAACTTGTTTTGAAGCCCATAACAGCTTGGCCAACATTTTGTGGCTGACGTTAGCTACCTGTTGCTATCAAAAATTAGATGAGTGTAGATGAGCCCAGTGAATTTCTATCCAGCAGCTATGCCCTTTTGCTATGGCTAGCTAACCTAACCTGTATAATGTTACATGCTAATCACATCTGGCACTGCTCTAATGCACAGATGCGGCTTCAGGATCAGTACCCCTTGTCCCCTTCCCTCAGGCCAGCTCCCAGTTGAAGGAGAGGGAGGTAAAGCAGCAGGGCTTGGGGTTAACAAACTGATTTTAAATATGCTTACCATGCATTGAATACAACTTTAGGTAATATTCACATTTAGTTACTCTAGTTCTTCCAGTAATTGCAATACCATTGACCACTGGCACATTAAATTGAGGTTGTTACAGTAGCTATAGCTATATTTGAGCAATTGGAAAATATCTATACAAATTATTATTATTATAACAATTAAGAGATAGCTCGAGCTGTACTGTGTTATTACTATTATAGGGCATTTTATAAATTATGTACACTAATAGAATAGAATAGAATAGAATAGAAATACTTTTATTATCCCGTGGGAAATTAGACGCTGCAAATCGCTCACATTTAAACATTTAGACAGGACAGGTCACAATTTAGAATGATAACACAAATCAAATCAAGTTGCCTAGGATAAGAGAAGAGTAGATAAAATATACAGAAATAAATACAGTAAGAATATACTGAGCATACTGAGAGAAAATGGTGCTTTTTCAATGTATGTGATGTATAGATTGGGGAGAGATGACCACAGCTAAAATGGTAGATCGAAATGTGCATGGAAGCAGGAGACGGTGATAGAACGGTGGTGGAACCAGTGGTTTCACAGGCACAGGCCGCGTCAGCGAGGGTTTTGTTATGAATTCCTTAGAAGAACATCTGAGATTAGAGTGTACTGTCTCCCAGGGCCCAGGAGGGAGAGAGGTTCATCTTAATGAAACGTGAGTTTATTAGTGTTAAAGGTTATGCAGTTGTCATGACAACACGTCGCATGACAACCAGAAGGCGGGGCCGTCGTTGCGACGACGAACATCTATAAGTCGAACAGTGTTTCCGGGTGTTGAGCAGACGATAATCTGACCGAGAGCGAGTAGGACTGAGATCACACAGAGGACTCTCTCTCTCCTCTTATCACGAGAGAGGGGGGGGGGGGGGAAGGAGGAAGAATGCCACGACATCATTAGCTTCGGCTAACACGAGGAGGGTTCAGGCTAACGACTAGGCCTGACCACTATTGGACTGAACAGCAAAAGGACAATTCTGAACACACCGAGAGATCATTAGAATAGACTCTTCAAGGACGATACAATTTGATAACATCTGATAACATCTGATTATGAGGTTCTGTTTATAGCAATAAAACAACGCTTCTCCTCATAAGGTATCTCACAGTGTCGAAGTGTCGAATTCTTACGGAAGTGGAGAAGTATTATGGTTTATGGATTGCACTAACGGGGGAAGATAAGGATCTTATCTACCAGTATCGGAGACGTCAGGACCATTAAAAGTACACAACGCAGAGGAATTGGATGGAGAGCCAAACAGACGAAGACGTGATACTGGCCAGTTCTTTCTGAATCTTACAATACTGAGCATGGGGTAAACAATTTGGTCAATATAATTATAATTTAAATCTAACTAAATGAAATATGAAATATATATTCCAGTATATTCCAGTATTCACAGTGTCACAAGGTGCAGTATGCTTAGGTAGTGTATTGTCCTCCTTGGGTTCCAATAAGACCTAGATCTATGTCTGGCAGCCGTCGCTGCCCTCTGTTGTGGAGCCTGGAGGCCGCTAGTCGCGTCCTCCTGCCACTAATGAGCTGCCGCTCTGTGCTCAGTGATGCATACTTCCTATGGATACTCTAGAGCAGTGTTTCTCAAAAGTGGGTCGCGGGGCATTTTTTTTTCTTTTTATTATTATTTTCTTTGCACTACCTATTTTTGTGAAAGTGGCTTCTCAGCTCTGGTCCAGCTGAAGACGGAGCAGAGGAACAGATTGGACATTGAGCATGACCTCAGCGTTGCTTTGTCTACCATCACCCCAGACTTTGAGACTCTTGTCAGGAGCAAACAACATCCCCAGTTATCCCATTAGTTCCCTGTTATGTTAAGCTAAGAAGTCTGCTAAGAAGCATATATTATTTATTATTATTATTATTTTATTTCATTGGGTTTTTAGCCCTAGTTGCACTTTTGTTGCACTTTTTTGTGTTTATTTCATGTTTTTAACAGTGCATGAAAGATTGTGTATTACTCCAATTTTTTTTATAAATCATAGTGGTTAAAAAATTTGGGTCGCGACTTAATGACTAAGGAAAATGTTGGGTGCCGAGGCAAGACCAGTTGAGAACCACTGCTCTAGAGCCAGGGCCCTCGAGCAAGGCAGCCAACGAGGAGAGCAGAGGTGAAGAGGCAGAAGTACCAGTACAAGAAGAAGTTGAGGACCATGAAAGCAGCACAGATGAGGAGGAAGCAGCTACGGACAGTCAATGTCAGGGACAAAGTGAGGCTCCGACACAGGATTCCACAGATACTGAGCCACCTGTAGTGGTGTCTGAGGTAGAAGATCTGCTATTGAATTGAATTGAAAACCTTTATTTATCCCTGAGGGGAGATTCAGATGTCCATTACAGCATAACAGAAATTTAAAAACAGTAAAAACAGTTAGTGGAAACAGTTAATACATAACATACACTTATTAGTATGTGTTAAAAACAAGATGGACAAATACATAGGGATAAAAAGAGCTAAAATAGGACTAGAATAGAGCTAAAAGTGGTGAAAAGAAAAAGAAACAAGTTCAATCATGATGTTAAATAATTAAATTAATTGGTTACAGTCCACAACCCACCTCCAGTCCACGGCAGTTGGCCCGTCCTGGCCCTGCCTGGTTGTGGAGCCTGATTGCCACCCTCTGTGGGGTCCTTATCAAAACAATCGCTTATCAAACCCATTGTAATGTGTTTACTGGTATACCATATAAACCATTCAAAGTGGGTGTCAGACAAGAGGGAAGACTGTCAGGTTTTAAACTGTGGATACCAATTGATTAATTGATTGAAAATTGTATTAACATATTGCAGAATGGGTACAATACAGTACGGCTCAATACACACAATTGTTTAGGTGATGCAGACCAGAGAAAGACTTTCGTCTATTTTGTCTACCAAAGAGAAGGTAAAGATGACTTTGAACTGTACAGTAACAGTAATCCAGAACTATTTTATTGCACTGTAAAGAAACAGATTTATAGTATGTCTGCACTTTATGTGCTCAATTTATCATTCATGTCTTTCACATTCTACTAAAACGTAATCAAATCATAAACAAGGTGGCCTGTTGGGATGTTAGATCCTAATGTGAAAAACTGTGATTTTATATGTCTGCTCATTTTACCCTTGCTATTATTTAACTTTATTAGTACTGTATATTTGTATATTGTGTATGTCATAAATGTCATTATGAATTGAAAATGGGGGACCCTGATGTAAACAAGACGAAAGTCTTTCTCTGGTCTGCATTCCCTTAACAATTTGTTAAGCCCCGCCCAACAAACTTCAGGTCTGCAAGCCCCGCCCAGAAATGTGGTCCCCTGTTGGAGTATGCAATAGCATATATCTGCAGAGCCCGGCTTGTACTGTGTGTGAGGGCTTGTACTGTGTGTGACTGTGCGTCGGGGCTTGTACTGTGTGTTGTTTCCTGTAAAACCCGGAAGTAGTCAGTTTGTGCTGTTTATTTTTACAAGCAATGAGGACTCGACAGCATTTGCATTTCTGTGTTCCGTGTTGCGGGTTAGGGTTAGCTGGTTAGGGTTAGGGTTAAGGTTAAGGTTAGGGATTGATTGATTGATTGATTGATTGATTGATTGATTGATTGAAAACTTTATTAACAGATTGCAGAATGGGTACAGTACAGGGGGATGCAGACCAGAGAAAGACTTTCGTCTTGTTTACATCAGGGTCCCCCATTTTCAATTCATCATAACATATATGACATACATGACATACAGATAGACAGTACTACTACATCTATACATTTATGACATACCAGATTTGCAAATACAGTACTGTTTATGATACAAAAATAGTCTAAAAAAGAGAGTATATACATTTGATGTAGAAACTGAACATTGGAGGAGGTTGGGTAGGTTGGGTGGGGGGGGGGACTGTACATTGGAGGTGGTTGGGTGGGGGGGGGGGGGGGGGGGTTGGTAGGCGGGGTGGGTGGGGGAAACTGTACTACTGTACAAGCAAAACTGTACATTGGAATATTGACGAAACCATACTTGGTTCCAAGAGGAGGGTCTTGTGTATTCTTGGGTTAGGTCATTTACTGTACATTGGAGGGGGTTGGGTTAGGACATTTACAGAGGCCAGTTTCGAATTACAGTCTCCCGTAGGTGTTCTTTGAGAGTGGTTTTGAAAGTGGGTAGTGATTCACATTCCTTTACAGCTTTGGGTAGGGCGTTCCACATTGTTCCACCCACCGAACCACCTCCAATGTACAGCACCCCCCACCCACCCCACCTACCCAACCTCCCCCAATGTACAGTTTTTATGTCAAATGTATATACTCTTTTCTAGACTATTTTTGTATCACAAACCGTACTGTAGTTGCAAATCTGGTATGTCATAAATGTATAGATGTAGCAGTACTGTCTATCTGTATGTCATGTATGTCATATATGTCCTGATGAATTGAAAATGGGGGACCCTGATGTAAACAAGACGAAAGTCTTTCTCTGGTCTGCATCCCCTTAACAATTGTGTGTATTGAGCTGTACTGTATTGTACCCATTCTGCAATCTGTTAATAAAGTTTTCAATCAATCAATCAATCAATCGATGTGGCATAATTGCGAAACGTGTTTAGTCCCTTGTTTGAGCCGAATCTGGGTTTAACATGATTTGTGGAGCTCCCTCTGGTGTTGTGATTGTGGTATTCACTGACCTTTCGGAAGTATTTTGACATGTACATGGGTACCTTAGTCGTGTAGTGTATCTTGTAGACCAGGCCCATTGCAAGTTGCTGTACTCTGTCGTCTACTCTAAGCCATCCTAGGTTGTCAAAGTGGGCAGGGGTGAGGTCAAGCAGTAGTCTGACCAGTTTGTTTTGAGATGTTTGTAATTTTGTTTTTAGCACCTTTTAGGTGCTTTGGTACCATGAGGTGCAAGCATAGTCGTAGTACCCTTGAATGAGTGCTCCTGCCAGAGTCTTCAGGGTATCCTTGTTTACCAGAGAGGAGATCCGGTACAAGAATCGAGTTTGTTGGTTGACTTTTTTTATTACATTGGATGCCATTTTGTCACAGGAAAGATTTGCCTCTAGGATGGAACCTAGGTAGGTAATTTCATCTTTCCACTGTAACTGAGAAGCCGTCGGTCTTGCTGAGTTTGTTATTTGAACCGAAGAGAATGGACTCTGTTTTGCCCAGGTGTAATGATAGTTTGTTATCAGCGAGCCATATGCAGATTTTGCCTAGTTCCGAGCTGAGGGTTTTTTCAACCTGTAACTTGTTCTTGTCAGAGACCAGCAGGGCTGAGTCGTCCGCTAACAGGAACAAGTTGCAGTCACAAGCTGACGACATGTCATTTGCATAAATTAGGAACAGTAGCGGTCCTAGTATGCTTCCTTGTGGAACACCACAGCTCAGTGGGAGGGGGGGGGATAGGGTACCATTTACCTCCACCATCTGTTCTCTCCCCTCCAGGTGGGATTGCATCCAGCCAGGGAACAAAATAAGCACCCGCCAAACGCCAATGGCATGTAGATTTCCTCTTTGGCTGGTAAATTACAGAGGCTACTCAGCCACTCTGGCGTGTAAAATAATTGGGAGCCATATGAGCATATTAGAGTATTATATCAGGGCTATACAGTGCGAGCATTTCACTCGCATTTGCCTCTAAAAATATATTTGTGCGAACTGGAAAAATCATTTAGGAGCACAGTGTGCGAGTAATAGTCTTGCGTAGTGGGCGTGTCAACTGCGCAAGTGTCATTTCATAATAGACACGGAGCAGCGTGGATCAGCTCTGTAACAACTCATCTCGAGTCACGCTGCTTCTATGTGCAACGAAAACTCCGCGAGCAGCAGTTCCAATTGTCTAACATGCTTTGCATCCTCGCCAGTTATACCCACGTCGCGCTAAAAAACAATAAATACTGTAATGTTATCTGCTAACTGAGTACTCCAACTAAGCTAACCTGCTAATGCTAACTACTGCTAACGCTAATCACTGGGGACGCTCAGAGGCATAGTGAGAGAAGGGAGGGCTGAGAATCTGTCTCTCTCCGTCCATCTCTCTCTCTGTGTGTGTGTGTGTGTCTCACTCTCTCTCTCCCTCTCTCCATCTCTCTCCTGAACCTATTTCATTCAAAAGGAAGATATTGATGGACAGCTATAGTATATAGCTCAGTAGCTGTAACAGAATAATTGTATTAATTACTATTGATTAACTATTATTCAATAGCGTTTAAATTATAATTAATTAAATAATTGTATAAAGAATTTTCCATGTTCTGTCATCTAATAATATATTCAATTACCTTTACTATCTGTATCAAAGTCAAAATGTTGGTATTGTGACAACAGTACAACATACAAAAGCAGCTTGACAACCGATATCCTTTGTGTCTAGTAGGCATGGGCCAATGTGTGATTTTGGTGATATGTGCTATTGCACAGATGTCGACCCTTAGTATGCACACGCACGCACAGTATAATATGTATGTAATACATTGTTTGTTAATAAATTCTGTTACTTGAAAAATGTTCACTGTGCTCCTAAATTTCTTTGTGTGCTCCTAATTTTTATTTGATTTAGGAGCACATTTGCTCCCTGGGGAAAAGGTTAGCGTAGAGCCCTGTATATAGTAATAATAATAACACATGGCGATCGACTAAAAAGCTATTTAAAATGTTTGGCTGGTAAAAAATCTGCCTGGCTGGTAGTTTTTTTAATCTACCAGCCACCTTGGCTGGTAAGCCAAAAAGTTAATTTTGTTCCCTGCATCCACCTCACTGATAGACTATCAAAACCAATTGCTTTTAGCTTGTCGATCAGAATGGTGTGATTGACAGTGTCGAAGGCCTTTTGTAGGTCCAGCATGACCATGCCGCAGTATTTGCCCGCGTCCACCTCTTGTTTGATGTGGTCATTTAAATAGAGAAGGCATGTGTCAGTGGAGTGGGATGTTCTGAAGCCAGATTGGAATTCATAGATTCGATTTTTTTCCGTGAGGTACATACTATTTTTTCCATGACTTTCGAGATGGAGGTAAGGATAGAAACAGGGCGGTAGTTGCCTGGGTCTAATTTGCTGCCCTTTTTGTGCAGGGGTGTTACTCTCGCAATTTTGAAGTCCTTGGGGACGTGTCCCTGTTTTAAGGAGAGGTTTATTATGTGTGTGATGACTGGGGTGATGGCGGCTGCTGAGTCTCTGAGGAATTTGGAGGGGAGGTTGTCATGGCCAGTGGCCTTGTTCGGTTGGAGGGCGCTCAGTTTTTTGAGTACCTCATCTGTTGTTAACATTTCCAGTTTGAAGTCGTCTTTGTGGACCCCTAGGTTTTTGTAGTATGCTACTATGTGTTCTACCCCATAATGCCCTGAGTGGGAGGGTAGTTTGTTTACCAGTGTTGTGGCTATGTTTGTGAACGTTTTTTTAAGTAATTGGCTACATCCAGCTTGTCTGTGATGAGCGTGTTGTCCGTCTTTATGTTTATGTTTGAGAATCTGGTTTTAAGTTTTTTACTGCAGCCTAGTTGATTATTGAGTAATTTCCAAAGTTCACGTGGTTTGTTTTTGTTTTCCTCAGTTTTGTCATTGATGAATTTTTTTGTTGCAGTTTTGATCATGGAGTTTACGTCATTTCTTTCCAGTTAGGGTTAGGGTTATGGTTAGGGTTATGGTTAGGGTTACAAATAAACAGCACAAACTGACTACTTCCGTGTTTGACCGGAAACAACACACAGTACAAGCCGGGCTCGCGTGATTTTTAAACGTAGCCTATGTTTGCGAAGACGCTCTCTGATTGGCTAGCCGCGTACAGCGAAGACACTCTCTGATTGGTTTAGCGCCGAAGGGTCTCTTCCGCCTAACCCTAACTCTAAGCATAATCCACTTCGAAAGAGGGCCAAAGCATAACCACTTTGAAGCAGAGAATATATATGTACAAGGGCAAGGCGGAAGAGACCCTTCTGCGCTAAACCAATCAGAGAGGGTCTTCGCTGTACGCGGCTAGCCAATCAGAGAGCGTCTTCGCAAACATAGGTTACGGAAGAAAATCACGCATCTCCTCTGCGGCGCTGATTACCAACTAAAAGACGTCATCGACAGGGGACACCGAAACATCACTGTTAAAACCAAGAGTAAACGTTTCTAATCTACAGCCGAGATGCTTCCAGCTGCAGCACATCAGACCGCAGCGCTTACAAGCCCCGCGCTTACAAGCCCCGCACATAGCAACCCCTCGCTTCCATTGGCTGATTTTGGTCACGTGATTTGGGTCCCACCCAATGGCTGAGGTCCCCCGCGCTTAGATACCCCTCGCTTCCATTGGCTGATTTGGGTCACGTGATTTGGGGACCCAATGGCTGAGGTCCGCCGGCCACTCGCTTCCATTGGCTGATTTGGGTCACGTGATTTGTGCAACCAAAACATTACGTGAAACTAAGTGAATTGATTGATTGATTGATTGAAAACTTTATTAACAGATTGCAGAATGGGTACAATACAGTACAGCTCAATACACACAATTGTTAAGGGGATGCAGACCAGAGAAAGACTTTCGTCTTGTTTACATCAGGGTCCCCCATTTTCAATTCATCAGGGAGAACACTAACAGATATAAAGTTTATAAACAAAATGGGCGCATCTTTCAACACCCCTGCGGCGGCGTGTCCTTTGTGTAAGTCTACATATTGCGACCCGATCACATTGAAGTGCGACCATCGGTTCTGCAAGCGCTGTATTGGAGACTTGTGGAGTGACTCCACGACCGGACCGTATTCTTATTGTCCCGAGTGGCAGTGCCACACAGAGTATAAGACGCTTCCCTTTGAGCCAATAGTAACACGGCCGTCCGCATCTGGATCCCTCGCCCTCGCCCCTCGCCCTCGCTGCACCGCAGGTAAGTCAGAGCTTCAATTGGTCATTCAAAACTAAATTAAAAGATAAACATGTTTACCACATGCCCCCCCAACCTCCTCCAATGTACAGTTTCCCCATCCAACCTACCCAACCTCCTCCAATGTACAGTTTCTTCCCCCTCAAATGTATACTCTCTTTTTTAGACCCTTTTTGTATCACAAACAGTACTGTATTTGTAGATCTGGTATGTCATAAACGTATAGATGTAGCAGTACTGTCTATCTGTATGTCATGTATGTCATATGATGAATTGAAAATGGGGGACCCTGATGTGAATGAATGAATGAATGAAAACTTTATTTAACAGATTGCAGAATGGGTACAATACAGTACGGCTCAATACATACAATTGTTAAGGGGATGCAGACCTGAGAAAGACGTTTGTCCTGTTTGATTGATTGATTGATTGATTGAAAAGTTTATTAACAGATTGCAGAATGGGTACAGTACAGTACAGCTCAATACAATCAATCAATCAGGGCCTGTGGTGGTCACGTGTACCCATTCGGCAATCTGTTAATAAAGTTTTCAATCAATCAATCAATCAATCAATCAATCAATCAATCAATCAATCAATCAATCAATCAATCAATCCCGCAGTGCAACGTGACCCAAATCATACGGCAATCTGTTAATAAAGTTTTCAATCAATCAATCAATCAATCAATCAATCAATCAATCCCGCAGTGCAACGTGACCCAAATCAGCCAATGGAAGCGAGGGGTATCTAAGCGCGGGGGAACCTCATCCATTGGGTGGGACCCAAATCACGTGACCAAAATCAGCCAATGGAAGCGAGGGGTTGCTATGTGCGGGGCTTGTAAGCGCTGCGGTCTGACGTGCTGCAGCTGCATACTATTGCTACAGCCAGGCTATATTTACAATGCTCAAGCTTTTAACTCGCTTCTCTGGTACAAAATCGTTATCAAAGGACAAGTTAAACAGAACACATTTGTGATCGGTCACCGTCAACTCCTTAGTGTAAACATTACTGACTTTTAACCCGATTGTGAACAAGATCAAGAAGTGTGTTGCCTTTGTTGTGAGTCGGACCAGAGACATGTTGGATACAATGAAACGAGTCACTTGCTAACGTCTCTGTGGCAGAAGTTCTGTACTGGACCAAGACTTCACATCTGGATCAAAACCTTCTTCTTGTGGAAACAGAGATCAGACTGTGGACACCACAACATCTGTAAGTATTATGTTCACATTGTTTTCCTCTTATTGCTCTTTCCTTGCAGCAGCGCCACTCGAGAGTAACCTTGAAGTTGAAGTTGTACAATCCCAATTTAATTGTAAAAAATGTCAAATGTTTTACATGTGTAGTACTTTACCATCTCCATGGTCAACTAACCGCTAGCATCTGCAGCGACGTGATTCTCTTCACAATAACATTACATTTCTTCAGATACCATGAAGCTACCTCTGATAGCTCTGTGGAGCTGTAAAGACATTCCCCAACTAATTTGATTGATTGATTGATTGAAAACTTTATTAACAGATTGCAGAATGGGTACAGTACAGCTCAATACATACAATTGTTAAGAGGATGCAGACCAGAGAAAGACTTTCGTCTTGTTTACATCAGGGTCCCCCATTTTCAATTCATCATAACATGACATAAACGACAGATAGACAGTACTGCTACATCTATACATTTATGACATACCAGATTTGCAAATACAGTGCTGTTTGTGATACAAAAAGAGTCCAGAAAAGAGACTATTGTAGTGATTGTTAATTGTACATAATTCACCCACGGAACTATTGTTAGGAACAAGAGTTCCGCCCGAACATTATAGGAGGTGGCACTTACTGCCACCACGAGTCAGTCATCTGCACGCAACGCAGCAGTAGCTGGTTGTTATTTGTGTACTGAATAAAAGCTGTTCGCTCTACCGAGCTACCGTCTCCGACTCCCATCTCTCGGCACTACACTGGTGACCCTGACGTTGGTCTCGCTGAAGTATCAGGGACCGGACCGAACATGGCAAACGATGCCGTTATTATTCGATTGCCGGAGTTTTGGGAGCATTCTGCGGCGGCGTGGTTCGCGCAAACTGAGGCGCAATTCGCCCTACGAGGGGTTGACGACGACGCCGCGAGGTATTACCACGTCGTCTCGAGCCTCGGGAGCACTACAGCGGCGAGGACGGTAGGCTTCATAACGGCTCCGCCTGCACGGAATAAATATGAGGCGTTTAGGACGCACCTACTCAAAATATTCGAGTTGTCACAGTCAGAGCGGGCCCGACGCTTGCTGGCCTTACGGGGCTTGGGGGACAGCAGGCCTTCGGAGCACATGGAGATGATGTTAAACCTGCTGGGTGCAGAACGGCCTGATTTCCTGTTTATCGAACTGTTTCTCAGGCACTTGCCGCCACACGTGCAGACGGCACTTGCCAATACAGCGGCTACGGATCCCCGGGCTTTAGCAGAGGAGGCTGACCGCTTCTACCTGGCCACTCGACACTTTGCCCCAGGGCTAATAGCCTCGACATGCGGTTACACGCCGCAGGGGGGAGGGGCGAGGAAGATCAGGAGCAGCGCGGCCGCAGGCCTGTGTTTTTGTTTTTACCACGCACGTTTCGGCGCCAGGGCGACAAGATGCCGTTCCCCTTGCACTTTCGGCATAACGCAGAAACGCAGACACCTGCGCCCAGTAGCAGCGGTGAGCGCAGGTATGTCGAACCGGCTGCTTTTCATTAGAGACACACTCTCGGGTTGCAAATTCCTCTGCGACACCGGAGCGCAGAGGAGCGTCCTGCCAGCTACAAAAGAGGACATCGCCGGCGATGATAGAGGTCCACGCCTGACGACCGCCAACGATACCCCTATCCGCACCAGCACCTACGGTACAAGGACCGTGGAACTGTGTTTTGGGGGCCAGCGGTTCACGTGGGACTGCATCACGGCCGACATTTCGTTCCCACTACTGGGGGCAGATTTCCTGGGTGCACACGGTCTCCTCGTGGACATTAGACATGGCCGCCTAATAAACGCACAGACACGGGCTTCGTTGGCATGTGTCCGCGATGAGGCGACATACGGCGGCCTTCTTACAGCCTTCACCGACCACGAACCCCTCACGTTTTCTGAGTCAAGACACGTCGCCGAGAAGCCCAACGTCGTCATCGGAGCTGTACAGCCGGACCTCGACTACGTCAACGGGGGCTCGGAACAGGCCTCCGACCACGACATCCAGGCCCTCGGGACTGCAGATTCCAGGCTACGCCTGGAGGACGTCGCGATTGGTCACGCGGGTCCGACGCTGCTGAGTGACCTGTCCACCGGACACCCTAGCCCACAGGCCCCTGAGGACTGGCGAAGGCTCGCCTTTGAGGTGGGGTACAACCACCACAAGGTTGAACCCGCCCACGTAGGCATTTCCCAGCCCTTAGAGCTGGCCCTCTCCCCCCGCCGAGGCCGTCCGCCGCTACCCCGGGACCCGCCAACGACGGAACCGCCGCTGGCCTCGTCGACGTCTGTGCCCCCGGGTGTCGGGGAGGACACGGGCGCTTGCGCCGCCCCTACCTCCCCGCCCCTGGCTTTCCGCACTCACCGTGGCCGGTTCATGCCCCCGGGCGCCGTGGAGGGCGCAATCGCTTGCACCGCGCCCCGGGTTGTCCGCTCACGCCGCGGCCGGGTCGTTGTCTCTCCCCGCCGTGGAGATTTTGACCATGGTTGAATTCTGGGGGGGCTTGTGTAGTGATTGTTAATTGTACATAATTCACCCACGGAACTATTGTTAGGAACAAGAGTTCCGCCCGAACATTATAGGAGGTGGCACTTACTGCCACCACGAGTCAGTCATCTGCACGCAACGCAGCAGTAGCTGGTTGTTATTTGTGTACTGAATAAAAGCTGTTCGCTCTACCGAGCTACCGTCTCCGACTCCCATCTCTCGGCACTACACTATATACATTTGACGTAGAAACTGTACATTGGAGGAGGTTGGGTAGGTGGGGTTTGGTGGTGGGGGGGGGGGGGGGGACTGTACATTGGAGGTGGTTGGGTGGGTGGGCAGGGGTTGGGTGGGTGGGGGACACTGTACAACTGTACAAGCAAAACTGTACATTGGAATATTGACGAGTGACAACCATACTTCGTCATTTACTGCATTACTGTACATTGGAGCGGTTGGGTTAGGACATTTACAGGGGCCAGTTTCGAATTCCAGTCTCCCGTAGGTGTTCTTTGAGAGTGGTTTTGAAAGTGGGTAGTGATTCACATTCCTTTACACAGCTTTGGGTAGGTCGTTCCACATTGATGTGGCATAATTGCTAAACGTGTTTAGTCCCTTGTTTGAGCCGAATCTGGGTTTAACATGATTTGTGGAGCTCCCTCTGGTGTTGTGATCGTGGAATTCACTGACCTTTGGGAAGTATTTTGACATGTACATGGGTACCTGAGTCGTGTAGTGTATCTTGTAGACCAGGCCCATTGCAAGTTGCTGTACTCTGTCGTCTACTCTAAGCCATCCTAGGTAGTCAAAGTGGGCAGGGGTGAGGTGGGTTTTAGGAGTAAGGTCAAGCAGTAGTCTGACCAGTTTGTTTTGTGATGTTTGTAATCTTGTTTTTATCGCCTTTGAGGTGCTTTGGTACCACGAGGTGCAAGCATAGTCCTTGCATAAGCGTTCCCAGTTGGTTATCATAACGTTCCTGTAACCTTGCAGAAACGTTCCCAGTTGGTTATCATAACATTCCTGTAACCTTGCAGAAACGTTCCCAGTTGGTTATCATAGCGTTCCTGTAACCTTGCAGAAACGTTCCCAGTTGGTTATCATGACGTTCCTGTAACCTTGCAGAAACGTTCCCAGTTGGTTATCATAGCGTTCCTGTAACCTTGCAGAAACCTTGCAGAAAGTGGGTTCCCAGTGGGTTATTATGTTCTTGTTGCTACTTGAGCAGAGTTCTAAAATGTGAAGTAGGCAGGTCTGTGTCAAACTACATTAATAAATACATGTTATGCATCACTTTACTGATCACTAAAGGGCACAAAACAGAGGCATCACTGATCCTGAAGAAACTGAAATGTTTCAATTTGCAGTAACAGAATAATTATAGGGTTATATTAACTATAACCTAACTATAACTAATTCAACACAGAACACAGGAATATCAAGTTTAGAACTCTTTCAAACCAAATTATTACTATAGCTATATAAATAAAGTTTATTATAGATATCAGGTCATCTTGCAAATATATTTGTGTTATCTACTTATCAACAAGGGTAGAATATTACAACAAGGGTAGAATATTACAAAGACCAATTTCAAATATTTTCAGACCTAAGTTGTTTTATATCTGTACAGCTCTTCAATACCATTTAGAATTGTGTGACAAGACAAGAGGGACAAGAGTTACTGACAGACTAATATTTGGAAATGGGACCAAATTGAACATTGAAACAAGCTTAATTTAATACAGGGATTCTCAACCCAGTCTTCATTCTTAGAACACAGGAACTTCTAAGATGTACAGATCGCCCCCACATGGCAGCCCTGTTACAGCCAGCCCCTGGCTGGACATAACATAAAAGAGACTGACAAAAGGTGTACAATACAATAATCGATTTATTAATCAATTAAAATGCTGATCACAGACGCTCTGTCATGCCCTTTGCGGAGAAAGTCACCCAGAAGGCCCTTAAAAGCACATGAATGAACTCATCTGCAAATAGAAGAGAGAGAGAGAGAGAGAGAGAGAAAAAGAGCAATCAGATTAGTTTGATTTAGCACAACATTCTCA
This sequence comes from Notolepis coatsorum, assembly GCF_963971535.1. NCBI lineage: Eukaryota > Metazoa > Chordata > Actinopteri > Aulopiformes > Paralepididae > Notolepis > Notolepis coatsorum. Next base: position 95,539,794 of record NC_140168.1, read on the forward strand.
GTATTTAATGTTGTTCCATCCAGGATTTCCACTAAATCACAATCCGTCAACATGACAGATGGAGCTGGGGGGAAAAAGCCATCATTATATTGTGTTCGTGTTTACCGATGTTACATCGTTTGCATTGTGTACTTTGGGATATATGTCCCTATTATTGCACTATTATTTTCAACAAATATAGGCCTATTCATAATGAAAATTTGAATTTGAATTATGACATGAATGAGTACTCACTGTTCACTTACAGCCACAAATATGCAATACAAGCTGAAAGTTCAACTTCGAGAATATGAAACAACCATCACCCCAAAAAAATGCTGTGTAGGCAATTCAGTTTGAATGAATGAAGAGTTTATTTTTGGTCTTTGTTTACAGACAAATCAAAAACACACTTGTGTGGACTTACAAAAAAAAATAAAAAATCACAAATGTACATATTCAAAGTAAGCTCACACACAAAATCCAAACTCAATGACTGAAAAAAGGAATAGGCTGAAGCACATGCTTATTTTTGCCTATCCAGTTCATTAAACAATCAATTCATTCAATCATTTGAAACTTAAATAATAATAATAATAATAATAATAATAATAATAATAATAATAATAATACATTCAATTTATAGTGCACTCTACATTTGGAAACCAAATCTCAGAGTGCTACAGCTATAGACAAAAAAAATGAAAACAAGGCATAAAACATAGAAAAAAGGGATAAAACACACAAGGCATGTATAAATGTTAAAACTAAGAGAAGGCTTTTGTGAAGAGGTATGTTTTAAGTCCTCTTTTAAAGGAAGCAGTGGTCTGTGGTGCTCTGAGGTAGTCAGGGAGGGCATTCCACAGGCGAGGAGGAGCAGCCGAGCAGAAGGCCTGGTCGCCCATGCTTGGTCCTGGGGGGAAGGAGGCGGTTTGTGTTGGCGGAGCGAAGGTTACGGGTGGAGGGTTCTGGGGTGAGAACCACCTGCAATGTTATCTTGAAGTGGAGAGTTTCGACAGGCGCGCCCGCAGGATTTCTTCCCGAGGTACGCATGAAAAAAATATTAAGACTGGTACAGGACTCTAAGCTACAGTGCGAGCATAGGTGGTGGAGTCAATAGGCTAGGGCCCAACCTTTTTTGAACCAAGATTTACTTTTTAATTTGCCACCTAGCCGAGAGCTACCAGCGCAAATTTGACCTACTCTCGGCTAGTATTAGTAGTAATAGTATTAGTAATACCCATTCAATATGCACATGACAGAAAATATTATATGGCATATAATCTTTTCTGTCATGTGCATATTGAATGGGTATATAATATAATATGATATTTTATATATCATTGTAACGGTGTAGTGTAGGAATGACAAGACTGTAACTTCTCACGTTGGGCATACAGGCAGCATGACCCATTTATTTCACACTCTGCACACTGACAACACACACACTCAATTCAATGGGCATGAGAAAACATATGTTTACATTGCCAAAGCAAAAGTGGAACAATACAATCAAAACAAAAATGATATATGACATGTACAATTAAAAGGGAATAGGAATGACGTGTAAATAGAGCAACTGACAACACACAGTCAATTAAATTCAAAGAAAACATGTTTACATTGCCAAAGCAAAAGTGGAATACAATCAAAAAAACAATTCCACAAAAAGGTCTGTCAACAGTCACTGATAGTTCTCCTTTATCTTTTTTTCGTAGAATTAAATGTCAGTCATATATGTCATCCTCACTGTCTTGCTCTGAATTGTCAGCTGTGTTTACAATGCAGTGCACTTTTCGATCAGTGGGTTTTCTTTAGCTTTGTTGACACACTTTTGCAAAGTGATTCTGTGATCCACATGATTTGCACTGTTTCCCAAATGCTGGGCAATGTTCTCTGCCCCTTGGATGAGAGTTGCCACAGTATTTGCATGTATAATCTGTGTCTCCAGTTCTCGCTATCTCCATCGCTCTCACTCCCATATCAGCCTGTTCCGCTGCTCGGCACATTTCAATAGCGGTGATTAACGTGAGCCCTTTCTCTCTCAACAGTCTGCGTCTTATGCTCTCGTTTGCAACACCTAGTACAATTTTGTCACGAATCATTTCATCTCTTAGCTGCCCGTACTCACAGGTTGCTGCCTTTTCTCTCAGTCTGGTCACAAAACTGTCTATGGATTCGCCTTCCTCTTGTTTGCTGCTCCCGAACACGTACCTTTCATATATGACGTTCTTCGCCGGTTTGAAGTACTTTTCCAACATATCCAGTATGACCTGTTCGGTGAGATTCAGGTTGTGACGGTAAATGTGCCTGCATTCACATGCGTGCCATTAGCGTTAGCCACTAGGCCTCTTTTCTTTTGGAAAGAATGATAAAAAAATATATATATATATTATAATTTTTATTTTTTATTTTTATTTTTTACTATTCGACTAAGAGGTTGGTTAGTCGACTACGGCTCATTTCGACCGATTAGTCGACTAATCGATTAATAGGGGTCAGCCCTAGTATCCAGTATGACCTGTTCGGTAAGATTCAGGTTGTGACGGTAAATGTGCCCATCACACTCCTCAGAGTTGCAGCCTGAATGTTCATGTCCTTCTTGGTTATACCCGAAGCGAGTGCATAGTCCTCGTATTCGGCACGGAATATGTCCCAGCTGACGCTCCAGTCGCCTGTGAAGCTCATCGGGGAGGGGGGTGGAATATTAGCCACCATGCTAGGGCTGTCTTAAATACTTCGAAGCTTCGAAGCTTCGTTCGATGGCACAAGCTTCGAACATTAAATTTTTTTTTTTACTTCGGTCTGTGTGTGTGTGTGCATGGGGCCATTGGGTGGGACCGGGGGACAAATACACTGGAGGAAAGTAACCCAGCTCAGCACTGCCCAAATTATATCATCACTATTGCCTGTTTGACACATATACACCACCTACACGCCTATTCTCAGTCCTTGCCCCACAATGGTGGAATGAACTACCCACCCCAGTTAGGACAGCCGAATCCCGTCCAATCTTTCGGCGTCGACGAAAGACTCACTTCTTCAACCATTATCTGAAATAAAATTAAAAAAATTAAATAAAAAAAATCTAACCCTAACTAACCTTACTGTCATGCACTTGTCCTAATAAACTAACCTACACTGTAACACGCAACACTTCACTTTGATGAATATTGTTACTCAGCTGATAGAGTTGTATTCTTCCTGTACAGAACTTGTAAGTCGCTTTGGATAAAAGCGTCAGCTAAATGACTAAATGTAAATGTGAATGTAAATGCCTTGTAGAATTCCACACATAAGAAAGAAAGATACTGGGATGAATAAACAAAATAGGAAATAAAATGTAGAAATGCATGCAATACATAAATAAATATGAATATCCATATATGAAATAGAACATTTAGATAAGGTGCTACTGAGATGTTTTGGTGAGTTCTTTGTTTTTTTGTGGAAGTAGCCCTTCTTAAAAATGCATGAACATTCACTGATAATTGGTCTGTAGTGGAGTCTACAAGGTCTACATTGCCGGACCTTGTAGACTGACATAATTCTGTGCATTGTTTAGTCTACAGAGGCCATATTTCAAATAATCAAAATCTTACTTCATTCATCTTAAACATTCTTGATTTGGGGGATTGGTAGTTCCCATGAAATCTGAAGTTGTTCAAATGACAACAGCGATCCACCTTGAATTAAATCACACAGCCGTGTTGCGTCACAGTCACGAAAGGGGCTACTTAATTCATTAATCCAATTCACTTTATTTATAGAGCACATTTAAAAACAACAAAGTTTACCAAAGTGCTGTACAAGTCCCACAACATAAGATAAAAAAAAACAAAAAAAATATAAAAAAAATTAATTAATTCTTTTTATTCGAAGCTTCGAATTAAAATCGAAGCTCGGCCCCGAAGCTTCGATTGCCAAAAAAAAAATCGAAGGTCAGCCCAATGCTAGCTGACAATAGCCCAACATTACTTGTCTCGGTCTCCGTAATGTTGTTTTCAGAACCGGAGTCCGACTGTGACATAGTCAGCTAATATAGAATAGAATAGAAATACTTTTATTATCCTGTGGGAAATGTGACACTGCAAATCGCTCAACATTTAAACATTTAGACAGGACGGTCACAAATTAAATAATAACACAAATCAAATCAAGTTGCCTGGGATAAGAGTAGAGTAAAATAGAATAAAAATTAAATAAATATACAGAAATAAATACAGTAAAAAATATACTGAGCATGGGGGAAGGGGGGGGGGGTACAGGTAGTAAAAAACAACACAGCAGTGTAAACAATTTGGTCAATATAATTTAACTATCTAAATGAACTAAATGAAATATATATTCACAGTATTCACAGTGTCACATAAGGTGCAGTATGCTTCAGGTAGTGTATTGTATACATGGACGTAAGTTCAACTACTTCTGACACCATGTTTGTGTGGATGTTTCTACGGCATGAATAACGACAGACACAAGTATCAAGTTCAGCGTTGTAATCAAAGTGCTTCACATTCCTCTACATCTGGGGTATTCATGAAAACAACAAGCAAGCGATTGCCGATCGCCTCGATCTAACTAGTTATAATTCACTCTACTCAAAATCAAATTTAAATCGACGTGACTGGGGAAATGTTGCCAGTCAGTCAGCCAAAACAAATTCCAGGACGACTCCAAGGTCGAACTTTGAGCTGCTGGAGTCGAAGGCTCTCTTGGAGATAAGAGTGGCATGCGGCCCCCCCACCCCCAGCCCCCTCCCCCCACCCCCCCTCCTACGTGTATGGCCCAGCGCCTGTATGGCAGCTAACTTGTATGCGTGCTGGAGGGGGGAGCCAAGGCTGTCTCGTCAACCCCCACCCCCCACCCCCCCCCCCCCCCCCCCCCCCCCCGGGTGCTCCGCGCCAAACATGGCAGCGGTAATACGCATACGTCTGTCTCAAAGAGTCCTGCATGTATAACAAATGCGCATGTTGGTGAATTTATGACTGTGTGCCATTATTACTATCAATGTAATAATTGTGGAATATTACTATAATGAGCTGTATGTGTATGAACCAAGCATCCTTTGTGAAGCACTTTGGTTGACAAGTGTCATGTTTAAATGTGCTATATAAATAAATTTGATTGATTGATTAACTAGACCCCGTAACAATGATTTTCCAAAATAATCTCGCGGTCTACTTGAAACCAGCCTGCGATCTACCGGTCGATCGCGGTCGACTGGTTGGGCACCACTGGGCTAGGGGAATAAGCTTCTCCAAATGAGATGCAACAAATTGTAAAGTTGCATCTCAATCAGCGGTCGGCATTCAGAATCAGCTTCATCTGACCATTAGGGAGGGGCAGGATGAAAAATACAGTGAAGAAAAACAACCAAAAATCCTCTCTTTAGTCATTGTCCATTCTGATTGAGAATCATTATAACAGCTCTTTTTAATTTGTATTTTTTTTTAGATTACCTGTTTATGTATGTCTCCGCGTCCGTTGGTGTATTGAACTCCTTCTGAACGCCATTGTAGGACACTTTGAGACAGGCTGGGAACACCGGACCAAACCGTAGGCCCGGCAGCTGAACTTCATAAAAGTCAGTAAAAGCTTACCAAAAGCTCAAACAGTGATCTCCAAGCCCACATGGTTTAACTCAAACAACAAAGAAACAGACTAAGAAACGATGTATACACCATGATCAAATCTGCAACAAAATATTTCATCAATGACAAAAATGAGGAAAACAAACCCTGTGAACTTTGGAAATTACTCTACAAACAACCAACTAGGCTGCAGTAAACAACTAAAAACCAGATTTACAAACGTAAACATAAAGACAGAAAACACTCATCACAGATGAGCTGGATGTGGCCAATTACTTAAAGTTTTCTTTACAAACATAGCCACAACACTGGTTAATAAACTACCCTCCCACTTGGGGTAGAACACATCATAGCCTTCTACAAAAACCCAGGGGTCCGCAAAGATGATTTCAAACTGGAAATGGTAACAACAGATGAGGTACTCAAAAAACTGAGTGCCCTCAAACCTAACAAGGCCACTGGCCATGACAATATCCCCTCCAAATTCCTCATAGACTCAGCAGCCGCCATCACCCCAGTCATCACACACATAATAAACCTCTCCATAAAACAGGGAAACGTCACCAAAGACTTCAAAATTGCGAGAGTGACCCCCTGCACAAAAAAGGCAGCAAACTACCGCCCTGTTTCTATTCTTACCTCCATCTCGAAAGTCATGGAAATTCTTTTCTACCAACAGGTCAAAAAGTACCTCGCGGGGGGGGGGGGGGGGGGAACGATCAAGACAGGGGAGGGGGGAATTGGCACGACAAAAAATTGGGATGGGAGAAAAACAGAAAAAAAAAGTGAAAAAAAAAATACTATAGAGAATTGTCAGTGCTGTAAAGTTTAAACCTTTTTAAATCTTAGACAAACGAAACACTTTGCTTTCATGAAATATTGTAAGCCGTCATTTGAGGCGTTATAAAAGCAGCACAATGAACACAAATCTGTCAGTGCAGAGTCCGACCTCATCTTAAATAACAAACGGCATTGCTTGTTGTAGTTAACAAAGAGAGGCAGAGTTGATTTTGCAGGTAAAAAAATAAATATATAGAATATATATATATTTTTTTTATATATTTGAAAAAAAAATCCCATTCGAATCCCATGCCCATCGAACAAAGTTTCGAAGCTTCGAAGTATTTAAGACAGCCCTAGTGACAATATTGTCACAAGGAACCTGGGTTCCATCCTAGAGGCAAATCTTTCCTGTGACAAAATGGCAACCAATGTAATAAAAAAAGTCAACCAACGAACAAGATTCTTGTACCGGATCTCCTCTCTGGTAAACAAGAATACCCTGAAGACTCTAACAGGAGCACTCATTCAAGGGTACTACGACTATGCTTGCACCTCATGGTACCAGACTACTGCTTGACCTTACTTCTAAAACCCACCTCACCCCTGCCCATTTTGACAACCTAGGATGGCTTAAAGTAGACGACAGAGTACAGCAACTTGCAATGGGCCTGGTCTACAAGATACACTACACCACTAAGGTACCCATGTACATGTCGAAATACTTCCCAAAGGTCAGTGAATACCACAACAACAACACCAGAGGGAGTTCCACAAATCATGTGCAACCCAGATTCCGTTCAAACAAGGGACTAAACACGTTTTGCAATTATACCACAACAATGTGGAACGCCCTACCCACAGCCGTAAAATAATGTGAATCCCTACCCACCTTCAAAACCGCTCTAAAAGAGCACCTACGGGAGGCAGCAATTCGAAACAGGCCCCGGTAAATGTCCAAACCCCCCCACAATGTACAGTTCCCCCCCCCTCAAATGTATATTCTCTTTTAGAAACTCTGTCTGTAAATAAACAGTACTGTATATTTGTATATCTTGTACGTCATAGGTCTGGGCGATATGGCCAAAAATGTTACCACGATATATCACCATAATATTTTTCATATCATCGATGTCGATAATTATCGATATTTTTATTAGTATTAAAAAATATATATTTGTTTTTTTATTATTATTATTTAAACAACAAATTAATGTTTCTTTTGCAGCAATTCTTTGTTGTTGCCGCCATCCTTAGTGTTACAGCCCCTCACACTCCAGTTCTCAGGCTGCAGTTGGTTTGAAAGCGAAAGTACCAAAAAAAAGTGGCAGTTCTGAAGTTGAACAGTTCTGGCTCTGCTAGTTTCTTCTTTTGGAGCTTTTTTGGTGGACAAACCACCAAACCACATGCACACATAGCCTACTGTATACAGACTGTTTCAAACTGTATTTTAAATTAGAAAGCAAACAAAATAAATTGACAAGAGAAAAATAAATCTCAATTTGCCCTGTTGCAGGTCACAATACAAAAAACTAAATTATAATAATTAATTATCGATATTATTTTTATAATCGATTATTAAAATATATCGCGATAATTATCGTTTTATCGCCCAGCCCTAGTACGTCATAAATGTCTGGATGTACTGTATATCTGTATGTCGTGTATGTCATAAATGTTATGATGAATTGAAAATGGGGGACCCTGATGTAAACAAGACGAAAGTTTTTCTCTGGTCTGCATCCCCTTAACACATTCCTGGCCAACCACGTATATATACGTTATTGGGCGCCATCCTTAACACTTTCGCGGCCACTTGGATCCGTCTAAAATCACTCTAGACGGCCAGCATTTCATAATAGACTTGCATAGTCCGTGGGGCTGTTTGTAGAGCTAAATCTATACTTTATAGTATTGCTATCTGTCCATTCTCATTGTCAATTGACACCATAAACTGTCCCTTCAAAATGGCTTAAAGAAATAATTTTTTCATCAATACGTTCTCATTTTATAGCGTCTTGAATATAAGCGTTATAAGGGATTTCGGCTAGTATATTTCCTCGAAGGCAAGATACAGGCCGCTAAGCTACTAACATTAAATCCAATGGCATTTCGGATATACAGAAGCTACAGTTAAAACTCAAACTGCATATGATCGGTATGATGGTCCACCATGAATGCATGAAAGGGGGGGGGGGGGGGGGTCGTTTCTGATTATTGATTACCAATAGCCAAGTTAGCCTCAGTAGCCACATTCGCTGACCGGGTGGTTGGCTATGATAACAAGCCCTGATCAGCATGTAATTTACTTGAAAAAGATCTAACCGTGGGCCGGTTGGATCCCCGAAAGGATTTCCCAGTTATCGATCGCCATCTGGTAGATCAATATGTCCATTGGCTGATGATATATTCCTTTACTGCACACTGAAATCTGCGTCCCAAAACGTATTCCAAACTACAGGCTATAGGCATCGCTTCATCTTAGCAGAAAACTACAGTGGAGATCCAATAAAAACAAGACAACTTCTGCCACAGGGAACACTGCATTATCGAGATAGCGCCCCTAAGAGGATCTGGCCGGTAATGCACGAATTCAAAGAGTAGGGTACTTCTGCAGTGCTGCTCGGTGACATCGAGTAGGTTATTACAATGGAATAAAAGCCAAAACAACCTTGCCACGGACATGTCCGCGGTTGGTCCTCAACCGTTGGGTTCAAAACACGGACATCTCCGTGGTCGGGCGTCATTGTGTTAAACGGTCAACCACGTATATATACGTGTTACCACTCTGTTTTGCTTTTATTCCATTTTAATATCCTACTCACAGAGCTGTATGTTGGCTGGAAACGGCATATCGGGACTCCGAAAGTGCAGTACCGGCCAGATCCTGGTATTGGCGCTGTCTCGATAATGCAGTTTCCCTTGTTGCAGATGGGGTGTCACCTTTTTTTCACTCCGGGTTAGCTTTTCTGTTAGCCTGAAGCGAGGGCTTCAACCAATCGCCTGGAATACTTATTGCGACGCCGAATTCAGTATGCAGTAGAGGAATATAGCATCAGCCAATGGACATATCGATCTACCAGATGCCGATCAAATAACTGGGAAATTGTTTTTGGAATCCAACCGGCCACAGGTAAGAGCGATTTGACGTCAATTTCAGCTTGATCGGGCCTTGTTCTCATAGCCATCCACCCGGTCAGTGTATGATGTTGCAATAATGAATGCCGTTATTGGTATTCCCCCCCCCCCCTTTCATGCATTCATGGTGGACCATGATACCGATCATATGCATTTAGATTTTTAACTCTAGCTTGTGTAGGGCCGAAACGCCAATCGATTTAACGTTATTAGCTTAGCGCCCTATAACTAGCTTTGCAGGAATTACCCCAGACCATTACGCTATATAGTTCATATTCACGACGCTATAAAACGGGAACGTATTGATGAAACAATTTTTTCTTTATGGCATATTGAAGGGAAGGTTTATACTGTCGATTGACAATGACAATGGACACATAGCAATAATATAAAATATAGATTTAGCTCTACAAACAACCTCACGCACAGTGAAACATTGTAATGAAAAACTGGCCTCATAGAGTGGGATTAGACGGGTCCCAATGGCCCTGAATGTGTTAACAGATTGGCTGCCAGACCCGAGATTTCTCAGGTTTTGGTCGTTTTTCTTTTATTCGATTTTTTCATTCATTACAGGTCCACGAACCTCGATGTTACCATAGAAAATCATTCTGAAATCCCAAAAGGGCAATACCGGCCGCATCCTGCTAGGTGGCAGTATCGCCCACCCTTTGAAACTTTATTTCACACCGTGTGTTACATCTAAACTAAGGCTGTCAAAGTTAATGCGTCATTAACGCGTTATCGCCCGATTCTATTAACGCCACTATTTTTTTCAACTCGCGATTAACTAAACCTTTTTTTTTATTTTTTTTTTTTTTTTTTTTACTTTATTTTTTTTTACTAGACTTCACTCAGGTGTATTATTGATGCTCTCATTCTATGCTCTATGTTTGTTTCTGTGGTGTGTGTGTGTGTGTGTGTGTGTGTGTGATATAGAGAGAGAGAGGGGGGTGAGAGAGATGAGGAAGGGGCAAGAGAGAAAGAGAGTTGGGAGAGTGTGTGTGTGTGTGAGAGAGAGGGGGGTGTGTGATTAATCAGCCCTTGTGTGGGTGAATGTAACAAGTTCCTAACGTTTTCTTTCCCCTATTATTTCATGCACACTTTATTCATTGTTTTAAATTATTATTTTCTTTTAAGTTATTTTGTGCATCACTCTGTTTTGAATTTGATGCAAATTTGCAATGCATGAGGGTCATCCTTTTGTGTTAAATGGCTGCATAAAGCAAGCATTTGTTGACTCATGTTGATAAGAGTATTAAAACTTTGAACTTGAAAAAGATCCGTTTAAGGTAAAAAAATTCAATTAAAAAATAATGCGATTTAATCACGAGTTAACTATGGACAATCATGCGATTAATCGAGTTAAATATTTTAATCGATTGACAGCACTAATCTAAACCCCTCCGGGCGCAGAATTTAGACGAAGCCAAGTAAATCGCTTCATCCAACCATTTCGAAACGCATCTAGCACACTCAATCCATAAATTGTGCCAAATTATGTCTGGGACCAGATGGGCATCAATACTCGAAATCGCGATCAGACAATTGGAATATTCTTTTTGGAATAACCCAGATCAAAGGTAAGGACTATCTGACGTCAATTCCACCTTGATCCTACAATGATTTCATATCGATCCAGCTGATCAGCGTGTGTGGTGTTAAAAAAGAATGCCGTTACTGGCGATCAAAGCATCAAAAAACAACCCCCCCCCCTTTCATGCATTCATGATGAAACATAATACCTATTATATACCTTTGAATTGGAAATAGTAGCGTGTACAGGCGAGCAACGCCAACGCTATTAGCAGAATTCACGTATTGCTCCATAACACAGTTACAAGGAATTAGCCAGGATCACTCTGAAACTATACAATATTCACCACGGTATAACACGGGAACATATACATGAAAACATTTATTCTTTTCACATGTTGAACGATGGATAGTTGATGTCAAATGAGCCATAGTATTGTCTCCATAGCTATAATATAGAATATAAATATAGCCCTGCAAACACCGCAACGCACAGTGAAAATCCCTATACTTTACAGCGCTGGCCAACTAAGTACAAAGATGGGAAAACAGCATGGCAGTCAATGTGTTAACAATTATGTGTAGCATGATCAGTACTGTATTGTACCCATTCTGCAATCTGTTGCCATTTTCAATCAATCAATCAGCTTCATGTCATACAATTTGCGTTTTACGCCATTGAAAGCCGCTCTGGCTCGTGCCGTCTTTGCCGTATAATCCGGGAATATTGAGATGGTCATATCTTGAATCTTGATCCATTGCAGTGTCTTAGCTTGTTTCAGGATGTCAACACAATCCTTGTGGTGGTGTAAGCGGACAATTATGGGCCGGGAAGGCTAATTTTGTCCTGATTTAGGCTTCAATGTGCGGTGCCAGCGGTCCAAAATGGGTTCCTTTTGTAGCTTGAAAACGTCCCTCAGCAGTGCTGCAACTGCCTCAGTGGAGGATATTGTATATCTACGTACGCCTCGACCGCGCTTCTAGGTCCTATTGACACATCTGTTGTCTAGTCTTGTCAGCTCGGCAAACGTGTTCAACTTTAGCTTGGAGAGCTACAACATCATCGGTGCACGTGGACAGCGTGTCCTCCACCTCACCCACAGCTTGTTTCAGAGTGTACATTTCAGACTGGATGCTAGTGATGCTACTTGTTAGCTCTGCTTTCACTGTTTGTAGCTCTAGCTTGTCCGTGTAGAAATATTTCCAAAAGAATAAAAAGTGCTTATTTTAGCGTTTAGGGGTTGCTCTGCCGGAGCAGTGACAGCTGCCTCCTACTCCATTGCTCGCTAAACCGGAACCTTTCTTGGTTTTCTAACTCCTTGTCAAGCTGCTGGAGTTCCTCAAGAGTTGTACATGGCCCGTGTTCTAGAATGTTCTCTTCTGCCACTGCCCCATCTGCCAGCATTCACAGAGGAAAATAAAGGTCACTTTAAGGAAAGAACTGATGTGGTTCTTGTATAGTTTAGATATAGCAAGTATAGCATAAGGATATAGAGTAAAAACTGTATATTGTATAGTAGTGTACATAGGACCCAGTGCCTTAAATCCGTAGCTAACATTGTATTGCACATTGTATCTCAGGACTTAAGCATGTCTATTCTCATGCCTATTTTATGTCTATTTTATTACATGTTTATTATGTCTGTTCTGAAGGGCCAGATTAACATTGAGAATCTACGTTTTATTGTTTTATATAACTTGTATATTATTTATATATATAAGCTATATCCCTTTAAGCCTCCGTTTGAATCATAGCATTATTCGCTTTCCTCATTGGATAATGCCCTTGACGTCGGCGGCGCCTAGAATCGCGCCCCTGAGACAAGTTCAAAGACGAGTCTGGACAAGTTGGGACATGCCTGGGGCCAGCGCATTGATTCCAGACAAGAGCTTCGGCTGCGCACTAGAAAGCCCTCTAAGTATATATATTGTGGAAGGCGCAAACAGTAGCAGTTCGGTGAAGTAAGCAGTTCGTCTAGCAACCTAATGCAGTAACGTGAAGTTTGTCCGGAGTAATGCAACAGCAGTAGTTGAACCTAGCGTATAGCAGAGTCAAGTTCGACCTAACTTAATGTGAAGTAAAGAGTCGTCATTTAGTGTGAATCGTATTACAGCAGTTCGTTCGGTGTGCAGCATTAACAAGCAGTTCGTTCGTTTAGTAACTAGCGTGAACCTTAGCAAGTGTGTGTGGACTTAAAGTAATTAGTGCCAGCACACGAGGTGGGCCTAGTAGCAGAACTATTGGACATGTGCGCATTGGAACCTACCGCGGCGATATTGTAGAACCATTATTGGTTGGATTATAGTGATTGTGGAAACATAGTACCGTGGAGAAGAGCATCGTTAATACCCTCGTCGTTTGGATTTAACTACCCTGAAGATTCTACATCGGGCTAGCTTCGGGGACGAAGCTGGCTGGCTATCATCATTGCTATCGGGCATTGGATTACAGCTATTACCTTGCTACTGAGCACTTGGATTATAAAGACCGGATCCGTATGAGAACCCCTTTTCTTCAAGTGAACAGCCTGAGTATCTGTACATTCTTCATTCCTCTGGAGCTTACAACTCTGGGAGGATATCACCAGTCTCCAGCTGTACCCTCGTTTGCCCCCCTATATTGCCATCCCACGCCAGGCGGCGTCTGGTCTAGTATACCTAGCCTAGGAATTATTCATTCCCACTGACTTTGCTACTCTCTGACGTTCTAATATCATTCGCCATAAAAGAGCGACCCAGTAATTACCAGTTGTATCTTCTGCATAATAATAAATACTGTAAATGATATCTCCTTGTCACCGTGCCGTCTATTCTGAGTGTCTGCCATAATTAACTGTACTGTCTGGCAAGTAATAATAATATGTAGTAGTGGTTTAATCTATCACAATCTTTAATACAGTCAGGGTTTTGTAACCCCTCGGTTACAATGTCTATTTTATTATTTTGTATTATTGCACAATCAAAGCGGGCATGGCCACCTGCATTTCGCTGTATGCCCTGGTATGTATGTGACAAATAAACCTCTTGAATCTTGAATCCTTTATATAGACATTATATCTTGCTGGTTTTCAATTATTTCTTGCAATTTTTGCAAGACCTTTGTGCGATAGTCTGTGGGGTTAAATGTGAGCGTAGGTGTTTCTGTTAAAATCCAAATAACCACTGGTAACACAAGGCGGCTAGGTGGTGTAGTGGTCTAAGGCACTCGCCACCAGTGTGGAGACGCTAGGATTCGCGTGTTCGAATCCAGCTCTCCACATTGTTTTTCAGTTTGGCTGGTCGTCCGCAGTAATACACATTGGCCGTATTACGGGGAGGGAAAAACTGAAGGGTGGGGATCGAACGTTGTGAACAAGCGACTCCTACAAGTCGGTTGGTGCGCCTGCGCAGTAGAATCAGGAAGTGTCGGGGGCAGCGTGAGCCTCCCACGCGTTACTCCTCGACACTGAGAGGTCGAGCTGCGCAGGTGAAAAGATGCGACTGCTGTTACCTCAAGTACCGGAGGGGACTTGTGCTATGTATGACTTAGTCCACATTGCAGCCGGCTTGTGGGAGGCAAGAAACAGCGTTCGTGACAGGGGAGGGTTGAATTGGATGATACGAAATTGGGATGGGAGAAAAATATAGAAAAATGGGAGAAAAAGTGGATCAAAAAAAAAAAATAACCACTGGTAACACTTTACTTGAATACACAATACCTACATAACTCTGTCATAACACTGACGTTAAGCTTATACTATGTCAAGTGTTATGTTATGCACAACGCTTCACCATTTTCTCAATAGACCACCACAACACTTCCGGCATTCTGAAATCATGGCAGAGAGAGCAGGGGGAGAAAATGAATGAATGTGGATGAGAGCGTTGACATTGAGTGGTTGTAGCTACGGCTGTGGGGGTGCGGGAGACATGATCCAATAGGCTTTTATACGCCTGAGTCTCCTGAACACGGAGAGCTATAGTCACTTTTCTGCACCTACTTCCGAACTACGCATTCGCAGATTGCCCACGGAGTCTAGGTTCATCAACCCGCGCATGCGGAGTTCGGGAGTAGGTGCGAAAAAGTGACTATAGCTCGGCCGAGAAAGTGCAGATCGACTTGGGACTGGTTATATTTGGAAAAAATATAACTTAAAAACAACCATGGGATAACGTTCTGCACAAGTGGTCATGGAACCATGGGAGAACATTATTTTTTAAAGTTCCCGCAACGTTTCTGGAACGTTCTGAATTTTAAAAACTAAAACAGAACGTTACGAAATGGTTCCTCAAAAAATGACCAAATGGGAACTTTAGGATAACGTTAGTGTAACGTTCTGTGTTGTGAAGGATCAGATTAAACCGAATATATATATTTATATATGGATATATATTTAATAGTATTTGTATATCGTTTGATATCCCTTGTATATTCTTTGTACATATACACTGAATATCCCTTTAGTCTACTACAGCCCATAATAGTTCATTCTCTCATTGGACAAGAACCTGGCGCCAGCAGACAAGCCCCTTGAGTCAAGTTCAATAGTGCCGACGAACATGTCCCAACTAGCCCCGGTTCCGCGTAGGAATACGGCTACCGAAATACGAATGGTACTATTTGTTCACCGTGCATATAAATATGGCGCAAGTAAAGTAGAACCTTCTTTTAGTCCATTAGTCCTTTACCCTCCAACCTAGTAACAGACGTGAAGCCTCACCCACGACCCACGTGTGGTGCAGTATGGCCTATTTGGCCCCAGAATAGGCATTGAGACCTCGTGTAAATTCATAGCTGAATTGTCATAGTTTGGCACTGTACCGTCGAGTGGGACGTATTTCTATTAAGTTAATAATAGTCTATTATGTATGGTGCATCGTTCGGTTAGAGTTCTAAAGTGAGCAGCACCCCCATCGTTTCCTCGCGTTATCTAGAGTCTTAACCAGGCTGGGCAGACCACGCGTGGTGCTTTCATCCGAGGAGTTCTGGGCGAGGACGAGTGGACCTGCACATTGGATTACCTACCCGGACGACTGCTGAGCCTATACGGCATGGAATATCTATTTGCTTTGGGTGCTTTGATTTGTGGAGCGGATAACAGCCAACGCCGGTGAGTGTTGGAATTACCCCCGAGAGGAGCCCAGGTGAGACGGCGCTCAACCCAGACCGAGGCCGCCTCGCTTCTCCTTCGTTGTGGACCTACAGCCTACAGCTACCGTCTACAAGAGGGCCCAAGTGTATTCATCTGTGGATCAAGATCCTGCGGGCACTGTGTTCTGTACCTGAATTCTCCCCAGGAATCGTTGGCCAGATGGGATGCAGCCAGGGTTAGAAATTAACATTTTTTTTCAAGGGCTTTTTTTGCCCCCCTTAATTGATTTTCGGGGGCTTTTTTTTGTATTTCGGGGGCACTGAATTTTTATGATGAAAATTAACATAAGGATTATAAAACATTGTTGACACTTTTTTTTACAGTCTTCGTCCCTATGTTTGATAATGTAATGTTAATGTCTCCATATATAGGGCTCTACGCTAACCTTTTTCCCAAGGAGCACATGTGCTCCTAAATAAAATGTTAATAAATAAAATCTAAATAAAAATTTAGGAGCACACAAAGAAATTTAGGAGCACAGTGAAAATTGTTCAAGTAACACAGAGTTTATTAACTATTTATCTCATGCATTATTATACTGTGCGTGTGCACACTATGAATTGAAAATGGGGGACCCTGATGTAAACAAGACGAAAGTCTTTCTCTGGTCTGCATCCCCTTAAGTTGTGTGTATTGAGCTGTACTGTATTGTACCCATTCTGCAATCTGTTAATAAAGTGTTCAATCAATCAAACGCAAAGGATATCGGTTGTCAAGCTGCTTTTGTATTTTGTAGTGTTGTTATGATACCAACATTTTGACTTTGATACAGATAGGAAAGGTAATGGAATATATTATTAGATGACAGAACATTGAAAATTCTTTATACAATTATTTAATTCATTATGAAATAGAAATTCCGTTTTTGGGTGGAACGTTTGTTGCAAGGAGGGAGGAGGCGGGGACCGCTGCGTGTTACACACAACACGGAGAAATGGTCTAGCTGCTTCGGTGCGTCGTTAACGTTAACGTCGGAAGAAATTCCCCACTAAGCCCTAAATTCAGAGCAGAGCAGTATCCTAATGACTTTTATGCTTCAGTCGATAAGGTGTTTTGCGAATTCTGTCAACATACCGTGGGGACTGGACCCGCAAAAACACGTGCGAATATCACTTCAAAAGCCATGTCAGCCGGATTCCTCTCTTTCTCCTCGTCTCTCTTTTGCTCAAAATAAAAATGAATGGGCTTCATGGCTGGCTGATTTTTTTGCGTTGTCTGATTCTGAATGTATAACTTGCCTAAGCCGGTACGACCTGTCATTAAGCAATAGGCAGCCGGCACCGTGACTTTGTTTTCGGGCGCTACTGTGATTGGACGTTTATGCGCCTTGTGTAACGTGGGACTATTATAACAGCGGAGCTGTACAGTTTCCACGCCTAATGTATATACTTTTTTCTTTCTGGACTCTTTTTGTATCACAAACAGTACTGTAATTGCAAATCTGGTATGTCATAAATGTATAGATGGAGCAGTACTGTCTATCTGTATGTCATGTATGTCATATATGTTACGATGAATTGAAAATGGGGGACCCTGATGTAAACAAGACGAAAGTCTTTCTCTGGTCTGCATCCCCTTAACAATTGTATGTAAGTTTTCATTCATTCATTCATTCTGTTTTGTAATCGTCACTCGTCTCGAGTAAATGATTTTTCCGGGTGGCGCACACACACATATTATTAGGGCCAAATACAAGGGAAATGCTCGCACTGTAGATCATATATATAATTATATATATAATTAGTAAACTGTCGGGGGCATTTTCTGCCCCCCTTAACTGATATTCGGGGGCATTTTGTCCATTTTCAAGGGCATTTTGCCCCGAGCCCCCGTTAATTTCGAACCCTGGATGCAGCTGACGGCTCTCCAAACCCCCCCCCCCCCCCTACTGACTTACAACCAGCAGGACCCCTTTAGTATCCCGCTATAATCCTTAAGTACCATCGCTATAGTTCCCTAAAGAACCAGGTTGTATACTTGCTTCCTGCGTAACCAGAGATTGGACATTCAGTGTTGATTTGCCTACGAATACTCATTTGCCTTACAAGTGCATTCAAATCATAAATGTAATTAAGTGAATGTTGTATATACCTTTTGCTATATTAAACCTTCGCCTGTTATATTTGTGTGGACCTGATTTCATATGTGGGAAAGTGTTCATCATACTTAGATATCGTGTACTGTATGGCCAGAAGTTAAAGTACATCAAGCGGTAGTGGTTTAATGATACCATACTTATCAATACAGTCAGGGAATTGTACCCCTCAGTTACATTCTGTGTTTGCTGGGTCATTGTCAATTTGTTTGTAATTTATGTTTATTAGATCAACATAAGCATAATAGATCTAAATAACTTAGTTACTTCACACCTTATTTCACATATATGGGCACAGAGGTAACTACTATGACAGACAGATATGACCAACTGACCTTTCGCAAAGCCACGCCCCTAAATGCCTGTTGTCCAATCATATTCGATCACGTGTGCGCTGTGCGGCTCAATGTGGAGGTCCGACAAGCTTTTCTTTGTGTTCATGCGTGCAGCGTTGGAATCCATTGCAAAAATGGTGAAGCGTTGTGCTTATGGTCTTTGCAAATCCGACAGCAGATATCCCATAAGCTTAGAGGGGGGGGTGATATTTTACCTGTTTCCTAAACCGAAAACCCGCGAGGAGAGATGCCGACAGTGGATAAAGAAATGCGGCAGACCCCATGGCCAGCTGAATATGGCGAATATCAACAAACACAAATACGTTTGTTCCAAGTTTCAAGTTTCTTTAATAGTTGTCATACAGAAGTACAGAATACTTTCATACAAAATGCTTCTTACTGTTACGCTCCAGAGACTGTGCTAGACAAGATAGTATCAAATAACATAGTATAGCATGTAAATTAGAAGTAGAAAATGAGGTCACAGTGTTCAGTATAGACATATGTACAATGTTCGATGCAGAATAGACGTAACTGAGTTACCATATAATATACAATACTATGCAGTGAACTAATATACAATACTATATAGTGCAAAGCAGAAATGGGATGAGGTACAATTTAGGTACAATTTACAGTAAGGTGTACGAGTTGTAGTGCAATCCTTTATCAATAAATATAAAGTGTGGGGAGTGGGTGCTACAGTGTGTTTGCTTAAAGTGAGTGTGTGCTATAAAGTGTGGGGAGTGGGTGCTACAGTGTGTTTGTTTAAAGTGAGTGTGTGCGTGTGGATGTGTGTGCTATGTGCGTTTGATGGTTGTTGTGTAGTGTTCATTGTTCGTTGAGCAGCCTGATGGCCTGGGGATAGAAGCTTCTTCTGAGTCTTTCTGTGCTCGCCTTGAGACTCCGGTATCGCTTGCCTGACCGCAGCAGTTCAAAGAGGCAGTTGTTCGGGTGACTGGAGTCTTTAATGATTCTCTTAGCCTTGCCCCTGCACCGCTTGTTGTAAATGTTCTGGAGGTAAATACATGCTAACGTAGCTAGCTTACTATATATATACTATATACTACTAGTATCCACAATGAGGAGAGCTACTAAATGGTAAATAGCTACTAGTAGCTAAGTAATGTTAGTTAGGTAAGGTTGGCCTTGTGTTCACCTGGCTAACTTGGGTACTAACGTTAGCTAGGTAAGGTTGTTGTGTTCACCTGGCTAACTTGGGTACTAACGTTAGCTAGGTAAGGTTGGCCTTGTGTTCACCTGGCTAACTTGGGTACTAACGTTAGCTAGGTAAGGTTGTTGTGTTCACCTGGCTAACTTGGGTACTAATGTTAGCTAGGTAAGGTTGTTGTGTTCACCTGGCTAACTTGGGTACTAACGTTAGCTAAAATCACACGACTACAACTGTAAGCTGTGTGCTTCTAGGTCGTTTTGACCATGTATATCACTTGATGCATAATAATGTCTGAACAGCTGAGCCCCTGTATTAGTCTACCTGTGGTCAAAGTACAAACAAGAAAGCCAACAGGCAATCACTCATTTATATTTTGCTGTCATCTTTGTAGCATTTTGTGCATAAGATAAGATAAGATATTCCTTTATTGATCCCCTTGGGGAAATTCCAGTGACACACACATACAGCTCATCGTCTCATTAACAACAACATATCACAATCATTACATTTTTACAGTAACAACGGCACAACATAAATTCAAACAGACATGTATATTTGTTGACGCATGTCGACTACAGAATGCCTGAGACACCATATGCGATAGTCGGCTGCGACAACACCGGGGTGTCGTTGCGCCAGGTGGCGGGAGGGAGGGTGGAAAGATTGTCCAGCGGGAGGGGGCAGGGACGGGGGTGGATCGGGCTTTGGTGATGAGACAGTCATTTAGGCTCCCCCCCTCCAGCGCGCGTACTAGTCGGCTGCCGTCACCATCACGTGGGAGTGGCGCCAGGCGTACACGCGGGAGGGGGGATTGGGTAGGGAGTGGGGGTGGGGGAAGCCGCTTGCCACTCTTATCTCCCAGAGGGCCTTCGACACCAGCAGCTCCCTGTTTCGACCTTGGTCCAGGAATTTGTTTTGTCTGACTGACTGGCACATTTATCCCAGCCACGTCACTTTAAATTTGATTTGAATAGAGTGAAATATAACTCTATTGATTTGAGTGGAGTGAGTTTTAACAACTCTGTCCAAATGACTGAATGCATTATTAGTCCAAGTGTCTTAATCAGTTCATTTTGGTAGATCCTGTGCGCGGTAAACAGATCCAAAATCTTCTTATTGCAGTCCAAAAGCTTCGATAATCCAAAAATGACCGTCTTCAAGTTGGTAGCCCGATTATGATGTCCCAATAGGCAGAGAGGGTTAGCCTTATTCTGCTTCTTGAAGAAAATATGCAATCCACTGATTAGATCCATTTAGAGTTGATTTGAGTATAGTCCGGCAACCGGCACGAAGCAGAGCATAGCAGCGTCGGGCTCCATGGAGCAGTAGAGGCGGCGGTAGGAACGGCCTTGAGGAGCCTGGGGAGAGGAGAGAAATGCGACTGTCTCTGGGAAGGGCTGGGAAAAAAAATAAAAAATGGAAAGCCTACTGCCGACTTCCCTAATCCTGTTGCACAAGTGCGCACCCCGACCCTCACAAAGGAACAACAAGGTGGATGCAGAAAGTCACCAAGGAAACGGTAGTTAACTTTAGACAAACTACAACATTTAATTCCTCTTGTGATTGTATTGTTTTATTCCAAAATAACACAAATTATGGTTGTACAGACTCATGAAAACGTTGCAAGAGGCATCCACCTCCAGGACCATTGAGGAAACCCCAGAAGAGACTCTGTGTGTGATTTTCAATGGTGAGTAATGATTTTCAAGTTTCAAGTTGTTATATATACAATACAGAGTGAATGAGAAGTGTGTGTGTGTTTTTCATGCCCTGTTTGCTTAAGCAGCAATTTAGCAAGTAATAAATTAAAGGTGTCATAAAGCTACGTGGGGAGAAAACAACAAAATCAGGGGTCTCAAACTCGCGGGCCAATTGCGGCCCGCAAGATGATATTTTGCGGCCCCCTACTGGACATCAAAGTGTAGTGTTAATGCGGCCCGCGCGCAACTGTTTGCCGAGTCGTTGCGCGAGAGTTGGAAGTTTTATTTATTTTATCACTTGTAGGCTACCATAGCGCACTAGCGCAGGCTCATGACAGCAACGTTATGTTAGTGACTTGGTTGAAACGTGATTCCGGAGTGATATCAAGTAAAGTGGAAGCAAATGCATCCTCGCTCCTCTGACTGCGAGCAGTGCTCTGCATGTCCGGCTGCACTGCCACTGTCTGTCTGTGTACGAGTCTGGTCCAATCACATACGCGTCCCGTCAGCGTTTTTCCCCCTCAGCCACAGTCTGCGAATCAGAGGCAGAGTAGGGGAGTAGGGCGGGTCTTCACGGACTGCATGTCGTATCTCTCTTTCAGTTCAAGTCGGAGCAGAGTTGACAGCGCATCTACATTATTAAACTCGCTCCCAGTTTTATCTCTGAGATAAATGTAGCTATTAGCCTATTTTCGCCAGCAGGCAGCCAGCAGAAAAATATGGCATTTTCAAAGATGGTCAGTAAAAGAAAAGTCGACTGCAATTCAAAGGTGAATGGACGGAAAAATATGCGTTCATCCTGAGTCCCAGCCAGGGGCATAGCTGGAGATTCTTGGCCCCATGAAAGAATCAATTTGTGGGCCCCCAATCTATTAAAAAATGTGGGGCCCCCAATCTATAAAAAAAATTGGGGCATTTATTTATTGATGAAAACGCATAATATGGTTTTTACCTATTTTTTTATAATACAGGCAATTATACTTTTGAGTCATCTACATTAACTTACTTTAGGATAATAATAAAACCATATTAATAAAAAGATAATAATAGTGTTCTCTGCCCCCCCCCCAGTGCTGGGCCCTTGGAATCATCCTAACTCCCCCCCCCCTCCAGCTACTCCCCTGGTCCCAGCACCAAACCAATTATGTGACTATATGCCAAGAAACGGTAGCTATTTGAAAATAATGTATGACTGAAGTGATGGAGACCATGTTTGAAGGCAAACAAAAGCAAATCCCCCTCAGATCGCACAGCAACCAGAATAACTGAAATACTGGCTGGTGATTTGATTAAACAGCTTTGTGATAGAATAAAAAAAAATGCACAGTGCATTTCCATAGCTGTGGATGAGTCCACTGACACCACTGAGAAGCCTGAAGAACCGTTCATGTTCTGAAGAACTGTTCATGTTCTGAAATGTTATTGCTAAAGATTGAGAAGATTGGATCAGTTGTACTTTTTTTTTGAATACTTGAAACCCTTTTTTTGTGGAATATTTGATGCGGCCCAGCCTCACCCAGACTCTACCTCCAGCGGCCCCCAGGTAAATTGAGTTTGAGACCCCTGAACTAAATTAACATAATGCCTGCATCGAGTGTGCAATACTTTTTCCCGATCCGATCTTTTGGCAATGCATTAAGAAAAAAGAAAAGAAAAAAATGCAATCAAGTTGACCCTTAAGGTTTTTTTCTTTTATTATTTAACAGTATCCAACAATCCATTATATCCAACATGGATATATAGCTTATTTTTTTCACTTATTGCAGCATTGGATCAAAATTCAAAACTAAATAAAAATAAAGCTGATCAGTGGTGCACCACAAAATAAATAAACTAATAAACTAAAACAAATTATGTGCAGAATAGTGCAATAACAAAGGTATAGTGCAGTAACAGAGGTAGCTTGACTAGCTTCACAAGTTCAGTTACATTCAGTCATAAATAATAAAATATCAAATTGGTTTAGTGCAGAATAATTCTAGACTATGAACTAGTCTAGTTAAAAAAAGAATCCTGATTCCGATCCTCTGAAAATCATGTGATCGGCCCCGATCTCCGATCACGTGATCGGATCGGGACATCCCTAGTTATTACATAGTGTAATTTACATTTTACGCTGGATTGTAAAAATCTAAGTAAAAAGCATCAAGCTTGCTCTTCATCTGCTCCCATTTTGCTACATTAAAGTGTATTCTTTGTAGGTGGTAGTCTGCTGCACAGTGAACATAGAAATCACACCATGACATACCAGTGAGCCCGAGCTGCCCTGTTATCTGATAGTGATAATCGTGACACTCTTTTAGCTTGAAGCTGCCATCTGCCTGCTTTAAGAGGTAAGCACACTCAGTGAAGCTTTCCTTGGATGGACACTTAATTTCTAAAAGCCCATAGCTTGGACTCTCTCCTATTTCTAAGACCTTACGGTCAGGTGATGTACCGAGGTGTGGTGCCTGCGGATTCACAACAAAACCACATGGATACACTTGGTTTCCTGTTAGCTTTGTGTATTGTGTTGCTGCTATGGGCTCTAGTGCTGTGCCCCTTTTCATGGCCTTGGTTTGTACTGATCCTTTGTACTTGAGGCTTACAGCAAGTGTTTCATGGTCTGCTCTCCTGGAGCAGATTCTTTTAAAGGTGCTTGATGTTAACCGATCAGATCGTGCAGTAAACCACAGGTTGTTTGTGTTTTGTTCTCTGGTGTCACATTCTAGGGCTATAGATTCGGGTAGGGAAATGGCCACTCTGTTGTAACTACGCGTGCCATTTTCATCCAAGACTGTGCATAGAGTTGTCGGTTGGGATGGTAGAGGAAACCCAGGGAAGTCATCTGGTTGACTGACAGGCGGCACTTCAGCAGAAGGGGCTCCCTTGTTTAATAGGGGAAGCTGTAAAAAAGAAAAGATGGGATCAAAATGCTATTATTAACATGTAAATATGTGTCTTTTTCAGAGACGGTGGTGCCACCCCTCCTTTCTGAACAAGGTCAACTGGAAGGGGGACCAGAAGAAGAGCAGTCCACAGAAAGAGAGAAGACATTAGAATTAGAAAATGGTAACCTGAAAGAGATGCTGGCTTTAAAGGAAACGGAGGTAGAAAGGCTGAAAGCAGACAATGGCACATTTAGAAAAGGAACTCTCACACCGGAACTTCTCCAAAACAGTGACATCCGCCAAATGTTAGCATACAGTACTGGGTTCACATATGAACGCTTCAACCACCTGTGCACAATATTTGGCATTCCAAGTGATCCATGTGCCACTCAAATAAATGTCCCTGAAATTGCACTGAACTAAAAATGGAACGGCCTACCTCACTGGTGTTGCAAAGTCAGAGCTATTCCAGTTACAAACACTCTTAAATCGTTAGTTGCCTGTGACCCCCGTGGTGCTGTGATTTTCTCTTCTGCACTTTTCACAGGCTCTGTCTGACAAGGAGATAGTCAGAGAGAGTGGTCTCATCCCACTACTGGAGAAACTGATAGAAATTGGCCATCTGCAAAGAGGTGATGGCCTAATGGCCGATAAGGGATTTTTGATAGACGACGATATCAAGTCTGTCGGACTGCAGTTAAACCTGCCACCCTTTGCGAGGTCTAAGAGGCAAATGCCATCTGGAGATGTGCTCACAACTAAGCGCATCGCAAAGCAACGTGTTCATGTTGAAAGGGCCATCACTAAGATAAAGACATTCAAAATGGTGTCAGACCGAATTCCCAATACTAGGTTGGGGAATATAAGTCAGATCTGGTATGTGGTGAGCGTGCTCTCAAACTTCCAGCCACACATTCTCAAACAGTGAGGGCACCGGACTGTATAAATCCTTGTATAGCGCGTGGGCCCACCTCGGTTGGAGGTACCTCCTAGTCCTGTACA
This sequence comes from Notolepis coatsorum, assembly GCF_963971535.1. Classification (NCBI taxonomy): domain Eukaryota; kingdom Metazoa; phylum Chordata; class Actinopteri; order Aulopiformes; family Paralepididae; genus Notolepis; species Notolepis coatsorum. The sequence goes on from NC_140168.1 coordinate 95,565,129, forward strand.
AAGAGTTGTGTTGAGCGCTGCCGCCCCAGCGTTATGGATGTTACATTCAGAGAGAAAATTGGAAAACGTAACTAACATTGACATGATGGCATCGATTTGAATTGTAAAATACACAGCGTTATGGAAATGGACAAAAATGGTTAAACTAAGTTAATTTTCAATATAAGTCTAGTAATGTATGAATTATTAATGTATGAATTAGTAAATAACATAGTTAGTATGTTCTGATGAGTACATAGGGGTGGGATTAAATAAGTGTGCTTCTTCCCATTCCTTTTCAAATATGTAAATGGCAAAAGAAAAAAGATTTTGTTTAACTTTGTTGGTTCTTTGTTATTTGAAATTTGTTATATACATTTATTATTAGAACGGCTTATACATTTATTATTAGAACGGCTTAAGGCTATATATGTACTTGATGTGTGTTTGTTAAGTTGCATATTTGAAATAAACTTCAATGAAATAAAATATATTATTTTATATGTATGCATCAGAGACTGGCTTCTTGTGTTTAGCCAAGAATGACTTGGTTGATTTTTCTCGTTGTGACATAGATTTAACAATAATTCTGCTTGCAGCTTGATATGATGATTTCCATTTATTTTTGTGGTTCTTAGCACTGCATTTTGAGGAAAAACTAACTTTTGTTTCATAGTGGCGTTTCAAATTGCCACTATTCACAAGAGCTACCGTTTCTACATTGTTTTGGTGCTGGTTGGAGGGAGGATGAACGCATATTTTATATACAATGTACAGGTGGTTAAACTGGGTACAAAATATACAAATCGATAGTGTAGTGTTAATCAGATGTATGTGTACAGAGCTGTATTATATAGGGGGGGGTCTTATATTATTCCATAATTATACACGTTTCTCACCTGGTGGCTTAGGCCACATCCCACAGGATATGTCCTGCCGCAAACTTCGACCTCAGGTGTGTGTTCTGCTGCAAGGTAGCTTATAGGCGCGTCTGTCATCTCTTCCATGAGCTTGTAGGTATTTGTACCTAGTGTTTGCCTAGACACAGAAATAGCATTATTAGCAAGAGCATGACTGGTAAGTATGGTAATATGCAGTACACAGAATGGAATAACTTACTTGTTGTGGGTATAGTTAGATGTTATAGGCTTCCGCTTACGGTTGACCTTGGCCTTGGCTACCACCACATTGAAAATGGCTTGGCCAGTTATTTTTTTCCCTCTGGCTTTGTGCCATTGTTGAGGTTGGCTTGTGGAGGAGATCTCTTCTCCTTTTGCACGCCAAATGTCCAGTGTGTGCATCAGCCCCACCGTGTGTGAACAGTAACCAGGCATACTGTAAAAAAATATTATTTTAAAAGATCAGCTTGGTGGCATGTTTATCCAAAGCAACTTACATGTTTTGTACAAAAAGACAGCATGTAGGCTTGTTTTTTTTTTTTTTTTATTAAATCGTTTACCAGTCAACATCTAGTTATTCCTTTTTCATTTCAGATAATCATTGAAGAAGTGTGTCTACTCTTTAGTCGACACGTTAAGGACAGCATTAGCTGTTACAGGCTGGTCTACAGCTCCACCCTGTGGGCTTACTGAGCCTGTATAATAGCTTTTATATTAAAAGTATAATGTCCCACGTCATGGAAAAGGTGTGGTATGTTTACTTGTGTTCTGTAATACATGGCATTGAGACACAACCCGACTCATTTATTGTACAAACATTAGCTAGCTAGCTCATTCATTCATTCAGCTTGATAGGATGATCATTCAACATCATCCAAGTTGTCCTTAACGTTAGCCATTTGTTGTCGTCGACTAACGACGCACTTCTTCAATCATTATCTGAAATGAAAAACAATAACTAGATGTACGATTTCAATAGCAATAACAACTCGATATTACAAAAAGCAGAACGTACCCAGCAGTACATGAACAAGCTTGGTCCACAATATTGTGCTCGTCGAACTTTACATAGAGCTCATGTGGTTTCTCACTCTTGCACTGCGACCTGTAAGCTAGTGCCTCTATTGTGGTTGTGCCTCCCTCTTTCTGCATCTTAATGCTGTGGATATATCCCTCCATGGCATATTGTAGCCCCTTTTGTCGGGACCTGGAGGATATTGCGGCGTTATTGCTCCAAAATGAGTCTGTTAAGGCGACTGATATGTTACGGAGACCCTCCATGATGTCAACACCTGTTGAACATATCCGGTGTTGTGCCGCATTCTGGCTCTTAGCTTGTCGGACGTAGCAACAGTAACCTAGGGGGGCGTGGCTTTGAGAAAGGTCAATTTAACAGAAAAAGGTAACAAGTCTTTCCTCCTTTCAGCCATAGGCCACAACAGGATTAACAAGCAGCATCAGGGCTGCAATGCAAACGGTTGTCTTGGTGCTGGGAAGACTGAAAGGTTATACGGTGGCAATATGCTGGATACTATAAGACTTTTTAAAGAAATGTAATTCATGATCTTGATCTGATAAACATATTACAAACAAATGATCAATAGGCTACTCTTTGGCTAAACAATACATGGATTAATTGACATGTAATTGATATTGCTAATATAATATATAATATCCATTCCATTGAATATATAATTTCAGACTGAATTATCTGCACTAGTGGTCTGGGTACTCTTAATTGCTCCCCAGAACAACACAAACTAGGAACAACATTGATATAGGACAGATACAACCACAATGTCACATTGCAGGCAACTACAGATTCACTTTTAAATCACATCAACAACTACATTTGGAGGATACAAATATTTTAAGACATTTTCAATTCATCAGGACATTTATGACATACAGATATACAGAACTGTGTAGTAAAAAGAGATCATAAGAAATATATACATCCGAAGGGGAAGAAACTGTACATTGGTGGGGGAGGGGGAGGATTTGGACATTTACAGGGGCCAGTTTCTAATTGCAGCCACCCGTAGGTGCTCTTTGAGAGCAGTTTTGAAGGAGGGTAGGGATTCACATTCCTTCACGGTTGTGGGTAGGGCGTTCCACATTATTGTGGCATAATTGCAAAACGTGTTTAGTCCCTTGTTTGAGCCGAATCTGGGTTGAACATGATTTGTGGAACTCCCTCTGGTGTTGTGTTCGTGGAATTCACTGACCTTTGGGAAGTATTTAGACACATGGGTATCCCAGTGGTGTAGTATATCTTGTAGACCAGGCCCATTGCAAGTTGCTGTACTCTGTCCGTCGTCTACTCTAAGCCATCCTAGGTTGTCAAAATGTGCAGGGGTAAGGTCGGTTTTATGAGTAAGGCCCAGCAGTAGTCTGACCAGTTTGTTTTGTGATGTTTGTAGTAGCCTTGTTTTTAGGGCCTTTGAGGTGCTTTGGTACCATGAGGTGCAACAAGCATAGTCGTAGTACCCTTGAATGAGTGCTCCTGTTAGAGTCTTCAGGGTATTCTTGTTTACCAGAGAAGAGATCCGGTACAAGAATCTTGTTCGTTGGTTGACTTATTTGATTACATTGGTTGCCATTTTGTCACAGGAAAGATTTGCCTCTAGGATGGAACCCAGGTAGGTAATTTAATCTTTCCTTGTGACAATACACCACGGCACGGTGGTGTAGTGGTTAACACTGTCGCCTCACAGCAAGAAGGTCCAGGGTTCGATTCCCGCTTGGGGACCAGGTTTCCATGATGCCAGGTACTCAGGTGGGGTATCTACCAGGCCTTTCTGTGTGGAGTTTGCATGTTCTCCCCGTGCTCGCAAGGGTTTCCCCCCGATAAGATAAACCCAATGGAAAAACATGCACAACAGATCGCTAACGCTGTGGCGTCCTTGACGAAGACTGACAGGAGCACCTGGATTGGTCCCCGGGGCGCGGCTCACGTTGACGCCCTATCTGCTCCCGGCTGCCCATGGGGGGAAGGACAACGGGATGGGAAAAGTGCAGAGAGACATTTCATCGGCGACTCAGTGCATGTGTGTGTGTGTGTTCCTGTGGGTCGCCCATCTTGCGTGTGTGTTAAAACTGCATGACAAATAAAGACTTCTAACAATTATTATATTTTTTTTTTATCAAATTTTTTTATTATTACTTAACATGAAAACAAGACAACACAATACAATAACCATAATAACAATACACAGAACTTCACAGGGAGATAACAGAACAATAATAATAAAAGAAATAACAATTTATAAAAACAGAGTACAACATTTTAAATTTTTAAGGGGTACTATCTTACAATTGGCCTTTCCCAGTGTTCAGTACCGTTTCCCGACCGTGTGGCTCTATATCAATAAGACTTATGTCTCTAATTCTCATATTGGCGCACTCTTCCAATTCCCCTCACAACCCTCACCCTCACCAAACTGAGTCATCTCAAAACGTGCATATCAGTGATGTCAGAGATTTCCAGCTGCATAACAATGTGGCAATTGTCACCAAGCCACACAGTGGTTGGAGCCCAGCCTCAAAACGGCTTAAGATCCTGAGGTAGAAAAACGCTGCCCCTGAGTACCCGACCAGAAATACAAAACAATGAACCTTTTCGAAAAACAAAAACCTACAGAGTGTTCCATAGACTCACAGGAACCGTGCAAAAGTGCCCAAACAGTGAAGAAATAGCAAAATAGCCCCCCCCCCCAATAAAAATCCCCCAGTTAAAGTTAAGAAGGACAAGACAAAAGACAAGACAGACGAGACATTTCCTCCTCCCCCTCCCACGAGACCGCCGGACTCCCCCGAACAAGCACCTCAACCCCGCTCAGCCGCACACGGCGGTCCTGACCTTCTCGGCTGTTGCAAACCACAGGTCAATACCAGCCTGCCCCACCCCAATCACCCGCGCCGTGGATATCTCAAGATAAATCACATCCAACAGTGTTAGGGACCAGTTAATCACTGTGAGCTTCTCAGGCTCCTTCCATCTCAATGCTATTAGCTTCTTCGCTGCTGTGACGCCCGCTAGGACAACCCTTTTTAGTTGTACGGACGCGGGTAGTGTCGTTATATCGTTCAGGAGTAGCGTAACAGCTGTGAATGGGATAGTTAAGCCACACAAATCTGAAAGTTTGTCCGTTATTGACCTCCAGAAGCGGGCCACTGGTGGGCAATCCCAATACATATGCATATAAGTGCCAGCGGCCCTTTGAGAGCACAAAGTGCACCGAGAGTCGGTTACCAGTCCCATAGCAAATAGCTTCCTAGGTGTAAGATAGGTCCTATGAATATAATTAAAATTAATTTGCTGGTGATTGGGGTTGCGGGAAGACAATGCCACATTTGCCCAAACATCATCCCAGTCAAACTCGGGGTCCAACTCCGGGATATCCACACGCCAGATTGTATCCAATGACAAATTTGTATACGTGGATTGAATTAAGAGCGTATAAAAGTCTGAGACAAACCCTCTGGAGGTCGTCCTGTCCACTATGAGCCTGAGGAAGGGGTGTGGTTGCAAAGCTTGAGCCCACGGCACGCCATGCGCCCTCAGCGCTGACCTTAGTTGAAGGTAAAGAATGAAGGACTCGCCGGGAAGATCATAAAATTCTCTTAAGTCCTGAAACGCCCGAAGGCCGTTCTTATCATAAATATCCTCCAGAGTATGAACTCCCCTCCTTTGCCATTGAGGAATTAACAATTATTATATTAATGTCACCCACTGTAACAGAAAAGCTGTTGCTATTTGATCCAAAGAGAATGGATTCTGTTTTACCAAGGTGTAATGATAGTTTATTATCAGCGAGGCAGATGCAGATTCTGCCGAGTTCAGAGCTGAGGGCTTTTTTAACCTCAACTTGTCCCTGTCAGAGACCAGCAGGGCTGAGTCGTCTGCGAACAGGAACAAGTTGCAGTCACAAGCTGATGACATGTCATTTGCATAAATTAGGAACAGTAAAGGTCCTAGTATGCTTCCTTGTGGAACACCACAGCTCACTGGGAGTAGAGCCATATGAAATCTGTTTTATTATTTTTCAAATTCCATTTTATTTCCCCCCAAATTCATTTTTCTCCGTTTTAATATTTCAGAATTCTGTATTTATGCTCATTTTACCATCAGAAATAGTGTCTAATTGGGGGGGCTCCAGTAGCTCACCGCGTATCTCGGCGCTATTTCTGCGTCGGGAGGAGCCGTGCTGCGTCACGGTTCTGGTTGACTCCGAGTTCGATTCCCGGACCCGCCGTCATTTGCCGAATGTCTTCCCCTGCTCTATATCCCGTTTCACCCTGTATCTGTCGGTCATGCTTGAGTTTAAAAAAAAATGAAATAGTGTCTAATAAGTGGGAATGAATAAATGTCCACAATTGAATAAGATATAACAGTCCATTTAATGTTTTTAAGTGCTGCAACTCAGAAATACAGTTCAATTTTACACAATATTTTTCAAATAATATTGTGACAAAATAAAAATACACATTTCAAGTGTAAACAGTATATACAGCTAGCTACTACTGACATTATCACAATGACAATGTCAGTAGCCTAGCTATATCTATTATATTGTGATGAAATATAGTAATGCATAATTTAGGCACCTTTAGTTTATTTCATTTATAAAGGACAGTGTGTACTGACAATCATTTGCATTAAACAAATGGATGGGTGCACCAGATTTAGCTAGAAGCTATCATTTCCATTAGGGATGTCCCGATCAATTTTTTTTGCTCCCGATCCGATCCCGATCATGTGATTTTGAGTATCTACCGATACCGATCTTTCCCGATCCGATCAAAAAAAAGATTTTTTTTTTTTTTTTTTTTTTTTCATCCCAATTTCTCACATTACATTCACCCTGAATGTTGACGTTATCCAGGTCAAAAGTTAACTTCATTCAAGCGAGGCATTGCAATCCTTGACATAAATCATTTTATGTATAATTAAATCAAAGTTAATGCGTTTGTTTTGGCAAAATTCTTCTGCTCTGTGTGACAATAAATAAATTAATGATGATATGCAATTTAAAACCAAAACTAAGGCCTCAGTATGAGTTTAAAACGTGAAGATGGTCATGTTTGTTGAATAAAAAAAATTATAAAAAATCCCTTTTTTTTCTTTTTTTTTTCGATCCCGAGCTTTGGAAAATCACGTGGTCGGCCCGGATCACGTGATCGGATCAGGACATCCCTAATTTCCATCTATAGTCCTATGTACTGTAACGTTACATAGCTATTTAAGTTTATTTAGTTTATAAAGGACAGTGTGTAATGACAATCGTTTGCATTAAACAAATGGATGAGTGCACTAGATTTAGCTAGAAGCTATCATTTCCATCTATAGTCGATTCCATCGATTTTTATGATCGACGTCGTCGATTATGTCGATTAATCGTTGCAGCCCTAATGTACTGTAACGTTAGCTATTTAATCACAATAGTGTTGCACGTGTTTTTGCGGGTCCAGTCCACGGAACATTGACAGAATTAGCAAAACACCTTATCGCCGGAGGCATAAAAGTCATTAGGATACTGCTCTGCTTTAGGGCTTATTGCGGAATTTCGTAGCTTCTTGACGACGTTAACACAGAAGCAGCGAGACGGCAGACGCTTGGACACTGCTGTGTTGTGTGTAACACACAGCGGTCCCGGTCATGTTTGCTTTGCACCAAACGTTGCACCAAGGCATGTGTCAGTGGAATGGGATGTTCTGAAGCCAGATTGGAATTCGTAGATTACCTTTTTTTCCGCAAGGTACCTGTTCGTAGAATTTTTTTTCCATAACTTTCGAGATGGAGGTAAGAATAGAAACAGGCCGGTAGCTGCCTGGGTCTAATTTGCTGCCTTTTGTGTGCAGGGGGGTCACTCTCGCAATTTTGAAATCTTTGGGGACATGTCCCTGTTTTATGGAGTCTGACTGTGTACTTCTCTCTTCTCCAGGTACAATTGCTGCATTGCTCCCCAACAACAAGCAGCAATATGAATGAGTCAAGGCCTCACTGCTGTGACCAGTGTGAGAAGAGCTTCAGTACCTCTAGAAACTTAAAGAGTCACCAGCACATTCATACAGGAGAGAAGCCTTACTACTGTGACCAATGTGGAATGCACTTCAATACCTCTAGAAACTTAAAGAGTCACCAGCGTATTCATACAGGAGAGAAGCCTTATAACTGTGACCAGTGTGAGAAGAGCTTCAGTCAATCTGGATACTTAAAGATACATCAGCGTATTCATACAGGAGAGAAGCCCTATAACTGTGACCAGTGTGAGAAGAGCTTCAGTACCTCTGGCAAATTAAAGGAACACCAGCGTATTCATACAGGAGAGAAGCCCTATAACTGTGATCTGTGTGAGAAGAGCTTCAGTAGATATGAAAACTTAAAGAAACACCAGAACATTCATACAGGAGAGAAGCCTTACTACTGTGACCAATGTGGAATGCACTTCAATACCTCTAGAAACTTAAAGAGTCACCAGCGTATTCATACAGGAGAGAAGCCTTATAACTGTGACCAGTGTGAGAAGAGCTTCAGTCAGTCTGGAAACTTAAAGACACATCAGCGTATTCATACAGGAGAGAAGCCTTATAACTGTGACCAGTGTGAGAAGAGCTTCAGTACCTCTGGCAAATTAAAGGTACACCAGCGTATTCATACAGGAGAGAAGCCCTATAACTGTGATCTGTGTGAGAAGAGCTTCAGTAGATATGACAGCTTAAATAAACACCAGAACATTCATACAGGAGAGAAGCCCTATAACTGTGACCAGTGTGAGAAGAGCTTCAGTAGATATGACAGCTTAAAGAAACATCAGCGTATTCATACAGGAGAGAAGCCCTATAACTGTGACCAGTGTGAGAAGAGCTTCAGGCAGTCTGGAGACTTAAAGAAACATCAGCGTATTCATACAGGAGAGAAGCCTTACTACTGTGATCAGTCTGACAAACAACAACATTGACCAAAGTGCTGTACAAGTCCCACAACAAATATTTACATCAAATAAAAAGATAAGAAGCATACAATAAAACATACACAATATGTCACATAAAGAAGGCAGGTCTCTCAAACTGTGTGAAAACCAAAAGCCAAAGGAAATAAACCTGTTTTGAGGCATGATTTAAACACCTGCAGAGTGGGGGCCTGCCTAACATGCAGAGGCAGCTCGTTCCAGAGCTCTGGGGCTGCCACTGCAAAAGCACGGTCCCCCCTAGGCTTCAGCCTGGACTTGGGAACAGCCAGGAGGAGCTGATCAGAGGACCTGAGGAACAGCCAGTAGAAGCTGATCAGAGGACCTGAGGGACCTTGGAGGAACATCAGGTTCCACCAGGTCAGAGAGATAACCCGGTGCCAAGCCTTCAGACATTTAAAAGCAAACAGTAAAACCTTAACCTTCTTTCTCCATATGTACATGTCGATACATCTGGAGTTGTTCTTTGTGGATAACTGTTGTAGGAGCCTAATTCTAGGGTGAAAATTGTGTATTGCCCCATTAGACATGTAGTTTATTGTCGTCTTTGTGCTTTGTTTATTATTATATGTCATAATGAAATCCAATATGGAGACTAACCTGGTGTACTCCCCTTTTTTCCCATGTTCTCCCTTTACCTCCTATAACATGACCTAACCACTCCTATAACATGACGTATAACATGACCTAACCACTCATATAACATGACCTATAACATGACCTAACCACTCCTATAACATGACCTAACCACTCCTATAACATGACCTAACCACTCCTATAACATGACCTAACCACTCCTATAACATGACATATAACATGACCTAACCACTCCTATAACATGACTTAACCACTCCTATAACATGACATATAACATGACCTAACCACTCATATAACATGACCTAACCACTCCTATAACATGACCTATAACATGACCTAACCACTCCTATAACATGACCTAACCACTCCTATAACATGACCTAACCACTCCTATAACATGACCTAACCACTCCTATAACATGACCTAACCACTCCTATAACATGACCTAACCACTCCTATAACATGACCTAACTACTCCTATAACATGACCTCACCACTCCTATAACATGACCTAACCACTCCTATAACATGACCTCACCACTCCTATAACATGACCTAACCACTCCTATAACATGACCTAACCACTCCTATAACATGACCTCACCACTCCTATAACATGACCTAACCACTCCTATAACATGACCTATAACATGACCTAACCACTCCTATAACATGGCAGGTAGTTTGAGTTTAGGTAGGCCCCAGGTAGAGTGGTACCATGTAGTTTTTGACCGCACTTAATTGCTAGTTTATGTTCATTTACCAAACCCTTTTTGTTTGTTTTATAGTTATAGGCTTTATAATCTTTTCTTTTGGACTGCAATCCGGAGCGTGTCGGACTACCAAGGTCATGCCTGGAGCCTCAATGCAACTCTGGTCCGTAAGATTGCCTTTAGAACTGTGTTGATGCATAATGGCATGAATTTTGTTTTGCGATGAACTTTGATATTTCAGATATTTCTTTTAATGTTTTATTCACTCTGTACAACTTTTAGAGCAACCTTTGTGTACAAAATTATCCCATTGACTCCCATTATAAACACTTTTTTTTTTTTTTTTTTTTTTTATACACAGCCTTTGCAGTTTGATTTTAGATTTCTTTCTCATTCCTAGGTGGTCAAATCCCTTTAAATTTAATTAGCAGGTTTTCTTTTTTCTACCAAGATGCCGAAATTTTTTCATGTACTTCCTGTGTGTCTGACGACCAAGTTCAAAGCCCCATCGGAAAAATGTGTCAAAATAAATTTAGCTGCCAATCTTTGACACTCCAGGCTCTGATAATCCCACCAAAATAAAATCCATTTTGCATGTATGGGATGGAAAATAATTCACTTTTTGTGTGTTTTCTTCCCATAAAAGTCAGGTATAATCACAAAAACATTAATGTGGTTAAAATTCTGAAAAGGAATGAATATTTGATGGTGAGGACTGAAGTTAATACTAGTATTCATAAAATAATTAGAACAATACATGAATAGCTAATGTTTTTATGTCTTTATTGTGTGTTATTGTATTATACAATCTGTCACTGCACAAAAAAATTAAAATTTATCAAAATACATTTTGCTGCCAATCTTTGACATTCCAGGCTCTGATAATCCCACCAAAATAAATCCCATTTTGCATATGTTTTTCACATGTTTTTTTAAGGGGTTAAAATCCTGAAAAGGAATGTACTGTACTATACTGTATGATCAGCACTGATGGGTGTAGTCAAATATACATATGCGTAGTCAAATATACATTTGAATACTGTGATCAGTAGTTAAATATTAATTGTAATACTGTATGATCAGCACTGATGCAAAGATGTACCGGACCTACCTGTTAAATAAACATGTTTATACTGTTTATACACCTGCAATATCAAAGCTTTGAAAGAAGATGTACAGTATGAGGGGTTATATTAAAATATGACCTGTTTGTAGTTGAGGGCAGCTGTAGAAGAGTGGCAGGAAAAAATATTTAATGAGAACATTTGTTTGACTCTTTGACGAATTTACTAACCTGACAACTTGGTAGCAAACAGGTGATTGTAATCACCAACAGCACAGAAGCTCCTTATACTGTATACTGGTGAGTCAACAACACAGAGCTTTGACTCAGACAACCTTGTTCTGACAGAGGAGCTCCTTATACTGTATACTGGTGACTCCACCCATCAGAACATACCACCAACATTAACACTTTGGTTGCCATGGGTTAAATTCATGATATACCATAGGTTGCCGGCTCTATTTGTCTATGGAGAAGTACCCCTTCTTTGCATGGCTATAACTTTTTAAATTCTATTGCTACATTGCCATTATTAGGGCCCATTCAAAGTCCTATATGTATTGTTCATTGTGTAGCAACGTTAAACTTTTTCATTCACATATTCATAGTAAAGTATGGTCTAATGTATAAGTATGTTTTCATCTCTTTCTGCAGCTTTCTCCAGAACGTGATCTATAGCCCCAAATGCATTATATTGATGATGCAATACAGTTTTATGGCAATCAGCGCGATATAAAAAATTCCAACTAGACGTACTTCTAGAAGTTACTACACATCATCTGATGTTGACCGGATGGGCTAGGGGGCGTTTATAATTCCGTGGGCAGCGTTATACCAATCAGCTAATGTGGGTCAAATGTTGATCATAGCAGTTAGTATCGAAGACGGTAACGTTACACGCTAAAACTCACCCCAGTCTCCGCGCGCCGTTGGGCGATCATCGTAGAGTAGACATTTTATCATTATGGGATGTAGATTTACCCGGTCCATCTCCAGCTTGTATAATGGTATATACGTCCAAATCATGTTGTTTATCGAGTTATTGGCAATCGATCGCTGTGTATTGTGACGAGCTAGAATGCCGGGACCTATAGCGAGTGCCCGGAAGTAATACGGCCGTCCAGCACAACCTCTATGCCACTTCCTGTTAAGCGATTGCGCCGATCGGCCACCAGATGGCGCTCCTGAACCGCCGGAGAGCTCAGTGGGTCCTCCTGGTGGATCTCAGGCCAGCGGAGGGGACATATGAATCCGATCGCAGATTTTTGAAATATTGATATAAGGACGCTGTAAAGCGTCCTCCGGGAATGACGCTTTTAAGCATTTCCTGGCAGCCAAAGTGTTAACTACTAGGTCAACCAATTAACCTGATTACCTATAATAATCTACAAACTAGTGATAGACCGTTTAACTACTAGGTCAATCAATTAACCTGATTACCTATAACAATCTACAAACTAGTGATAGACCGTTTAACTACTAGGTCAATCAATTAACCTGATTACCTATAATAATCTTCAAACTAGTGATAGACCAATTAATTACTAGGTCAATCAATTAACCTGATTACCTATAACAATCTACAAACTAGTTATAGACCGTTTAACTACTAGGTCAATCAATTAACCTGATTACCTATAATAACCTTCAAAGTAGTGATAGACCAATTAATTACTAGGTCAATCAATTAACCTGATTACCTATAACAATCTACAAACTAGTTATAGACCGTTTAACTACTAGGTCAATCAATTAACCTGATTACCTATAATAACCTTCAAAGTAGTGACAGACCGATTAACTACTAGGTCAATCAATCAAACTTCGATGCGCCGAGGGAGATTCGAACACGGGTCTGCCACACCGTGTGCAACAACGCAGACCGCTATACCAAGAGGTGAATTCACTTCTTTGTACCGTGTCTATGCGTCTTTTGAGGATGTGAGAGTGAGTTTAACCCATAGCACCGCTACTCACCCCAGCCCTTCTTGACTGCGCTTCACGATACCATCCGTTACACATATAACTAGCTAACATGCTAGTATGCTAATTATTCCTAATCCTTCTGTAGTGAGCGGTGTTTGGGTGTGTGATGAGTCGACTACCTGTCTGACCAGGATATTTTTTGTCTTTGGCCCAGTATACAGAATAAATCCCCCAAGAACGAGAAGCAAGTGTTTTTTAATTAAAATTATACAACGCAAATAAAAGTTGGTTATTGTTGAATGGAGGGAATACTTTATGAAGTAAATTATATTTATTACCACGACACACCATGGCTTAACACAGCTCTACCGAGAGTGCACCTTACACCGTAGCCCGTACGGTGGCTGCTATGACCATAGATATTATATAACTAGATGGTGCAAGGCGGAGTCTCCAGTGTAGTTCACCGGCGGCCATCTTGTCACAGTCAACTGTCAGTGACAGTCAGTGATCTGCACAAACAAAAATACTCTTAACTCACTGTAATCTTGAAGGATTTACAAACGGTTTGGTTTATTACCAATGTTACAAACGTGGCTATGATTCATGCTTGGACATGTTGAAATTATTTTCATATGAAAGTCCATTATAAGTGTGCAGTATGATAACTACATCTCTGACGTTTATACAAACCAAACTATTTGAGAATCGGTTGAAAATGTAGCTATGGTTATTTCAATAGTACATGCAACATAGACATTCATGTTATGAGTGGGCGTGCTGCCTGTGGCAAGATGGCCTACAGTGCGGGTGAGTCATCTAACCTTTATATGTCTATGGATATGTCTAGCGGTAAGTAACGAGCTCTGGAACAGAGTGACGTGATGACGTGAGGCTGGCTGCTACGTCAGAGAGACCAACTAAAGTCAAGGCTTCACTAAATCGTCAAAGTAGCCTATAGACTGAAGATGCACATGACCGGCAGTGGTGGAAGAAGTACACAGTTCCTTTACTTAAGTAAAAGTAGAAATACTCAGATAAATGAGTAATCTGGTAAAAGTCCTCTATTCAAATTCTACTTAAGTAAAAGTAGAGACGTATTTGCTATTGAATGTACTTAAGTATCTAAAGTAAAGGTACACGTTCTACATGGCGTTTGTGTATCCATTAACCTCTATAGGTTAAAGTGGTATCTGGTCCAGTTATGCTGCTCTGATTAAAGGTTGTGTTAAAGTGGTATGTGGTCCAGTTACGCTGCTCTGATTAAAGGTTGTGTTAAAGTGGTATGTGGTCCAGTTATGCTGCTCTGATTAAAGGTTATGTTAAAGTGGTATGTAGTCCAGTTATGCTGCTCTGATTAAAGGTTTTTTTATTTTGTATATATTATGTTTTCTATGCTAAATCCTTTTCTTCAAAGTAACTAGTAACTGATGGGTTCAGATAAATGCAGTGGAGTAAAAAGTACAATATTTCCCTTGAAATGTATAGTGGAGTAAAAGTATAAAGTTCCCTAAAATGAAAATACTCTCATGAAGTACAAGTAGCTCGAAATTGTACTTAACCTTTTAATCTGTAGACCGTTTTCGCCTAAAGGTATACATGCCTAAGTAAATGGAAGATTGCTCCACTTCTGCAAGGTCAATTTGCATGTTCAGAAATATTGTGTCTGTTACTAGGCTGAGTAAATTGTAATGAATAAATTAATTATGATTAATTATGATTTATGATTTTGATGATGATGATAGAAAATGTATACGGGGCACGAGAAAATGCTCACTGAGCTCATTCACCACCTTATTGAGATCATGTGTACAAAAAATCTAAGCAAATGAACCGCGGGAAGATGATTAAACAGAAGGATTTTTAGATACAGTAATTAATGATAATCGACTTTAATTATAAATTCATATTTGACCTTGAACTTGACCTTATTATGGCCAAATCATACATCTATGGATAGGGAAAATGCTCCTCTTTCCAATGGCAGGGTTGAATCTGGATTTAGTCATTTCTTGCGGTTTTTACCATAATTAGCATTTTTCGATACATTTGTATTTCCGATAAAACATCGGTAAAAATGAAAATATACACTTTGACTACTGTTTTTGATAGGGTTATGGTCTTTACTCTTGGCTACAAAAAAATATTTAAAAACATTGACCTCTTAACATCCAAGGGCCCACATGTGGACGATTCTTTGCCGACCTCTAGTGGCTCGGGTGTGCATTTCTTTTAATACGATATATAGATAGAATTAAAGCCCTATTTGTTGCCTGTCGATTGCCCTTTCAGGTGACAAAACTGAGGCGTGCCAATATGTGAGGCGTGCCCCAAAGTACACAAAAGTACACATTACCACCCCCGACTCCCGGGGCTCTAGCTCCGTCAATCATTTGGCGATCTCGAAAATCTTTGCACAGGGTTGTAGCCAATGAGTGTGACTTTCCATTGATACCCCATGATATGATCATTGGGGATCTAATACGGTCTCTATTGATCGATTTATGATAAAGAAAAGCAGGTTCCCCCTATAGGGGGACCTTAAGGCTTAACAGGTTAAGTACAGTACTTGAGTAAAAGTACTTAGTTACTTTCCACTACTGCTGCTGAGATGTGATTAAATTGGCTGGTGAAAGCCAGTATAGCCACAGTAACCCCCTGTGGTGTAATACGGTAGTTGTTCCTTATCTAGAGAGAAGCTGTAGCCTGCTCCTACGGTCGCACCCACACCTCGGTCATATCAGTTAATAACATTTCACTGGCTTACATTACCAAGGCAAACACTCACACAATACATACTGTGTACATTCTCTTACAATAATTAAACATTATAAATATTTCCTCATCAAACACACACACACAGTATTGTTCCATTTTCGTACACAGATACACAAAGAGGCAGTCAGACTCCTGAACAAATAGCACTAACAGCCTGTGACAACCCAGCTGCGTCATGTACCTTATCACTGTCCCCGCTACTGATTTGCACATAATACTAACTTGCACTATTATATTAACTATTTTACTTTTTATTACAGGTTCTCTAAACTGTCAGGTATTGAACTGTGTAGGTATCAAGCAGGAAGAAAGACTGTCAGGCTTTAAAACTGTGTAGGGGACCCAGGCGTAGAACTGCGCCCTGAGAGAGGGAACTGCGCCCTGAGAGAGGGAACTGCGCCCTGAGAGAGGGAACTGCACCCTGAGAGAGGGAACTGCGCCCTGAGAGAGGGAACTGCACCCTGAGAGAGGGAACTGCACCCTGAGAGAGGGAACTGCACCCTGAGAGAGGGAACTGCACCCTGAGAGAGGGAACTGCGCCCTGAGAGAGGGAACTGCACCCTGAGAGAGGGAACTGCACCCTGAGAGAGGGAACTGCGCCCTGAGAGAGGGAACTGCACCCTGAGAGAGGGAACTGCGCCCTGAGAGGGAGGTTTGCCCCGAGAGGGAGGTTCGAAGAAGGGTCAAAGTGGGTATCAAACAGGAGGGAAGACTGTCAGGTTCTAAACTGTGGATATCAAACAGGGAAGGTAAAGATGGTTTTAAACTGTTAAACAGCAATCCAGAACTATTTTATTGCACTGCACTGTTGCATCATTTTACTCTCTCTATTCTATTCTACTATTTTATTGCACTATTTTATTCTGTCTATTCTATTTGACTATTTTTATTATTGTCTATTTTTAAAACTGCAATAGAATAAACAAGGTGGCCTATTGGGATGTTAGATCCTAGTGTGAAAAACTGTGATTTTATATGTCTGCACTTTATGCGCTCATTTTATGCCTGTCTTAAACCCGTATAGGTGTGTGTGTGTGTGTGTGTGTGTGCGCGTGTGTGTGTGCGTCACTGACTGTCACAACAACAATCTCTGCAGGAGCGATAATAAACACACATTACCTATTCCGAAGACGGTAGAACACCGATGGTGGTCTTGCGTTCAGGAGTGGGGAAATAAACTCCTTCATGACAACATGAATGTCCAGTGAGTCCAGAATATCCTGATGCATATGCAGCAAGTCCAGGTTATTATTATTAAAGAAATCAGATATTCGTTTTTGAGACATTTCTTTTCTGAGACACAAGTAAACACACTCTCCACTTCAGTCAGTCCTCCCTCTCTGCAATTCGTTCCCGCATACAACATCGCCGACAGATATATTCCTTTACTGCGAATTGTCCCAAAAACGGTTCCAGGCCGCTATTTTTTTTACCAACGGATTTCCAGTTCCGCGTTGGCGCTTCCAGGCCGCGTCTATTCGAATCCCAACTGGTTCATGCGTCGGCTACACGCTTCTTTAATAACACTGCATTATCGAGACAGCGCCCCTATGAGGATCTGGCAATGAATTCCAAGAGTAGGGTAAATCTGCAGTGCCGCTCCGCTCTGTGACATTGAGTAGCCTCGGTATTACAATGGAATAAAAGCCAAAACAACCTTGCAGTTGCAGTTACACTCCCCGCCAGCAGGGGGTGCTGCAGCCCCCGCCGCACCCCCCCTTCCCGCGTCCTTGTATCCAGTATGACTTTAGCGTCCCCTTGATCCTGTTCGGTGAGATTCAGGTTGTGACGGTAAATGTGCCTGCATTCGCTTCCCATCACACTCTTCAGAGTTGCAGCCTGAATGTTCATGTCCTTCTTGGTTATACCCGTAGCGAGTGCATAGTCCTCGTATTCGGCACAGAATATGTCCCAGCTGACGCTCCAGTCGCCTGTGAAGCTCATCGGGGAGGGGGGTGGAATATTAGCCGCCATGCTAGCTGACAATAGCCCAACGTTACTTGTCTCAGCCTCCGTAATGTTGTCTTCAGAACCGGAGTCCGACTGTGACATAGTCAGCTAATATGTATACATGGACGTAAGTTCAACTACTTTTGACACCATGTTTGTGTGGACGTTTCTACGGCATGAATAACGACAGACACAAGTATCAAGTTCAGCGTCTGTAAGCAAAGTGCTTCACATTCCTCTACATCCGGGTATTCATGAAAACAAAAGCAAGCGATTGCCGATCGCCTCGATCTAACTAGACCCCGTAACAATGATTTTCCAAAATAATCTCGCGGTCTACTTGAAACCAGCGTGCGATCTACCGGTCGATCACGATCGACTGGTTGGGCACCAATACTGTAAACTAAGCATCGGGAACTGACACACACAACACGGTATAGCTCTCTTTTAGCTCTTTACAGTGTCTGTCGGTCTGTGCGTCTGTCTCTCTGTCTCTCTGTCTCTCTGTCTCTCTGTCTGTCTGTCTGTCTGTCTCACAGTAAGTGAATGAGGCTGTCTGTCTCACAGTAAGATAATGAGTGTCTGTCACAGTAAGTGAATAAGTCTGTCTGTCTGTCTAACAGTAAGTGACTGAGTGTGTCTGTCTGTCTCACAGTAAGTGACTGAGTGTGTCTGTTAGGGCTGTCTTAAATACTTCGAAGCTTCGTTCGATGGCACAAGCTTCGAACATTACAAAAAAAAACGAAGTTAAAAAAAAATAAAAATGTCAACTTTTTTTTCAAAATTTTTATTTTTATTTTTACTTCTGTGTGTGTGTGTGTGTGCATGGGGCCATTGGGTGGGGCCGGGGGACAAATACACTGGAGGAAAGTAACCCAGCTCAGCACTGCCCAAATTATATCATCACTATTGCCTGTTTGAAGGATATCATCCTCAAACACATATACACCACCTACACGCCTATTCTCAGTCCTTGCCCCACAATGGTGGAATGAACTACCCACCCCAGTTAGGACAGCCAAATCCCGTCCAATCTTTCGCCGTCGACTAAAGACGCTGTGGTAACCTTGACTTCATAATTTCATGATTTCATAATCAAAAAATGTTAGATTAACCCAGAAAACTGAAAGTATCTGTAGTGATGGTAAATAGTTCATCACACAGACTCTCAGAGTGATGGAACAAGCAGCCATTCCAAACCCCCCCAGGAAACCGAACACCTAGACATGTGACAGTTGAGCACAGCAAGAATGGACCAAACAGCGGAAATGCCTCTGTAAGAATGTGGTTGCAATAATAGATTCAGAAAATACAAAGTGCCAGTTTGGTAGATGGGGTTTTTGGGATGGCTCTTGTGAATTGAATAGTATTAACCTAAGACGCACTGAATATACTGGGTTAGTGTTTTCAACACAAGCACTATTAAGGCTGAAGTCATCAGACCTCATCATGTTGAAAATCACCAGGCGACACCTCTCATGACGACATTGTTTACTCAGTCACACACCACAGAAAAACGGTGACTACAGCAGTAAAGACAGTTGTCTAACCAAGATTAGAGGTCACAGGAAACATAATTGCATTATATTAGTTTAGAAATGAAAAACAATGTTGGAATAATAAAACAAGAGTATAGTAACCTATTAGAAAAGTAACTTACAGAAGAACCAAATAGAAGGAATGTTAACATGAGTGATTCATTCAAAGGAGGCCACAGTCCAACCCCCCCTCTGGCCAAAAAGGAGGGGGCTACCCATGGCTGTTACAGACACATACGACCAGGAGACACCAAATGAGGACTGCCTATGTTTAGATACTGGTGATTGGTGGAACTAGGTTAAGAAAAGTGAGGTCATGAAATCTATAAGTATAAAACAGTGGGTTTTGGTGAGAAAGGCCAGGCCAGCTCAGGACACCCGCCACACACCGTTACCCCAGGGGGTCTGAGTCTGCGTCCTCCACCACCACCACGACCATGGTCTACTTTGTCCCTATGTGAGTAGAAACTGTATATGGAATAATGTGATAAATAGAGTAAGATGCCTATCTTAGGCCCAGGTTTATCATGTGGTGACAGAGAGTACTATGGTCTTATTTCATTAACATAACATGACTAAAATGTATGTACAATACTGTCTTTTGATGTAAAAAGCCAACGAGGGCTATTGTGATTTACCTGCATCAAATCCTTTTGTACAATCATGTATTATGTTTTGAAGTGTCCTGTGTGTAACCAATGCATTATTCCACTCGGCCCACGCTGCAATTAAATGAATATTGGACCATAGCTGCTGGTTGTCTGGCTGTATACACTTATTCTCTACTGGCTAAATTTGGGAGCTCAGATGAGGACCATGTTTTCTATCACACTGTGATCTTTCCTTTCCTCTAGTTAGCAACCTCACTACTGTGCTGTAATTAATGGATATTCATATAGGAATATACAACAGTTAGTGCCGTTTTTAAGACCCGTTCTGATATGTTCACATAATGAGCATGCAGAAAAAGAACCGGGAAGTGGAAATTTGCAGTACAGGGTGAGAGGCTGTCTGGAGGATGAGAGAGACATGGGGTGAATAAGAATATTGATGGTCGTGTATAGCCACAGTAGGGCCCAGGGTGGATGTGTGTATTGTTTGCTTACAGGACTGGTGGTGATGTTAGATTAGGATGTCCAAAACTGAACCTGCTTATTTTGAGTTGTATTACAGTGAATGCGAGCAGCGTGTTTGTGCAATGTTGTTGTGAGCAGGAGGATGAAACTTGCGAATTATTATTTTTTTTGATTATATAAGAGCGGCAGCCGACGAAGAGTTATTAGTCATATTTGAGGGGACCGGCGTAGGAGCGGTAGAACGGAGATTAGTCACAGATAGCGGGAAGTGGGACTGTGCGTGACGGAGTGGTTCAATAGAGGGTAAGGTAGAGAGTTTAATGAGAGAACCGGGATAGTACGGGGGTAGCCTGGTTCCACGAAGAGAAAAGAGAATAGAGTGTAGAGTAGAATAAGAGAACCGGGGTAGTACGGGGGTAGCCCGGTTCCACGAAGAGAACAGAGAACGGAGTGTAGAGTAGAATAAGAGAACCGGGGTAGTACGGGGGTAGCCCGGTTCCACGAAGAGAACAGAGAACGGAGTGTAGAGTAGAATAAGAGAACCGGGGTAGTACGGGGGTAGCCTGGTTCCACGAAGAGAACAGAGAACGGAGTGTAGTGTAGGGTACTGGGAACCGTGGTGTAGTACAGGAAATCCTGATTCCGCGAAGAGAAAAGAGTGATGAGGAATCCTTAGTTAGGAGGCGACGTGCAAGAGCGGCCTAAGTGAGGGACAGTGTACGAAGCAAGGGTTTAGTTTAGGTAAAATATTTAAGGAAAGAATGTAGTGTAGTGTATGTTCAGTGATAAATTTTTAGATGAGAAGTCGGCTTACACAAGAATCCAAGGTTAATAGCGTTGCGCCATGTGGTCGATGTCTCGGTTTGTTTGTATTTGTGTATTTGTGTAGATTGTATGTGATCAGTAGCAAGCTTGACGAAGGTTGTTACTTGTGACGTGGATCGGATCAATACTAGTCTGGAGCAAATCGTATTGGAGGTTGGAGCTAACTGGTTTAGCTTGGCGGAGAAGATGCGGTATTCTAGAGATGTTAGAGCGCCGTTGTGAAGACATTTGCGAAACGCTGTGAGAGAAATTGTTGTTAGAAGGCGAGTCGATGCGTTCGTTGCAGTGATTGGGGTCGTTTTAGTGGTTGTATATGATGCGATAGAAATTGTGTACAAGAGTAACGTGAATGACAGAAGTCGCAGGATGATGACGTCATGGTTAGTCATGGTGAATGAAAGAAGTCGCATGAGGATGACGTCATGGTGTTGAATGGAGAGTGTGTAGCGTTCACGGCGCGTGCGACCAGGCGGAGAGACGGGTAGGAGGAATGATTAATGTTGATCTGTGTAACGGCGTTGATATATGAGAATGTTTTTAAATTCTTTTACGTTAGTTTGTTCTTTTAGAGTTGGTTATTTTAGGCTTATGTGAGTTGTTTATGCTTTGATTGGTACTGAGCGAATTGCGTGGATGAATGGATCTTGAAAGGCACGGCTCCCGTGAGGGCCTTGAACCTCGCATGGAGGCTGGCTAAGCTAGTTAGCTTGCGTGCTGTTGTTGTGTGGCGTTTGCGAGCGACATGTTACGTTTCGTGTTTTGAGAATGATGTTTGGGGAGGGGTAGAGAACGTGGCATGTTGTGAATGTCGTGGCAGTGTGTAGTTATGCTTTGCCGGAATACATCGTCCGGGGAGCAACGTTGGCCACTGCGCATGCGCGATACAACGTGGATCAATGCATTCGTAATTCGTAATTCGCTCAGGGGACAGGAATAACGGGTGAGAGGATATTCTATATTATGTATTATGGTTATATTTGTATATTGTGCATTGTATTTATGTGTACGCAGGGGTAGAGATAGGTGACTTATCAGTGGTTGGTTTAAGGGAGGAAGTTGAGAATGAGTTGATGGACGTTGCCGGTAATAGGTTAAAATTTCACAAAACTAACCTTATCAGTGGCTATTTATTGAGAAGGGAAATACTGTGTGCACTGCACAAAACAAGTGTGTACATGTGTGGTGTTGTAGATTATGGGAGATAGTCATTGGGGAGGAAATCAATGTGGGGTTTATACTGCAAAACATTGCAGTGTGTCTATCAGTAGAGAATGATTTCGTTTGCCTGTGACCAAGTTAGACACACAATTTAACTACTCTGGGTAAATGTATCATTTAAAAGTGGGAACAAAATATATACATTAAGTCTGTGGGGGAAGCAAGGTTGTTTTACACAAGGGTATGCCCTTACAAAGGGGGGTAGTTAGGTTGTAATTTTATTACTTAAATGATGTGTTAAAAAAGTAATTGTTTTAATCTGTGTGACATGTACAATTGTGAGCTTAGAATAATGATGTTGTGTTTGACTGGAGTTTAAAATATAGCTTGATAAAATGAAACTATGTTGAAATGCTGTTAGAATGGTATATCTATATTGATTGCAGAATCCTTGGGTCACAGTGGGATGATAGTGACAGGGGGTTTGTTTAGTAGCTGTTTTGATGTAAGATTGTGTTTTAGCAGTTATTATAAATGATTTGTGTGTGTAATGACTAACCTTTTGTTGAATTTCAGGGGGGTCATGGGGTAAAGAGATTTATTTTATGTCACGGGAACTCATAGAGAGTGACCCGGGCTATCTTTACTAAGCAGTAAACGGCCCGAGGGGGGCCAAGCAGGGAGTGAGACTGGACGCAACAGGAGAGAGGTCACAGAGGTGAAGATAGGAGTGTACAGTTGTACAGCTGCAAACAGGGAGACGGAATGGTGCTAGGCAGTTAGATGCAGGGGAAGTAGAGGTCAGAGGTGAAGATGCAGAAGACAGTTGTAAAGTGATGACAGTTATTTTTACGACGGGGGAGAGGTTGAGACAGGAAGCGGCTAATTTAAGAAAAGAGGGTAGGAGGCTGTTGAATGGGAGCCAAATCAGATGAGGTTATTTACATTTGATTAGGGCGGCCTGTTTGATTGAAGGAATAACCTGGAGATATCACCCAGTTCTAGCAGGCTGGGGTGTCTACAGGTTGAAAGAGAGGTTCTGCTAGACCTTTTTGAGTGCAGGGATAGAGAAGAGATGGTATTAGCCTGATAATGAGTGTAGCCTGATGGAAGAGAAGAAGAGGGAGAAGCAAACTAACCTTTGTTTGTCAAGAATGTGAAATGATTAACGAGTGTGGTGAAAGTATATGTTTATAGTATGAAGGATGAGGTTGAAATGATCTGTGTGGCTGAGAATGAGAGAGGATGTTGGTTATTTTGTGTGGTTGAGAGATTGAGTATGTATAAAAGGGATTTTGGTGCAGGAGTGAAGGAGTGAGCGATGTCATTTTTTTATTTCAGTTCATATCATTTAAATGAGAGTTTGTTTTGGTTAAGGTAACAGCCTGTGCTCAGGATGTGTGGATGATGTTGAATTGTGAGGTTTGATTGGCTTTGGATTTTATTTTTTTCTAACTCTAAATGTTCAGGATCGAATGAATGTGACTGTGAGAATTGGATGAAAGCGTTTGATTAGGTCATATTCAAGGTTTGAAGTTTTATTTTGGTACAGATACTACTTTTATGTAAATTTAATTTTTGTATGAGTGAGCGTGAATGTACATTTGTAGGTTTATTTTCTAAATGTTTTGATCTGTAGTTGTGTGGACTGAAAGGTGTTTGAATAGGAACCAGTAGGGGTGATTGTGCTGACTTAAGAGGTGTCGAGTCTCAGGGACAGGATGCTGTTCCAATTGAGGGTGTGTGTGAGAATTGATGATAGATGATAGATGATAAAATGGATGGTTTTGGAAAACCTGTTTTTTTTTTTATTTCATTGGTTTGCTATTTTGAGAATGAATAATAGTCTCACATGTAATAATTGCAAGGCATGTGGTTGAGAGTCTCACATGTAGAAATTGCAAGGCATGTGGTCGGAGGATGTGTTATATTTAAATATTTGGTTAATTGTTTGATTTTTTTTCTCTTTTTCTTCCCAAATGTTTTTTTTGTGTTAATGATCTGGGGAGAGGACTGCCGGGAGAAGAGATGCATTGGATCAAATCAATGTCAGTTAAGTAGTGCCACCACGATTTGCATATGGAATTAATGGCTTCCCTTATTAAGTATGTTGACGTATTGTGTAAAAAGTTTGCTCTGTGCTTGTGTCTTCCACAGCTCAGAAAAAGGGAGGGGGAAGGCAGATCGACGATGGGGGACACATGAATACATTTCATTAGAAGCAGTGACGTAGGATTTCATTTTTCCCTGTTACTCTGCAGTCCAATAAAGGTGAGAGAATTCTTGTACGCAGAGACCCCTGCCTGTACAAACCCCATGCGGGTGAGGCCAGGTTGTAAAAACTGAACAGATGTGGTTTGGAGGAACTTCCACGCTATAATCGTCTGACGACGGGTTGTCATGAGATAATCGATGACTGGACCTGGGATGACCTGGCCTGGGGGGGGCGGGGCCAGTCTGAAGACTGAGCTGACAGTGTGTAAACAAGGTTCTCTGGGGAGTTGTGGTTGGACTGCGGGGACAGGGGCGAGACTGTATAGATACTGATGGGCTTTGTCTTGTGCACATTGATTTGGTAAAATGCGCAGGCAAGGGGCGGATAAATTACACAACGCAGGGTCAGGTATAGATGCATTCACATAAGTAAGGAGATGGCCAGGGTGAGGAGAATGGATAAGAGAAAATTTTCGTTGAAATTCTGCTTTCCTCTGCCGAAACTGAGCTGAGGGAACAAGAAGTGACAGGTTTATGACCGTTGTGTGTCATAAAAGGGGGGAGGATAGGTGGGAAGCAATTAATTAAATGTGCAGACGTGATTGTACTATCTTAAAGAAAAAATTAGCAGAAAGAAGAGATTATTTCAGAGAATGAATGTAAAATGAAAATATTGTGATACTAATGGATCTTGTCTCCCCTCAGATCATGTAAACGGATACTGTAATTTAAAAAAAATTGTGATTGATTAGACGTTAAATGTATAAATGTTTAGATTAAATTGTTTAAATTGTTTTTAGCATATTCAACGTGCCCAGAAGAACGAGACCTGATGAGACAGTGGTAAACACTGTTTCATTTAAGGCAGAATAGGTTAAATAGGGATCTGGATGAATGGGTCACCAGGACTCCCGGGAGGGGCCATAGTCAGGGGAAATGCGGGAACTAAGAAAAGAAGAAGACAAGAAGGCAAAAATTGAAGATGGACCAAAGAAGAATGGAAAAAATTGAGAAGAAAAAAAATTGAGAAAAATTCAAATTTTTATGATTTTTGTTATTATGTTAAATTGGATGGCTAGTATGTATAGAAATTAAGTCAAGATAATTGTAATATGACATTAGTAAAATGTCAAAGGGAGGAGCTGTGGTAACCTTGACTTCATAATTTCATGATTTCATAATCAAAAAATGTTAGATTAACCCAGAAAACTGAAAGTATCTGTAGTGATGGTAAATAGTTCATCACACAGACTCTCAGAGTGATGGAACAAGCAGCCATTCCAAACCCCCCCAGGAAACCGAACACCTAGACATGTGACAGTTGAGCACAGCAAGAATGGACCAAACAGCGGAAATGCCTCTGTAAGAATGTGGTTGCAATAATAGATTCAGAAAATACAAAGTGCCAGTTTGGTAGATGGGGTTTTTGGGATGGCTCTTGTGAATTGAATAGTATTAACCTAAGACGCACTGAATATACTGGGTTAGTGTTTTCAACACAAGCACTATTAAGGCTGAAGTCATCAGACCTCATCATGTTGAAAATCACCAGGCGACACCTCTCATGACGACATTGTTTACTCAGTCACACACCACAGAAAAACGGTGACTACAGCAGTAAAGACAGTTGTCTAACCAAGATTAGAGGTCACAGGAAACATAATTGCATTATATTAGTTTAGAAATGAAAAACAATGTTGGAATAATAAAACAAGAGTATAGTAACCTATTAGAAAAGTAACTTACAGAAGAACCAAATAGAAGGAATGTTAACATGAGTGATTCATTCAAAGGAGGCCACAGTCCAACCCCCCCTCTGGCCAAAAAGGAGGGGGCTACCCATGGCTGTTACAGACACATACGACCAGGAGACACCAAATGAGGACTGCCTATGTTTAGATACTGGTGATTGGTGGAACTAGGTTAAGAAAAGTGAGGTCATGAAATCTATAAGTATAAAACAGTGGGTTTTGGTGAGAAAGGCCAGGCCAGCTCAGGACACCCGCCACACACCGTTACCCCAGGGGGTCTGAGTCTGCGTCCTCCACCACCACCACGACCATGGTCTACTTTGTCCCTATGTGAGTAGAAACTGTATATGGAATAATGTGATAAATAGAGTAAGATGCCTATCTTAGGCCCAGGTTTATCATGTGGTGACAGAGAGTACTATGGTCTTATTTCATTAACATAACATGACTAAAATGTATGTACAATACTGTCTTTTGATGTAAAAAGCCAACGAGGGCTATTGTGATTTACCTGCATCAAATCCTTTTGTACAATCATGTATTATGTTTTGAAGTGTCCTGTGTGTAACCAATGCATTATTCCACTCGGCCCACGCTGCAATTAAATGAATATTGGACCATAGCTGCTGGTTGTCTGGCTGTATACACTTATTCTCTACTGGCTAAATTTGGGAGCTCAGATGAGGACCATGTTTTCTATCACACTGTGATCTTTCCTTTCCTCTAGTTAGCAACCTCACTACTGTGCTGTAATTAATGGATATTCATATAGGAATATACAACAACGCACTTCTTCAACCATTATCTGAAATAAAATAAAATAAAGAAAATCTAACCCTAACTAACCTTACTGTCATGCACTTGTCCTAATAAACTAACCTACACTGTAACACGCAACACTTTGATGAATATTGTTACTCAGCTGATAGAGTTGTATCCTTCCTGATGACCTGTCGTGCAGAACTTGTAAGTCGCTTTGGATAAAAGCCTCAGCTAAATGACTAAATGTAAATGTGAATGTAAATGCCTTGTAGAATTCCACACATAAGAAAGAAAGATACTGGGATGAATAAACAAAATAGGAAATAAAATGTAGAAATGCATGCAATACATAAATAAATATATCTCCATATATGAAATAGAACATTTAGATAAGGTGCTACTGAGATGTTTTGGTGAGTTCTTTGTTTTTTTGTGGAAGTAGCCCTTCTTAAAAATGCATGAACATTCACTGATAATTGGTCTGTAGTGGAGTCTACAAGGTCTACATTGCCGGACCTTGTAGACTGACATAATTCTGTGCATAGTTTAGTCTACACAGGCCATATTTCAAATAATCAAAATCTTACTTCATTCATCTTAAACATACTTGATTTGGGGGATTGGTAGTTCCCATGAAATCTGATGTTGGTCAAACGACAACAGCGATCCACCTTGAATTAAATCACACAGCCGTGTTGGCTGCGTCACAGTCAAGAAAGGGGCTACTTAATTCATTAATCCAATCCACTTTATTTATAGAGCACATTTAAAAACAACAACGTTTACTAAAGTGCTGTACAAGTCCCACAACATAAGATAAAAAAAAAAAAAAACTATATAAAAAAAAAATAATAATAATAATTAATTTTTTTTTAATTCGAAGCTTCGAATTAAAAAAAAATCGAAGGTCAGCCCTAGTGTCTGTCTGTCTCATAGTAAGTGACTGAGTGTGTCTGTCTGTCTCACAGTAAGTGATGAGTCTGTCTGTCTGTCTGTGTCTGTCTGTCTGTGTCTGTCTGTCTGTCTCACAGTAAGTGAATGAGTCTGTCTGTCTGTCTCACAGTAAGTGAATGAGTCTGTCTGTCTGTCTCACAGTAAGTGAATGAGTCTGTCTGTCTCACAGTAAGTGAATGAGTCTGTCTGTCTCACAGTAAGTGAATGAGTCTGTCTGTCTCACAGTAAGTGAATGAGTCTGTCTGTCTCACAGTAAGTGAATGAGTATGTCTGTCTGTATCAGAGTAAGAGAATGAGTGTGTAAAATTTTCAGCAACATTTTTATTTTCATGGCATCACACAAATATATATAATTCAACTAAATCTCCATTTCCTTTCTGAACTCAAGTCACTACCTACGGTATATTTAAAAAACAGTTCAACATAGTTAAGTAAAACGACCAACATGTTTCAACAAGAGGACATGACTCACTGTGACTCAGAGAGAGAGAGCTCTGGAAGGGGCTGGACAGCTCAGTGGTTGATGTTTTGACACCATTACTCTTCTTACTGTAGCCGGTACAACGTAGTACCTGGCTGCCACGACTTCGACCTTGCCTTGAGTGGGAGTCGAACCCCGGGCGTCCGCACCGGGGCCAGCATCGCAAACCACTGCGCCAAGAAAGGAACTCCCTTCTAAGCGCTCAGTTTGGATGCCTCTGGGGAGTGAGTTTTACTTCCATGTGCCGTAGTCACACTATCGCGGCACATATCCGTTACATTCACCCCCCCTAAACTCACCACCCAAGGCATCCGGGTCACGGCACCACTGTAGCTGATAGAATTGCCAAGGCTCCCTGACTCCCCTGATGACGATCATGACCCACTGACTTTGTAGATTGCCCTACTCCCCACAACAGACATTGAGCAGTTGACTGGACTATTAATCTGTCTTCCTTTAACTAATTAGGTGCGGACTAATTAGGAGGCGGCTGTTGTGAAGGGCCAGATTAAACTGAATATATATATTTATCGTTTGATATACTTTGTATATTATTTGTATATATACACGGAATATCCCTTTACCTGCGTTCAGACCAGAGTAATATTCGCTCTCCTATTGGCAGTGTTGCAGTGCTGGTATAACGCGGTATACAGTGTTGCAGTGCTGGTATAACGCGGTATAACGGCGTTTTACCTCGGTCACTGAGGCTGAAGTACGCGTAATCGCGCACGGATATGTTCCCGCGTGTAATCGCAGTCACGCACACAAAAATCCGCTGTTCCCATTCGTTGTAACTAAGTATCGGCTCGGCCCGCGGCCACCGTTTTACCAAACGTCCTCTTTTGCCCGGACATGTCCTCTTTTCACGCCCTGTCCGGGGCGTCCGGGGGGGGGGTTATTAATTCATCGAAATGTCCGGGGTTTCACTGTTTTTCAGTTTCAGTTTCAGTTTCACGGCCCTTTGCGAGCATCTGAAGGCTCAGGGCTGCATTTTTCGCCGAACATATAAATTACAGAATAAAGCGCTATTCGTTGCCGTTCGAATGCCATCTGGATCGCCAAAATCCGTGCCTCGGTTCTCGAGTTACATGCCGATATGTCAGGCATGCGACTTTTTACATGGCATTATCCAACCGGACTCCCGGAGAAGCATGCAGCTGCAGAGCCGCAGAGCCAGCGGCGCTCTCTGGGCCGCGCGCTGACGGCCGCGCTGTGAGGCAATAGTATCCAGCTGCAGGACGAGAGCACCAACACTCTCAGGACCGCAACACTTTAAGGACCCACACTTTAAGGACCCTCGCTTCCATTGGCTGATTTGGGTCACATGACCGTCCCACCCAATGGCTGAATTGATTGATTGATTGATTGATTGAATGAATGAATGAATGAAAACTTTATTTAACAGATTGCAGAATGGGTACAATACAGTACGGCTCAATACATACAATTGTTAAGGGGATGCAGACCTGAGAAAGACGTTTGTCTTGTTTCCATCAGGGTCCCCCATTTTCAATTCATATAGACATATATGACATACATGACATACAGATAGTCAGTACTGCTACATCTATACATTTATGACATACCAGATTTGCAAATACAGTACTGTTTGTGATACAGAAGGAGTCAAGAAAAGGGAGTATATACATTTGACGTAGAAACTGTACATTGGAGGAGGTTGGGTGGGGGGGGTTGGGTACATTGGGATATTGACAACCATACTGGGTAATTTACATTGGAGGTGGTTGGGGGGGGGGGGGGGGGGGGCGGGGGGCACACTGTATAAACAAGTAACACTGTACATTGAGGGGGGGGGGGGGAGGAGACACTGTACAAACAAACACAATTGTACATTGAACTATTGACAAAACCATACTAGGTAAATGACTGTACATTGGAGGGGGTTGGGTTAGGATATTTACAGGGGCCAGTGTTGAATTGCAGTCTCCCGTAGGTGTCCCTTGAGAGAGGTTTTGAAAGTGGGTAGTGATCCACATTCCTTTACAGCTTTGGGTAGGGCGTTCCACATTGATGTGGCATAATTGCGAAACGTGTTTAGTCCCTTATTTGAGCCGAATCTGGGTTTAACATGATTTGTGGAGCTCCCTCTGGTGTTGTGATCGTGGTATTCACTGACCTTTGGGAAGTATTTTGACATGTACATGGGTACCTTGGTCGTGTAGTGTATCTTGTAGACCAGGCCCATTGCAAGTTGTTGTACTCTGTCGTCTACTCTAAGCCATCCTAGGTTGTCAAAGTGGGCAGGGGTGAGGTGGGTTCTAGGAGTAAGGTCAAGCAGTAGTCTGACCAGTTTGTTTTGAGATGTTTGTAATTTTGTTTTTAGCGCCTTTGAGGTGCTTTGGTACCATGAGGTGCAAGCATAGTCGTAGTACCCCTGAATGAGTGCTCCTGCCAGAGTCTTCAGGGTGTTCTTGTTTACCAGAGAGGAGATCCGGTACAAGAATCGAGTTCGTTGGTTGACTTTTTTTATTACATTGGATGCCATTTTGTCACAGGAGAGATTAGCCTCTAGGATGGAACCCAGGTAGGTAATTTCATCTTTCCTTGTGACAATATTGTCACCCACTGTAACTGAGAAGCCGTCGGTCTTGCTGAGTTTGTTATTTGAACCGAAGAGAATGGACTCTGTTTTGCCCATGTGTAATGATAGTTTGTTATCAGCGAGCCATATGCAGATTCTGCCTAGTTCCGAGCTGAGGGTTTTTTCAACCTGTAACTTGTTCTTGTCAGAGACCAGCAGGGCTGAGTCGTCCGCAAACAGGAACAAGTTGCAGTCACAAGCTGACGACATGTCATTTGCATAAATTAGGAACAGTAGCGGTCCTAGTATGCTTCCTTGTGGAACACCACAGCTCACTGTGAGGGGGGGGGATAGGGTACCGTTTACCTCCACCATCTGTTCTCTCCCCTCAAGGTAGGATTGCATCCAGCTCACTGATAGACTATCAAAACCAATTGCTTTTAGCTTGTCAATCAGAATGGAGTGATTGACCGTGTCAAAGGCCTTTTGTAGGTCCAGCATGACCATGCCGCAGTATTTGCCTGCGTCCACCTCTTGTTTGATGTGGTCATTCAAATAGAGAAGGCATGTGTCAGTGGAGTGGGATGTTCTGAAGCCAGATTGGAATTCGTAGATTAGATTTTTTTCCGCTAGGTACTTTTCGACCTGTTCGTAGACTATTTTTTCCATGACTTTCGAGATGGAGGTGAGAATAGAAACAGGGCGGTAGTTGCCTGGGTCTAATTTGCTGCCCTTTTTGTGCAGAGGGGTCACCCTCGCAATTTTGAAGTCCTTGGGGACGTGTCCCTGTTTTATGGAGAGGTTTATTATGTGTGTGATGATTGGTGTGATGGCGGCTGCTGAGTCTCTGAGGAATTTGGAGGGGATGTTGTCATGGCCAGTGGCCTTGTTAGGTTGGAGGGCGCTCAGTTTATTGAGTACCTCATCTGTTGTTACCATTTCCAGCTTGAAGTCGTCCTTTCGGACCCCTAGGTTTTTGTAGTAAGCTACTATGTGTTCTACCCCATAAAGCCCTGAGTGGGAGGGTAGTTTGTTTACCAGTGTTGTGGCTATGTTTGTGAAGAAAATGTTTAAGTAATTGGCTACATCCAGCTTGTCTGTGATGAGCGTGTTGTCCGTTTTTATGTTTATGTTTGAGAATCTGGTTTTAAGTTTTTTACTGCATCCTAGTTGATTATTGAGTAATTTCCAAAGTTCACATGGTTTGTTTTTGTTTTCCTCAGTTTGATTGATTGATTGATTGAAAACTTTATTAACAGATTGCAGAATGGGTACAGTACAGCTAAATACATACAATTGTTAAGGGGATGCAGACCAGAGAAAGACTTTCGTCTTGTTTACATCAGGGTCCCCCATTTTCAATTCATCATAACATATATGACATACACGACATACAGATAGACAGTACTGCTACATCTATACATTTATGACATATACCAGATTTGCAAATACAGTACTGTTTGTGATACAAAAGTTTCATACGCTGCTACCTTTTTCAGCTTCTCTATTTCAAGGCAAAAAAAAAAGAAAAAAAAAGTCTGTGCCAAAAAAAACTGTGCGTGCGCGTGGAGCGTTTGACCTACTGTCAATTTGCCACTGCACCACTGCCTATTGGACAGCGCCCCCAGGCGCCAACGCGCAAGCCCCCAACGGCAAGTTCAAAGACAACTGCAGGCATGTTAGAACATGCCCAGAGTCAGCGTAGTAATACGAGACAAGGACTGAGGTTGGGACTAGATATTCACTTAAGTATATATATTGGCGCAGGTATAAACAGCAGTAGTTCATTCAGTACCTTACCCACCTTCACCACGAGTCAACATGCAGTGAAGTGAGCAACCTTGCGTCTAAATAGAGCATTGAGAACCGCGTGCGAATAGAGTGTTAAAGTGTCAGAGTTTAATGAAGTAACGTTGAGTTCGACTTAATCTAATGTGAAGTCAATAGTCGATCATTTATTGTATATCGGGCGGCCACAGTTCTTCCGTGTGTAGCATTACCCATCAGTTCGTCGTGTCTTTAGCTAGTGCACTTATCTAGGCTGTGTGGCCTAAATACGTCGCCCACACCCGAGGAGTCCTAGGCGGGGAACCGTTGGACATGTACACAGGAGAATCGGCGCCGGCGATTGCAGAACCATTCCTGGTTGGATTATATTGATTTGGGACGTGACTACCGGAGAAGAGCATCGTTGATTTCCACTATCGTTTGGGATTTAACCTCGTGAGGATTACCACTCGGGCCTGCCTTGTGGACGGGGCTGGCTAGCTGTCATCAATGCTGTCGAGCATTTTGGATTACAACTATTGCTTTTGGCTGCTGATCAAGGGTGTTTACAAGCACCGACTCCTGTACCTGGAGTCTCTTTATTCCCCATTGCATCAGACGGAGTACCCGAACATTCCTCTACCCTCCAGGCCTTACACCCAGGAGGGAACCCATTGTCTCCAGTTGGTACCGGTGTTGCCCTATATAATTGCTACTATACAACAGGTGGCGTCAGCTTAGACCCATCATAGTATTCCTGCTATTCTTAGTGACTTATGCTCTTGACTGACTTTACGTATATTCTTCGCCATACAAGCGCGACCCTAATTCTCATTCTGTAACCTAACGTTGCCTAATAATAATAAATTACCCTCCAATAGTATTTCTGTGTCAATGCCGTGTTCTTGTGGGTGTTCACCATCTATATTTGATGTACTGTCTGGCCAGTAATTAAAGTACATAACTAGCAGTGGTTTAATCTATCACAATCTTTAATACAGTCAGGGTTTTGTAACCCCTCAGTTACACACATCATCATTGTAAAAAACACATGTGTTGCTTATTCAATCAAATCCCAGCCCAGTGTGTGTGATGGAGGAGATGTGGTCAGCTGCCCGATAGTGTTATGGTTTGTAACCGACCCCAATCGCACAACACAAGACAGGTATGAGAGTAAGCCAAGAACAGGGCATTTATTGAATACAAACAAAAAGCGGCACTGTCCCTTTAAGGGAGAACACAAAATACTGGAAACAAGAATTAGGGAAAATTGGCACTGTGCCTTTAAGAGGCGAGCAGGCTAAGGGGCTAAGGCTAAAGGACTGGGCCAGGGCAAAGGACAGGGCAGGAACAGGGGCACTGGAGAGGGGAACAGGGACAGAGGCCCGCGGAGGCGGGCTGGAGACAGGGACAGAAAAAACAGGGTTAAGGCCTTGGACAGGGCGAGGGCTAGAGCTGCTTACAGGGATGGCAGGGTTCAGACGACGGAGGCCTGGCAAGGAGATCCTCCTTGGAAGCGAAGAGACGCATCCTCCCGTAGAGGATTAGGAAGCGATGCGCGTCTGGAGTGGGAACGCGTCTGGAGTAGGAGCGCGTCTGGAGTAGTAGCGCTTCTGGGGTAGTAGCGCGCCGGCTAGAAGAGCGCGCCGGCTCGGGGGTCTGGAGTGGAGCGCGTCTGGGGTAGGAGCGTGTCTGGAGTAGTAGCGCGCCGGCTAGAAGAGCGCGCCGGCTCGGGGGTCTGGAGTGGAGCGCGTCTGGAGAAGAGCGCGCCGGCTCGGAGGTCTGGAGTGGAGCGCGTCTGGGGTAGGAGCGCGTCTGGAGTAGTAGCGCGCCGGCTAGAAGAGCGCGCCGGCTCGGGGGTCTGGAGTGGAGCGCGTCTGGAGAAGAGCGCGCCGGCTCGGAGAGCGCGCCGGCTCGGAGAGACGCATCCTCCCGTAGAGGATTAGGAAGCGATGCGCGTCTGGAGTAGTAGCGCGCCGGCTAGACGTCTGGAGTGGGGCGCGTCGGCTTGAAGAGCGCGCATCCCCCCGTAGGATAGGGAGCGATGTGCGTCTGGAGTAGTAGCGCGCCAGCTAGACGTCTGGAGTGGGGCGCGTCGGCTCGAAGAGCGCGCATCCCCCCGTAGGATAGGGAGCGATGTGCGTCTGGAGTAGTAGCGCGCCAGCTAGACGTCTGGAGTGGGGCGCGTCGGCTTGAAGAGCGCGCATCCCCCCGTAGGATAGGGAGCGATGTGCGTCTGGAGTAGTAGCGCGCCAGCTAGACGTCTGGAGTGGGACACAGGAAAACCTCCCGTAGAGAATTAGAGAGCGCACCGGCTGTGTCCCACTCCAGGCAAACGGCGACAGGTGGCGATGGCTGGCACCTCGTCTCACGCCGGAGACGAACCAGCATACAGATACAGATAAGATAAGGATACGGAATAGAGAATAAAGAACGACCCGACGAGGACTGAAGGGGAAGTCCAGGTATTTAAAGCCCTCTGGGGCGCTAATTAGAACACACATCAGGTGCGTGATGGTAATTGATACTTGACTTAGAAGTGTGTGTTCGGCACGGACCAATCAACACAGAATCCTCACAGTACCTTAAAGGAACGGAGCGAGGCAGGGAATGCAATAAATCAACAAAGTACCTTAAAGGAACGGAGCGAGTGGGTGGGAAGACAGGGAATTAAAGGTCCAGGGAACAGGCGAACCTCACAGATAGAGCCTATATCCTCTCCTCTGACGGAGGCTGTGTATGTTTGAACTGTAAAACCCCACAGTCAGAGCTACTGTACCAGATCTGAACTGTAAAACACCACAGTCAGTTGCGGGGAGGAAACTGGAGCAACTGGAGGAAACCCACAAAGACACAGGGAGAACATGCCAACTCCACACAGAAAGTACCTGGATTCGAATAGAATATTTGCATCTCTGTGGGGTCCTTATCAAAACAATCGCTTATCAAGCCCATTGTAATGTGTTTTTTTTACTGATATATACCATATAAACCATTAAGAGTGGGTGTCAGACAAGAAGGAAGAGTGTCAGGTTTTAAACTGTGGATACCAATTGATTAATTGATTGGAAATTGTATTAACATATTGCAGAATGGGTACAATACAGTACGGCTCAATACACACAATTGTTAAGGTGATGCAGACCAGAGAAAGACTTTCGTCTATTTCGTCTACCAAACATAAGGTAAAGATGACTTTGAACTGTACAGTAAGAGTAATCCAGAACAATTGTATTGCACTGTAAAGAAACTGATTTTATAGTATATCTGCACTTTATGTGCTCAATTCATCATTCATGTCTTTCACATTCTATTAAAACTGAATCAAACCATAAAAAGGGTGGCCTGTTGGGATGTTAGATCCTAATGTGAAAAACTGTGATTTTATATGTCTGCTCATTTTACCCTTGCTGTTATTTTACTTATTAGTACTGTATATTTGTATATTGTGTTAGTGTGGTGTCTCCATTAGGCCTGTAGGCGGAGCTCTAACCTAGAGCATGGGTTACACCGGGGTGATGTGCCCCGGCGTGACACACCAGTTGGAGTGAAGGACTGAGCAAGTTAGCTCTAGGCATGAACGTGAATAAATACAGATGCTGGTACTAAAGTGTCCATTACTTCTTCTTACTACGACATAACATATTGGCGACGACGATGTCGATGTTGAACCTAAGCCAACCGGCACCTTTTCTTCAAAACGGCGGAGAGCCAGCCATTCCATTCACGGCATGGATCCGCTCGTTCGAAAATTACCTACTAGCCATGTCCGAGAAGGAGCTACCTGACTCGCGCAAGCGTGCCCTGCTCGTCCATTGTTTGGGAGTGGAAGGACAAAGACTTTTCTATACAATGACGGTGGCAGATGATAAGTACGCCACAGCTTTATCAGTTATTAGAAAGTTCTTTACACGGAAAGTTAATGTAGTGGCGGAGCGCTACCGTTTTCGTCAACGTAGCCAACGCAATGGCGAGAGCACGGACCAGTACGTTGCCTCCCTGAAGGAGCTAGCTACAACTTGTGAGTTCGGGGGGATGGAAGAGGAAATTATCCGGGACCAGCTGGTCGAAAAGACCAACTCAGCACGCATCAGGGAGCGATTACTACTGGAAGTTCCACTGACACTGACCAAGGCTGTAATGATCGCTGCTCAGATTGAAACCGCGTTGTCGGAGGCAAAAGCCATGCTTCAGGGACAGCCGGAGAGCACGGTGGAGGCGGTCCAGTTTTCACGCTCGCGACAGTACAAGTCACAGCGGGGTAATTTCAATGCGTCACCGCAACCCTCGCCTACACAATCTATGCAGGGTAAGACATGTTACAGATGTGGCTCTCCTCAACACATCGCCAGCTTTGATGGATGCCCTGCTAGGGATGCACTGTGCAACACGTGTAAAAAGAAGGGACATTTTTCAAAAGTGTGTCGGGGCTCTAACAGAGTGGGTGAGGTAACCGAGTCTGAGATTGTACCTGAAGTGACTGTATTGTGCATGGTAGATGGTGCACGTTCGGTTGAAAAGATAGTGTGTACAGTGCAGGTTAGCACAGATGAACGAGACGGTCAGGACATTGAGCTCATGCTAGATACAGGT
Source organism: Notolepis coatsorum (assembly GCF_963971535.1). NCBI lineage: Eukaryota > Metazoa > Chordata > Actinopteri > Aulopiformes > Paralepididae > Notolepis > Notolepis coatsorum. Next base: position 95,602,672 of record NC_140168.1, read on the forward strand.
TCAGCTGTGTCTATTTTGCCCAGAGCGAGTTACATGCAATTATTCCCTAATGCATCTCTTACAACACCAAAGCTAAGTCTAGTCAGCTACGGAGGTAATGCAATCCCCGTTCATGGATGCTTGAAGGCTAGTGTAGCTTTTGGTGACCGCTGCACTGACACAGAAATTTACATTGTGCAGAATGGGTCTCCAGTGTTAGGGAGGGACCTGTTTACTGCGTTACAGATGCAGATACTAGACGGCAAGGTCACGTCAGCTCAGTACAACCAGACAAATTCAGTTGCGACCAGTGTTGAGAAAAATACACTTGGGTGTGCAAAGGCATTCACACATAAGGTGAAAATACGTCCAGAAGTCAGACCGGTACAACAACGACTACGTAGATTGCCATTCTCAGTTAGAGCAGCTGTATCCCAGGAGATAAAGAGACTGGTAGAGCAGGACATAATCGAGCCTGTAGAGGCATCTGAATGGATCTCACCCATAGTCGTTACTACAAAGAAAAACGCAGAATTACGCCTCTGTGTGGACCTGAGGGAGCCAAATAAGGCAGTAGTCATAGATGGGTTTCCACTACCCCACATGGAGGAACTGTTTACAGAATTGAGGGGCGCGACACTGTTTTCGACATTAGACCTCCAGAGTGCTTACCACCAGGTTACACTACACGAGGACAGCCGTAGCTTGACGACATTCATTACTCATGATGGACTGTTTCGCTTTAAGAGAGTGCCGTACGGACTGGCATCGGCACCCAGCTGTTTCCAACGGATGATGTCAATAATCCTCAAAGGGCTGTCGGGGGTCCAGTGCTATCTCGATGACATCATTGTCACTGGTACATCAGTGGAGGAGCACGACAGGAACCTGACGGCGGTGCTGCGATGCATAGACGACGCGGGGCTCAAGCTCAACTACTCCAAGTGTCACGTCAGGAAAACGGAGCTGACTTTCCTCGGGCACACAGTGTCAGCAAAAGGACTACAACCTGACGCATCTCACGCTGCTGCTGTGTCTGAGCTGCCCCCACCTACAGATCTCATCAGGCTGAGGTCATTCCTGGGGCTCACAGGGTGGTATGCAAAATTCATCCCAGACTACGCCGTTGTCGTGGAGCCGCTGCGAGCGCTGCTTCGAGGGTCAGCAACATTCGACTGGACTCCTGAGGCTCAGCAGAGTTTTGAGGCAGTTAAAGGACTCATAGTTGATAGCCCTGCACTCTCACTCTTTGACCCTGAGCTGCCCACGGTCGTCACTACAGACGCATCGGACTACGGTCTGGGCGCCGTCCTCACCCAGATGCATCCGGACGCCTCAGAAAGGACTGTGGCGTTCGCCTCCCGCACGCTGTCCCAGGCAGAGAGGAAATATTCTACTGTGGAAAAAGAGGCGCTGGGCTGTGTGTGGGCAACGGAAAGGTGGAGGACATACCTGTGGGGAAGACACTTCACACTACGGACAGACCACAGTCCCCTGACCACACTGCTCTCTTCAAAAGGTCAAGGTAGAGCGGGCATGCGCGTGGCCAGGTGGTCCGCTAGGCTAATGTCATTCTGCTATGACATTCAGTACAAGCCCGGCAGAGAAAACGTTACTGCGGACTGCCTGTCCCGTCTCCCACTGCCCGGCTCAGAACCTAGCCAGGAGGAGGACGCGGAAGTGGTAGCCTTGGTCTCTGATTTCTCAGCTATCACGGCGGCGGAGTTCAAAGCTGCATGCACTGCCTGCCCGGTGCAACTGAAACTACGTGAGATACTCACCTCCAGATGGCCTAAATCCGAAAAGGATCTAGACCCGGACCTACGGAGGTTCTTCAAACTACAGAACGAACTCTCTCTACACGAGGACTGTGTCGTGCGAGGCCCATATAGACTGCTCGTCCCAGAGAGTCTACAGCCCAAACTGATCTCCCTGGCTCACGACACTCACCAGGGAATCGTGAGGACAAAACAGAGACTCAGAGAAGTATACTGGTGGCCTGGCATGGATGCCCAGGTTGAGTCGGCTATCAAAGCATGCAACACATGCCAGTCACATGACAAGTCGGCAGTCACACGCACCTCTCCACTGCAGCCTGTGCCCTATCCTACTGGGGCTTGGGAGAAACTGGCAATTGACGTGGTGGGGCCCTTTGATAGAGCGCCCCTGGACTGTCGCTTTGCAATCACACTGATAGACTACTACAGTAAGTGGCCTGAGATAGCCTTTGTGCCACAGGTTACATCACGGACTGTGACAATATTCCTATCTACAGTTTTCAGCAGAGAGGGCAATCCGAAAGAGCTCGTCTCTGACAACGGCTCTCAGTTTGTCTTGGGAGTTTGAGGCATTTCTCCAAGACAGGGGCATAGTGCACAGGAAGTCATCTGTGTATTATCCTCGGGCAAATGGGGAAATAGAACGCTTTAACCGCAGTTTGAAAGACAGTTTGCAGACGGCCTCGCTGGAAGGCAAGCAATGGAAGGAGTTTACAACAGACTTCTTACAGGCCTACCGGTCTACTCCTCACTCTGCGACACAGCACTCACCAGCAGAACTGTTGCATGGTAAGCCTATGCGCACCAAACTCCATGTGGCTGGATTTCAGATTCCACAAGCCACACCACACTCGTCGGAGGACATAGCCGCCAGAGTGGCAGTGCAACAGGACAGAAGCAAGGCGTACACGGATCAAAGGCGAGGTGCGAAGAGTGTGTCATTCCCCTGTGGCTCATACGTTCGGGTTAAGAAACCTGGCATTCTTCCTAAGACTCAGTGCAAGTTCTCCAAGCCACTCAAGGTGGTGGGACAGAAAGGGCCGCACACCTACATGCTGGCTGATGGACGCTGTTGGAATGCGTCCCATCTGGCACCGGTCTCTCTTTGGAGAGGAGAGGGGGACGGCGAGGGGTCGCCTTTGGACGGTGACATTACAACAGTGCCACCTTCTGACACACACACAGAACCTGTAAGACAGGCCAGGTCGAGACGAGCACCTGTGTGGACTCAGGACTTTGTGATGAGCCACTGAGAAAAGTGTTATGTAATATTGATATTAGTAATGCTGAAAGGTGAAAGAGTTAACAGTTCTGGTTAATTATAATTGTGGCAGACTTGAATGCTAGTAATGCATAGAATTGAAATATGTATACAAATGTTTATTCTGTTTTTCATAGGCAGGAATAAGAACAGTAGAGTAAAGGTTCTTTTTACTGTTTAGCTTTAATGGACTCTATCTTAGTTATAACTTAAGAAAGGTAAGAGTAGCCTACACACTTTGAAAGGTTCTTTACTGTTTAGCCTTAATGGATTCTAAGTTACTGTTATAACCAGCCATGTAAGTATTGTCTTATTGAGAAGGATATGTGGTGTCTCCATTAGGCCTGTAGGCGGAGCTCTAACCTAGAGCATGGGTTACACCGGGGTGATGTGCCCCGGCGTGACACACCAGTTGGAGTGAAGGACTGAGCAAGTTAGCTCTAGGCATGAACGTGAATAAATACAGATGCTGGTACTAAAGTGTCCATTACTTCTTCTTACTACGACATAACAGTTAGAGAGTCAAGAGTTTTATTTGTCACAGCATACAAGGCATACAGTGAAATGCAGGTGGTCATGCCCGCAGCGATTATGCAATAATACAAGTAATAAGATGTATGTCATGAATGTCATTATGAATTGAAAATGGGGGACCCTGATGTAGACAAGACGAAAGTCTTTCTCTGGTCTGCATCCCCTTAACAATTGTGTGTATTGAGCTGTACTGTACTGTACCCATTCTGCAATCTGTTAATTAAAGTTTTCAATCAATCAATCAATCAGGTCAGCAAGCCCCGCCCAACAAACCTCAGGTCCGCAAGCCCCGCCCAGAAATGTGGTCCTGTGGCGAGTAGGGTCCAGCTGCATCCCCGGAGATTGTTCGCTCACTTAGTATCTCTAAGTACGTCTGACGTATCTCGAAGTACGTCTGACGTTTTAGCGAACGTTAATTGAACGTCAAAAGCAGATGCAGTTAGTTAGCAACAAAGATGGAGAAATGCAATTACAAGGTAAGCCTTATTATTACCTTGTATTCATAAGATAAGATAAATTCAGCAGCATGGGGAGGGGGGAGGGGAGGTACAGGTAGTAGAAGACATAGAGGTACAAAGATGGAGAAATGCAATTACAAGGTAAGCCTTATTATTACCTTGTATTCATAATTTAAGATAAATTCAGCAGCACGGGGAGGGGGGAGGGGAGGTACAGGTAGTAGAAGACATAGAGGTACAGGTCACATAATTATAGTACAGTGGAGAAGTAAAAATAGAATAAAAAGGCAGTGTAAACAATATACAATATTATTAACTCTGGACATGTGCATATGAGCAACAAGGTGCAAGATGAGGGTATGTATATCAGTTATTTTGCCCTACAATAAATATAGTATGTATATCAGTTATTTTGCCCTACAATAAATATAGTTGGAATATATAATCTAGTCTAAATCTAATCCTAAATTATCTAATTATCACGGTTGTGTTTGGAACGCAATATAGAGAGATGGAGAGAGAGGGAGGAAGCGCTGCCTGGCAGGAACCATGACACTAATAATCTAAATGCTAAACGCATTAACTGGACACCCTGTGCAAAGTGACTGTTTATGTCTTTTTGTTAGATTTTCTATGTCAGTAATGCATATGTAGCATGGTTTTTAAATTAAATGACAGAACATAACACAGCTTTGTATTTAACAGTATGCCCTCTGCCTCTGCACAAGCTCTCCATTTATGTTCATGGAGGTCAGTACTGTCTTATTTTGATATATATCAAATGGATCTACATTATGTATATAGAACATGAAACTGGCCCCTGTAAATGTCCTAATCCTAGTATGGTTGTCAATATTCCAATGTACAGTTTTTGTTACAAAGGGTCAGATTAAACCGAATATATATATTTATTGCTTGAGATCCCATGTATACTATTTGTATATCGTCTGATATCCCTTGTGTATTCTTTGTACATATACACGGAATATCCCTTTAACCTAGTACAGACCATAATATTTCGTTCTCCTATTGGAAGCGATCCCCTAGGCGCCAACGGCCATACCCCCAATGCCGAGTTCAAAGTCACCGCGAAGACATGTCTGTACATGCCCGGCTTTGCCCAAGAATACGAGACAGGAATAAGGCTGGTACTAGTTTGTTCACCTAACATATAAATATGGCGCAGGTGAATACAGAAGCACTTAGTCTTAGTTCGAGTTACCAAGTGAAGCCTCACCTACGATACAACGTGCGGTGAAGTAGGGCCCGTTTGGCCCCAAATAGAGCATTGAGACAGCAGCACTTAGCCTAAAGCCAAGTTACTCTCGAACGAGTTAACCTAGAAACGTGTTACCCTCAAACGTAAAGCCTTCATCACGAGTCAACGACCAAGTGAAGTGAGCAACCGTGCATCTAAATAGAGCACTTATAACCGCGTGCGAATAGGATAGTAAAGTGTCAGAGCTTGGTGGAATAACGTCAAGTTCAACCTAGTTAATGTGAAGTACCGCGCACCGGAGAATCTACACCGGTGAATGCAGAGCCCTTTTCCGGCTGGATTATTATTATTATTGCTTTGGTCCTGTGGATGTTGGAGCGAAGAAGAATCGTCTACACCTCACTACTGTGTGGGATTTACCTGTGAGGAACATCACTCGAGCCCGTCTCTTGGAGAGGCTGGCCGGCTTTCACCTATGCTGCACGCATACTTGGATTACAGCTGCTGCTTTTCGTCTGCCGATCCAGGGAGTAATATACCGCCTCCCATAGCAGGAGCTTATTGAGTCCCCGTTGATCCAGACTTTGCATTCGAACATTTCCTCCCCCTGCTGGCTTACAACCGGTGGGAACCCTACTAGTATCTCCCGCTGCCTACCAGTGTACCATAGATATAATTCCTAAGATTCAGGTTGTATTATTATCTCCTGCGTAATATGAGAATGGACATACGTTATTGATTTGCCTACGCACATTCCTTTGCCTTATAAGCGCATCCAAAGTAAAGTATATTATGTACTATTATTGCTGCTAATAAATATTCTTAACCCAGTTTTGTGTGGAAACCGTGTCATTGTGGAGGTGTTCTCATCATATACCTGTGTACTCTATGGCCAGTAGTAATGTACATAAGACGGTAGTGGTTTAATGATACCATACTTATTAATACAGTCAGGGAATTGTACCCCTCAGTTACAATTGGTCCTTCGAGCCGGATAAGAATTAGCGTAATATTAATATAATATTAATATTAACATGGCCGATGATGAACACTCCACAAACGGTTCTCCTAAGCTAGATCGCCCGGAGCGCAGACGGCAGCCACCTCTTCACCTAGAGGACTACGTTGTCAGTCCAATACCTAGCTTTAAAAGGAAGTTAAATGCGGATAAAATAACTAAAGCGGATAGTAAAATTATGTCCAACCCTACCGACCAGGCTACCCCGCCAGTAGAGACCCTAGTGGGTTCTAACGTAACTGACCAAGCTCACGGTGGGGACCAGGAGGGACCTGACATGACTTTACCCCCCGCCAAGACCAACGAGGTAGTCCCCGGAGAGCTCCAGGATAAAGAAAGCGCTCCAGGGACGGAACCCGACCCACTACCAGAAGAGACGCACACCCAGGAGATGGATCTCCTCGGTACGCGACAGGAGAACGGATCTCCAACGAGCACTGCCAGAAGCCGATCACCTCCGCCTGTGTCTTCCCCCAGCGAGGCGGACAAGATGCTGGCGCAGGCACTCATCGCCACCCTGGCAGCCTCCACTGAACGCGATCGACTCCAAGCGCAACAGACGAGAGAGCGCGAACAAGCTGCAGACGAACAAGAGCGCCTTCACGCGCAACTCCAAGCGCAAGCCCTCAGTGAACGCGAACATTCTGCAACCGAGCGAGAGCGCTTCCAGGCGCAACAAAGGAGTGAAGACGACCGCATAAGACTGGAGACCAGACGCCTCCAGACGGAAGAGAACATTGAAAGAAGCCGCGCCGAGGCGCAGCACACCGCCGCCAATGCACAGCGCGACGCCGCCCATGCCAGCGCCAATGCGCAGCGCGACGCCGCCAATGCCCAGCGCGAAGCAGTGCGCGAAGCCGCCCATGCCCAGCGCGAGGCAGAGCGCGACCGGCTGCAGGCGCAGCTGATGGACAAATTGATTACCATGGCGACACCCCCTCACTCCGCACGGAGCTCCCGGCGATCGTCACGACAAGGGTCTAGGGCACATTCCCCTACCCGACCAAGCGACCCGGGACCCCGCCAACGGGAGGATCCTGTCCACGTCTCCGAACCCCCTCCCCGGCCGGTCCATACGAGACCCAGCAACCGGGAAGAACCGGACCACGCCGAGAGACTGAACAGAAGACTCCAGGACCTAGCCGAGGAAGAGGAGGAGGAAGAGGAGGAATGTCAAGCCGACCAGCAGAAACGTACTCTGGACCAGGAGGCCCAGTACAGCCCCAACCAGCAGCAACGTACTCTGGACCAGGAGGTCCAGTACAGCCCAGACGTCAGCCCCGAGGCACTGCACTACAAACCCCCGACTCAACTCACGGGTGAGTTTGACGCACCGCCAGCCCCGAGGAACAGCACCTGGGTACCCGACCTTCGGTACCCACCAAGTACCAGCCCAAGACGACACGCACGGGGAGACTCGCCCAGGAGGCCTCTCCCCCAACGCTCACCGATGTGCCAGCCATCCATGGCATCGTACCTTGGCACACCGACGTTCCCGGACTTCACACACGAGAACAGAGCACAGTACACAGAGCTACGAATGTGCTTAGAGACAATGATGTCCGATGTACCGGATGAAACGTACAAGTATGCTATCCTACTCAAGCACCTGAAGGTGCCCAGAGCGCACAATATAGCGCTGGCATATTCCAACTCTACTACCCCATACACCGCGGCTCTAGTAGCCCTCGACCAACTTTATGGACGCATATGGGACTACGTGATACAGGAGATAAGAGACATTGACCGTCTCCCCCCAGCCAGAGACAACAGAGCATTGGATGACCTCTCTATCAAGGTACAGTCCCTGGTAGGGATGCTGGGGGCCCAAAAGGAAAAGGGGATATACGAACTGTACGCTAACTCTAATGTAGAGAGAATATTAGAGAAGCTCCCTCCCGCCCGACAAGAGCGTTTCCGGCGGCAGAGAGACCACCGCGACCCCAACGGTCCAGAGGCATCCCTCCTAGACTTGTCTGATTTCCTCGCCAGGGAGGTCAGCAGCCTACGACTGGACACGTTCGTATGGAGTGGACCAAGCCCAAGACCAGGACCTCGGGGATCAACAGATAACCGCCGGTTGGTGACCGTTATGCACCAAGCCGAATCAGTACCGCAGCACAAGAACCACGACACCCCCTCGACGAAAGAGGAGTGGAAGATTGAATGCCAGTACTGTGAAGGGGAACATCGGCTGTATCAATGCGACAATTTCAAGAAGCTGACCACGGATGAGGTGAGTCAGTGGATCAAGGACCACCGCCGCTGCGCGCGCAGCCACATGGCAGCTGCGTGCCGCCTGAAGAAGAAGTGTGGCAGGTGCGGCGGCACCCACTTGGAGGTCCTGCATGACATCAACAAGCGTCAGCCAGGACAACAGAGTGGGCCCGTCGCGGTAATGTACCATGCCGAGGCGGTGGCACCAGTACCAAAGAGCCACCAGACCGCCCCCTACTGTACCTACTGCGACGGCGGACACTGGCTGGCACAGTGCGCCGAATATAAGACACTGAACCCCGTCCAAGTTGACCAGTGGCGTGAGGCGGCCCAGGCGGGCGCCGCTTACCGCGCAGAGGCGGCCCAGGCGGGCGCCGCTTACCGCGCAGCACTGTGCGGGGCCCACCAGAAGATCCAAGGCAACCGACCAACAGGAGTGCTCCACATTGACCAGCATAGCGGGACCCCCCGAGTGCTCATCAAAGTGGTCAGAGTGCTCCTGAGCTACGAGGACAAGGTCCTGGACACTTACGCCGTCCTGGACGATGGGTCTGAAAAGACTCTCCTCCTCGCTTCCTCCGCAGCCCAGTTGGGCCTGCGGGGTGCCAAAGGTACCATGACCATACGCACCATCAGAAGGGACCAGAAGACCATAAAAGGTGAAAAGGTCTCCTTCAAGATAGCAGCGGTGGAAGCAGTATAGTATAACCAACGTCTTCACCAGCCACGACATAGGCCTGTCCCAGTACACCTACCCCATCCCACAGCTGATGGCTAAGTATGTGCACCTACGTCAACTACCTATACCGCTTATCGACGGCGCCACACCGACCCTGCTCATCGGCTCCGACCACGCGGACCTCATTCTCCCAATTGAGGCGGCCCACATCGGACCCAAAGGATGCCCAGTCGCGGTTCAGACCCGACTGGGATGGACGCTCCAGGGCCCCCTCTACGGACTTGACAGTCAACCCACGTCTACACGCTGCCTACACACAAAGGCGAGCGACACCGGCCACTCCCTCGTACAGCCCGTTGAGAGGCTATTGACATTAAGCGAGAGGCCTGTGAGAGAACCGTGGGCACAAGAGGGAGTTCGGAACTCCACCCCCCTCAGCTGCGCTCCAGACGTAGCTGACCTCGAACCCAGCACCCCAAGCGACTCCTTGACGGGGCGGCCGGAACCGGCCCCTCCTCAGACGGGGTACAGAGCAAACAAGAGAAACAGACGGAGGAGGAGGAGGCACAGCCAAGCACAGATCAAAGCAGTCTCAGGCCCGCTTCCTCCTAAGCCCCCCTTCATCCCGTCCAGTCGTCATGACCATAGACCAGTCACTACCCCGAGCTGCGTGGCCGGCCGGCCGCGTAAGCAAAGTGATCACTGGTGCCGACGGAAAGGTCAGAGCGGCAGAAGTGCTCGTCCAAGGGTGGACATACAACCGACCCGTGGCGAGGCTGATAGAGTGGCCAAGGCTCCCCGACTCGCTTAATGATGACCATGACCCCCTGACTTTGTGAACTGCCTACCCTCACAACAGACATTGAGTAGTGGACAGTGTGGTTAATCTGTCTCTGCTTATCTAATTAGGTGGGACTAATTAGGAGGCGGCTGTTACAAAGGGTCAGATTAAACCGAATATATATATGTATTGCTTGAGATCCCATGTATACTATTTGTATATCGTCTGATATCCCTTGTGTATTCTTTGTACATATACACGGAATATCCCTTTAACCTAGTACAGACTGTTACGACCCCTGTGTGTCTAAGGGTAAAGGGCTGTAACATAACAGTTGGTTGACAGAAAAGATGGACCACGTTTGTAAACAACAATGATATTTATTGGTAAATGCAAAGGAAGCACATGTAGCTCAGGGGTGAGCCCAGGCCAAAACAACAAACAAACACCACTATACTCCAAATAAACACAATCTAATCTATGGTAAAAGAGATTACATTACCTAAACTACTCTTACCTAACCAAAACAGGAGAAAAGAATGTCCAAAGGAAATGGCAGCTCACCCCATCTGTGCTTCCTGAGAAAGAGAGAAGAACACATTAATTATACAGAAACAAAAGCAGAATATATACAAAAACAAACTATAACTTAACAATGCTCTCTCTGCGGCCATACACACACAAGGAAATTACTACTGAGCACCAAAGGCCAATAAACGAAATGCAATGCTGTCAAAGTTACAGGTTTACCAAAATCACAACAAGCCTAGCCTCATGCCAGAGAGAGAGAAAGACTGAAGGGAGAAAGCCATGTTTTAACAGGTGTGGGGTGATCCATGATTGGGGGGTGTGGATTGAGTGTTAGAGTCTGGAAAGCCAACCACCAATCACTGCTGTGTTGCAATAATGGAAGGATTGGCCTGGCAGGGACCAATGGGGAAGGGAACAATGGCTGGAGGGAGGAAACAAAATGGAGAACACACACACATGGAGACACACACTGGGGAATATATACATTGGGATGTAACACCCCCATACATAAGACAAAAAACATGCCTACATAAACTACCAACTAAACATGTTTTTTTTTCCTTCTTTAACAACGAGATAACATCCCCGAGATAACATGCACTCCAAAACAAAGAGCTATGAAAAAACTAGCAGCAACATAAAACGAGTCCACAGCAACATAGACCAAGTAGACAGAAAAAATAGATCAAGTCGACAGCAATATACAGTAGAACGAGTCGACAGCAATATACAGTAGAACGAGTCGACAGCAACAGAGATTTCAACTACGAGACAGAGCATCCGCCAACACATTATCAGACCCCTTCTTATGCTTTATGCTGAGGTTATAATTTTGCACTATGAGCGCCCAACGCATGAGGCGCTGATTGTGGTTGTACATCCGCGACAGAAAAACCAATGGGTTGTGGTCGGTGTATACTACCACTGGTAATACGCTCGAACCGACATACACCTCAAAATGTTGCAACGCATACAACATAGCCAAAGTCTCCTTTTCAATAGTGGAATAGTTTAGTTGATGTTTGTTAAATTTCCGGGAGAAATAACAAACCGGGTGACTGACACCATCGTGATCTTCCTGTAATAACACCCCTCCAGCTCCCACCCCGCTGGCATCCACCTCCAGCTGGAACGGCAGGGAGAAATCTGGAGCAGAGAGAACAGGGGAACTGCATAAGAGAGCTTTAACACTATCAAATGCATTTTGACAATCAGCTGTCCAAATGAATGGTTTGGACGGGCTACACAGGCTAGTGAGAGAAGTGACGACAGAGGAAAAGTTCCGGCAAAAACCACGGTAATACCCAGCCATCCCAAGGAATCTACGCAATTCCCGCCTAGTAGTAGGCACTGGAAAAGTTGTGATTGCAGATATTTTTGCATCCACCGGACGCACTTGGCCTTGTCCTACCTGCTTACCAAGATAGGTAACCGTAGCCTTGCCGAACTCACACTTGGCAAGGTTAAGGGTCAGGGAGGCTCCAGCTAAGCGGTCAAAGACAGTTTGCAAGGTTGTCATGTGGTCACGCCAGTTGGTCGAATAGACAACCAGGTCATCGAGATAGGCATTACAATTTGGAACACCAGCCAGGACTAGGGTCACCAGTCGCTGGAAAGTGGCCGGGGCATTACGCATTCCAAAAGGCATTACAGTATATTGCAAAAAATTGTCAGGAGTAACAAACGCAGAGATTTCCGAGGCACGGGGGGTCAAAGGGACCTGCCAGTAACCCTTTAACAAATCTAGTTTGCTAACATAGGTGGCAGATCCAAGGTTGTCAATACAATCTTCCATGCGGGGCAGTGGGAAGGAATCAGGCACGGTGACAGCATTTACCTTTCGGAAATCAGTACAAAATCTAGGAGTTCCATCCGATTTGGGAGCTAACAAGCAAGGTGAACTCCAGGGACTGCAACTTGGCTTGGCTAAACCATGTTTTAACAAATAGTCAACCTCCTGTTGCATCATGGCCCTCTTGGTGATGTTAACACGGTATGCATGTTGCTTGATAGGCACAGCATTGTTAACTTTAATATCATGGGCCAATACAGAAGTACAGGAGGGAACATCACCAAACAGAGCCATGTAGGCCTGAATCAAATTTGTGATGTCCTCTCGCTGCTCCTCAGGTAAGTGTGCTAAGTGAGTGGGCAGGTTCAATAACATCTCAGTGTTGGACAATCTAGCACCCTGATGGGCTGCATTGCGCAACTCCAAGCCATCTACGTCCTCACCACTAACGTCAGGAGAGTCCGGAACTATTGGAGTTGAGGCAACAGCAGAGACGGCCAGTCCGGCTGTCTGGTCTGAGGTCTTCACCTGCACACTATCTCTGGAAAAATATGGTTTAAGCATATTGATGTGGCAAACACGAGAGTGACGTTTACGATCAGGGGTGCGAACCACATAGTCTGTATCACTTATCTTCTTGTCTATTGCATACGGTCCGGAAAAACGAGCGGAAAGAGCAGAACCAAGGATAGGTAACAGGACTAGAACCTTATCACCTGGCTGGAAAGATCGAGAAACAGCTTTCTCGTCATATTGCCGTTTCATAGTTCTCTGGGAAGAAGAGAGCGCTTCTTTTGCGAGAGAGCACGCCTGATGCAGTCGCTCTCGAAACTGGCTAACAAAATCTAGAACATTAGTGGGTGTGCTGGCACCCTTTGACATGAACCGTTCTTTAAGAACTTTCAGAGGCCCTCTAACAGTGTGCCCAAAAACGAGCTCAGCAGGACTGAAACCAAGAGACTCCTGTATGGTCTCTCGCGCAGCAAATAGAACAAGGGGGACACCCTCATCCCAATCTTTCTCTGTGTCTAAGCAATATTTACGCAGCATGGACTTTAAGGTCTGATGCCAACGTTCTAGAGCCCCCTGAGTTTCAGGGTGGTAGGCACTGGACACTATATGTCGGATACCCAGGGACTGTAACACTTGCTCAAATAACCTAGACAGGAAGTTGGTGCCTTGGTCCGTTTGTACTACCTTAGGCAGTCCAAACGTGGAGAAGAACTTCGTCAAAGCCTTAATTATTACAGGCGCTGTAATTCTGCGAAGAGGGATAGCCTCAGGGAAACGGGTGGCGGTACACATTATTGTCAACAAAAACTGATTGCCGGCTTTGGTCCTTGGCAACGGACCAACACAGTCAACTATGACATGTTCAAATGGTTCACCGACCGCTGGTATAGGACAGAGGGGAGCAGGTGGAATTACCTGGTTTGGCTTTCCGGTGATCTGACAAGTACTACAGGTACGACAGTACTGTGCTACATCGGACTTCAAACCGGGCCAAAAGAAATGTTGAAGTATTCTGTTGTATGTTTTAGTGACTCCCAAGTGTCCAGACCAAGGGTGGTCATGGGCCAAGAACAGTACATGCTGACGATAAACTGCAGGGACAACAATCTGATAAACAGTGCTCCAGTCTGGTACCTGATCTGGTAGCCCTATCTCCGATTGTGCATGCTCTGCCAGTCTAGTACCATGGGACCTCCATGTACGCATCAAAACTCCTTCATCCACAAAATAAGAATGCAACTCTCTCCTCTGTTCTGTTTCAAGAGAAGAGAAACATTTTGCAAGAGAAGGGTCAGCCTTCTGGGCAGTAATTAGCATTTCACGAGTAACGGGTAACTTCAAAGCGTCGGAACTAGTTACAGTTGTCTGTGGGGGTACCTTACTATGAGTCGGTGGTTTGTCAGCGGTATCAGAAGTTGGAGCCAGCAACTCCTCCCTGACAAAGGCTGAAGCAAAAACAGAGTCAGACAAATTAATTTCATCACCTCTCTTTTTCAATTGAGCCCGAGTGACAACACTTGCAGAAAAAACGTCAGGGAAGTTCTGTGACAAGTCATCAGGCAGAGAATCTGTGTCTGGGTGATCCAACACTTCCAGCACAGCGTTCACCTGTCCTCCAGCTAAATCATTTCCCATGATAAAGGAAATGCCTTTAACTGGCAAGGAAGGTCTCACCCCTATTTTAAAGAAACCAGTGACCAAATCAGATTGTACATGAATACAGTGTAACAGGGCTGGCACGAAACCCATCTCAATACCTTGAACCAGGACACTAGAACCACAGGAAGATTTCTCAGACAGAGGTAGTACATCAGAGAGGATAAAGGATTGTGAGGCTCCAGTATCTCGTAAGATCTGAACTGTACACTGATCTTTTGGATCCCCTGTCAAGGAAACTAAACCCTTGGAAGTAAATGGCCTGAAACAAGGATCGAGAACATCCTGATCATTGTGCATCTGTTGATCGGAATCAGGTGCCATTTTAATCAGACCAACCCCTTTGGGTTGCCTAAAGTTCTGAGAGGACGGTTGCTGCTTACGTTTCAATGTTAAACAGTCAGAAATAACATGACCAGATTTATGACAGTAGTAACATGTCCGCTCCTCTTTTGAGCGTGGAGGTGACATTCTTGGTCGGGGGTGTGTGAATTCTGAATGGTTGGGGACAGAAGGTCTCTGAGAGAAATCATGGGGGGGAAACGAGTCACGCCTATCAACAAACACAGTTTTATGGGTTAGCGCAAACTCATCAGCTAATACAGCAGCTTGCTGCAGAGTGGACACTTTCTGCTCACTCAGGTAAATTACAATACGCTCTGGCAAACGATTCTTAAACTCTTCTAATAGAATGAGTTCTCTGAGAGAGTTAAGATCTGAGGCCTTGCTTGCTGCACACCATTTATCAAAGAGAGTTCCCTTCTCTCTAGCAAACTCTACAAAGGTCTGGTTGACAGCTCTCTTGTGACTGCGAAACCTCTGCCTATAAGCTTCGGGCACAAGCTCATATGCACGAAGGATGGCAGCCTTCACAGTATCATACAATAGACTATCTTCTAGGGAAAGTGTTGAACAAACCTCTTGGGCTTTACCAGTCAATTTGCATTGAAGCAACAAAGGCCAGACCTCTCTTGGCCAGCGCAATGAAGCAGCAATACGCTCAAACACATTAAAATAAGTATCAACTTCTGTCTCTCGGAACGGAGGCACCAAAGCAATGTGTTTACTTATATCAAAAGTGTGTGATGAATAAGCTGTGGAGGAGGACATACCCGGGCCTTGTGGAGGAGTCGGTGTAGCAGAGTTGGATCCACTCCTTAGGACTTCCAGCTCCAACCTCCGCAGTCTGAGCTCTTTTTCCACTTCATGCTCAAGCTCCAACCTACGAATGTTAACAGCCCTTTCATTTTCTGCCTCAAGCTCCATTCTACGAAGCCGATACTCCGCCTCACGTGCTTGTGCCTTCTCCTGAGCCTCCATCTGGAGACGTGCTATTCTAACCTTGACCTGGGCCCCTTCTCGAGACCCAGTTGACACAGGAGAGGTCAAGTGAAAATGTGGCAATGTGACGTTCACACCTGCCTTTTCAGCACCCTGGGCTTGCTCCTCAGAAGGCGGTGCTTCTGTAGGTTCACCAGGAGGACTTGCATGTTCATCAGAGACCGCAGGTAAAACAAGCGTCCCCTGCTCCAACAGCTTATCTACCACAAGACACCTGATATCCTGCTTAAGATGCTTTTGTTGAACCGAGAGTTGAAAATGTGTGGCAATCTCCACTAAGTCTGCT
Organism: Notolepis coatsorum; assembly: GCF_963971535.1. NCBI lineage: Eukaryota > Metazoa > Chordata > Actinopteri > Aulopiformes > Paralepididae > Notolepis > Notolepis coatsorum. The sequence continues at coordinate 95,618,715 of NC_140168.1, forward strand.
TTGCGGCAGCTATCTAGCGCTTCCCAAGTAGGATTGCTCAAGAATTTCCCCAGATCAAAAGTACTAACTGCCATTATTTTTTCTTACACAAAGTAATTAATAACTATACAAGTGTAAACAAACACAGTTCACCAAATCCATCAACCAACAATTGAACACGGGTTATAAAATCCAGGCAGAGCCCCCATTTATGTTACGACCCCTGTGTGTCTAAGGGTAAAGGGCTGTAACATAACAGTTGGTTGACAGAAAAGATGGACCACGTTTGTAAACAACAATGATATTTATTGGTAAATGCAAAGGAAGCACATGTAGCTCAGGGGTGAGCCCAGGCCAAAACAACAAACAAACACCACTATACTCCAAATAAACACAATCTAATCTATGGTAAAAGAGATTACATTACCTAAACTACTCTTACCTAACCAAAACAGGAGAAAACAATGTCCAAAGGAAATGGCAGCTCACCCCATCTGTGCTTCCTGAGAAAGAGAGAAGAACACATTAATTATACAGAAACAAAAGCAGAATATATACAAAAACAAACTATAACTTAACAATGCTCTCTCTGCGGCCATACACACACAAGGAAATTACTACTGAGCACCAAAGGCCAATAAACGAAATGCAATGCTGTCAAAGTTACAGGTTTACCAAAATCACAACAAGCCTAGCCTCATGCCAGAGAGAGAGAAAGACTGAAGGGAGAAAGCCATGTTTTAACAGGTGTGGGGTGATCCATGATTGGGGGGTGTGGATTGAGTGTTAGAGTCTGGAAAGCCAACCACCAATCACTGCTGTGTTGCAATAATGGAAGGATTGGCCTGGCAGGGACCAATGGGGAAGGGAACAATGGCTGGAGGGAGGAAACAAAATGGAGAACACACACACATGGAGACACACACTGGGGAATATATACATTGGGATGTAACACAGACCATAATATTTCGTTCTCCTATTGGAAGCGATCCCCTAGGCGCCAACGGCCATACCCCCAATGCCGAGTTCAAAGTCACCGCGAAGACATGTCTGTACATGCCCGGCTTTGCCCAAGAATACGAGACAGGAATAAGGCTGGTACTAGTTTGTTCACCTAACATATAAATACGGCGCAGGTGAATACAGAAGCACTTAGTCTTAGTTCGAGTTACCAAGTGAAGCCTCACCTACGATACAACGTGCGGTGAAGTAGGGCCCGTTTGGCCCCAAATAGAGCATTGAGACAGCAGCACTTAGCCTAAAGCCAAGTTACTCTCGAACGAGTTAACCTAGAAACGTGTTACCCTCAAACGTAAAGCCTTCATCACGAGTCAACGACCAAGTGAAGTGAGCAACCGTGCATCTAAATAGAGCACTTATAACCGCGTGCGAATAGGATAGTAAAGTGTCAGAGCTTGGTGGAATAACGTCAAGTTCAACCTAGTTAATGTGAAGTACCGCGCACCGGAGAATCTACACCGGTGAATGCAGAGCCCTTTTCCGGCTGGATTATTATTATTATTGCTTTGGTCCTGTGGATGTTGGAGCGGAGAAGAATCGTCTACACCTCACTACTGTGTGGGATTTACCCGTGAGGAACATCACTCGAGCCCGTCTCTTGGAGAGGCTGGCCGGCTTTCACCTATGCTGCACGCATACTTGGATTACAGCTGCTGCTTTTCGTCTGCCGATCCAGGGAGTAATATACCGCCTCCCATAGCAGGAGCTTATTGAGTCCCCGTTGATCCAGACTTTGCATTCGAACATTTCCTCCCCCTGCTGGCTTACAACCGGTGGGAACCCTACTAGTATCTCCCGCTGCCTACCAGTGTACCATAGATATAATTCCTAAGATTCAGGTTGTATTATTATCTCCTGCGTAATATGAGAATGGACATACGTTATTGATTTGCCTATGCACATTCCTTTGCCTTATAAGCGCATCCAAAGTAAAGTATATTATGTACTATTATTGCTGCTAATAAATATTCTTAACCCAGTTTTGTGTGGAAACCGTGTCATTGTGGAGGTGTTCTCATCATATACCTGTGTACTGTATGGCCAGTAGTAATGTACATAAGACGGTAGTGGTTTAATGATACCATACTTATTAATACAGTCAGGGAATTGTACCCCTCAGTTACAGTTTTGCTTGTTTGTACAGTGTCCCCCCCCCTCCAATGTACAGTAAATTACCCAGTATGGTTGTCAATATTCCAATGTAAAGTTTTGCTTGTACAGTTGTACAGTGTTTCCCCCCCCCCCCCCCCCCATTCTGTAATCTGTTAATAAAGTTTTCAATCAATCAATCAGACATAAAGTCACTGTCCCCTTTTCCTAATTATTGTGATATCTGTTATAGGATGACATGTCAACAATACGCTGCTGGTGGTGCATCCTCTTGATGGAGAGATTCCAACTAGAGGGGTATGACAACACAGAGAATGCCAATGCCTTGCCTTTTTCATATGTATACTATTCAATTAATCTGTTGTTATTGGTCAAAAGGCATGGCCACAGGTTTGCTTACTGGACGGATGAGGCCAGTAACATACTCCAAGGGACCCTTAAGCCGGTGTTCAGGGTGCCAAGGGGTCTCACCCAGCAAGTTCCGCCTCACATGCAGGCTGTGATCGACCGCACTGCAGAAGAGAAGAGGCTGGTGGACTATATTGTACAGGCACGGGGAGCTGAGCAGCCTGGTATGTTGTTGGTACTTTGAAATGGTCCACATTTTCTCATTATTACAGACTAACATAACCCACAGAAAATGAGACAGAATATATTCAACTAGTTTAACTATGGAGCTCATTTGATGTATCTTGGCTTTCAACTAAAGCATGTTTAGAACATTTATGAATTAATGAATATGTATGAATTAAGTAATAATAGTAGTGAATAACAATTACCACACAATACATTCACAAAACTCAAATCTCCACAGAATGGTTAATAATTATGTTTTGTACCTTCTTTTGACCATAGGGTGTACTCAACGGGAAGCATGCTTCAAGATGGTTGGACCGATTTCAGAAGAAGTCCTCTTTCCAGGTGCCTGTATACCTCGACAGTGAGAAACAACAGGACGCCCTTTTCTACTACCTTAAGACGGTCCTGCAGAAAGCACCTCGACCACAACCGAGCTTCATGGATGAGGTGAACTTCATCCTCAATGTGCTATTCCTGGAGGTAGGCCTAACTATTTCATTGTTGTTTTTGTGTGTGTTCCTGCTCCTGCACTATCCTAAGAATACATTGTAGTATTTCCTGAACATACACCTACCATGGTGCTACTTGTGTACAGACCTGTGTATAATAACTTGCTGTCCTACACAGGTATAACATTATATTTTAATTATATTTGTTTTTCTAAACGTATCCTTTTTCTTTTGGTAGTCCATCATACAGGCCCTGGCTGTTCTGAAGACGGTCTCACTGCAGGAAGCAGAACAGGTCTTCCTCTCTGGTCCCGTTTACGATCGCAGGTAAGAATCGAGAACGTACATTTTTCACACATTGCAATACAATATTTCTGTTTACCCAACAGTGATATGTTTTGGTTTTTAACTTGGTGGTACATTATCTTACTGCTAATTCTATGATAATTTTGTATTTTTCTATTTATTACTAATAATAATTATATAATTATGTATGTATTGTATTCATTATTATATTATGCATGTATCTTTTGTGAAGCAATTCGAGATGACTTCTAATAAAGTGCTATATAAATAAAATGTATTATGTTGTCCTTTTGTATTGTTTCAGTGAGGTGGAGGAATTTGACCGGAGGATAAACAAACAAATGAAGAAGGAAGGGAGACCATTTTGGACCATTTGGTAGGTAGTGCTTTTGCCTACTTCATTCACAATCATAGGTTTGAATATCAGCTTAGGCCATGTTGTTATGCGTGCCAAGTTGTGTGTTGGGTCCACTTCAGATTTATGATAACCTTTTAAGAATGTGGAGATGTCCCTGCCCTTTCTCAACCTCAGTTTGATATGTGGTGATGAGCGGCCAATTTCTTGTGTGCAACAGAAATATTACTTGTCCTATTATTGTCCCTTATTTGAAGAGATTAATGCACAAGAGCTGTACTGGCCTAACAGAAATTATGTTTGTGCTTTCTTCTAGATAACGCCTTCAACCATCATTTGGCCATGGGACTGGTTCTCGGCAGGCAATGGAAATAATAACACTGTCGACTGATTTCTTCTGCAGTTTATTATTGCATTTACATGTTGAAATAACCATCGCTTAGATCAATAACACTTGTGTTACCTAAAAGATGTAAATAGTTATGTAATGCCATTAGATTTGAAACGCATTTTAGCATTACAACCCAATAACTGAACTATGTTTGTATTTGTTACACCTTATCCTCAGTATTTTGAGACACTGGGTAACACCATGCAAAACTGTACATTGGAATATTGACAAAACCATACTTGGTCATTTACTGTACATTGGAGTTGGGTTACAACACAGGAGCAGAGTATAAACAGTTTATTTCATGCGTATATGATCTGTAATACCTGATCGGTACAATATCTACTAACCTGATCAATACAAGATATTCCTACCTGATCGATATACGTTCGGTAACTTCGCCGCCCCCCCCCCCCCCCCCCCCCCCTCTCATGTTGATAACGGAACAAGGAACTCTTCAATCAATCACTCTCAACAACCGCACGTCAGCGCAGACGTACTTGACGTTCCCTAACGTAGAGATACGTCAGACGTACTTCGAGATACGTCAGACGTACTTAGAGATACTTCCGTACTTTCCGCCAATCAGCACGTGTTCTGTCAGCGGCAGAAATGTAGTGTGGCTGGCGGAAGTTGCCCGTGAGCGAACAATCTCCGGGGATGCAGCTGGACCCTATTGCCTGTGGCGGCACTGCAGTCCAATAACATAAATCTGCAGTGCCGCATCCCCATACATAGGAGGGGCCTGTACTGTGCGTTGGGGGCCTGTACTGTGCAGTGCACTACTGCGCATGCAATGTTGGGCGGGGCTTCATATTCATTCTTCTTCGTTGAAAAATAACCAAATATGTCTTTCAGTGAAAATGTAAGTACTTTAGACCAGGGCACCTTCACTATTTTGGACATTAGGGCCTATTTTCCGTCTGTAATTTGCTTTAGTGGTGAGCTAACGTTAGCTAACGGATGCTCCGGGATTGCAGCTGGGCGCTAGTTTTGCACTAACCTAACGTTAGGTAGCTAACGAACGTTAGCTAATATTCCCTGTAAACACCCAACTAACGCTATGCTAATGCTCCTCACCTACAAATCCCTCCATGCCCTCGCCCCCCGGTATCTGTCTGATCTCCTCCACCAGTACACTCCATCCCGGAACCTACGATCCTCTGATCTAGGTCTCCTCTCCATCCCTCGCACCAGGTTACGGACTTTTGGGGACAGAGCCTTCAGCGTGGCGTCCCCTACCCTCTGGAACTCTCTCCCCCCCGAAATCCGCAACGCCCCAACCCTGGACACCTTCAAATCCGCTCTAAAAACACACCTCTTCACCAAGGCTTTCCCCATCAGTTAGTTTTAGATTAAATTAGGTCCATTATCCCCTACTTTCCCTCATCCCCTCTTCCCCCTCCCCCCCTACTTTCCTTGCCCTATTTTTTGTCCTGATTGTAAAGCGACCTTGGGTTCTATGAAAGGCGCTATATAAATTTGATTTATTATTATTATTATTATGTGAATGTGAAGTTGCTATTATTTTGGCCCACGTTTTGACTACTTTATTAATGTTGAACTAATGTTAAAGCTATGTTAAACATGAACCATTCTCACAAGGTGTTCAACTTCACATTATCTGTTATTGTCCACCGCAATACACACATTGTCAACGTCATTGTAAAAAACACATGTGTTGCTTATTCAATCAAATCCCGGTTCAAGCGTTTTATAACCTTGAGCAACATTCCTCTATTTTAGTCCAAAATGATAAACATGACTTGATGCTTTTTTCTTACATAGTATATTTGTATGTGTCTAAATGTCTTGATGAATTGAACATTCATTTAAGTACCTGTATTATTCAATACATTAAAATTAAACTTCTTCAACTTGAACCTGTGTGGAATGTGTATCTGGTCATCTGTGTGTGATGGAGGAGATATGGTCAGCTGGCCGACAGAGCCTTTATCCTCTCCTCTGACGGAGGCTGTGTTTGAACTGTAAAACCCCACAGTCAGAGCTACTGTACCAGATCTGTCTGAACTGTAAAACACCACTGTCAGTTGCGGGGAGGAAACCCACTAAGACACAGGCAGAACATGCCAACTCCACACAGAAAGTACCTGGATTCGAATAGAATATTTGCATCTCTGTGGGGTCCAATCGATAACAATCGCTTATCAAACCCATTGTGTTTACTGATATATACCATATAAACCATTAAGAGTGGGTGTCAGACAAGAGGGAAGACTGTCAGGTTTTAAACTGGATACCAAACAGAAGGTAAAGATTACTTTGAACTGTACAGGCCCCCAAAGCACAGTACAGGTCCCCAACGCACAGTACAGGGCAGGCCCCTCCTATGTATGTATGGGGCTGCGGCACTGCAGATATACCCTACTCGCGGCACTGCAGATATACCCTACCCCTAGAGTATGCGCTGATTACCAACTAAATGACGTCATCGTCAGGGGACACTGAAACATCACTGTTAAAACCAAGAGCAAACGTTTCTAATCTACAGCCAGGCTATATTTACAATGTTCGAGCTTTTAACTCGCTTCTCTGGTACAAAACCGTTATCAAAGGACAAGTTAAACAGAACACATTTGTTACAGGATCTCACTGCCACCTAGTGGTAGCCTATGTAAATGTATGTACTACGTGATGGTTACGTGCAGGTTGACCGAGATACCAGTGTACAATGGCGCTGCTGGCTGGATGACAACAACGAATAGTCAATTACACGGTACACCAGACCACCGTCTCATCTCGTTATTGAAACAACATTTGTGATCGTTCACCGTCAACTCCTCCGTGCAAACATTACTGACTTTTAACCCGATTGTGAACAAGATCAAGACGTGTGTTGCCTTTGTTGTGAGTCGGACCAGAGACATGTTGGATACAATGAAACGAGTCTCTTGCTAACGTCTCTGTGGCAGAACTGTACTGGACCAAGACTTCACATCTGGATCAAAACGTTCTTCTTGTGGAAACAGAGATCAGTCTGTGGACACCACAACATCTGTAAGTATTATGTTCACATTGTTTTCCCCTTATTGCTCCGTCCTTCCTTGCAGCAGCGCCACTCGAGAGGAACCTTGAAGTTGTAAATTACAATCCCAGCTTAATTGTAAAACATGCCAAATGTTTTACATGTGTAGTACTTTACCATCTCCATGGTCAACTAACTGCTAGCATCTGCAGCGACGTGATTCTCTTCACAATAACATTACATTTCTCCAGATACCATGAAGCTACCTCTGATAGCTCTGTGGAGCTGTAACCCTTTCGTCATAACCTTGCAGAAACCTTACAGAAACGTTCCCAGTTGGTTATCATAACGTTCCTGTAACCTGAATGAATGAATGAACACTTTATTTAACACATTGCAGAATGGGTACAATTACGGCTCAATACACAATTGTTAAGGGGATGCAGACCAGAGAAAGACGTTTGTCATGTTTACATCAGGGTCCCCCATTTTCAATTCATAGTGACATTTATGACATCAGACATACACAACATACATGACATCATGACATTTATGACATAGGGACATACATGACATACAGGTATTACACTACAGTACTGTTACATTTGTGACATACCGGTATATGATATGCAAATATACAGTACTGTTACCCATAGATCCTGACAGAGTATACATATGATATGGAGGAGACTGTACATTAGGAGGAGGGGGTGGGTGGGTGGGAGAAAAAATATACATACGGTGGGGAGGAGACTGTCTATTAGGAGGGGGGGGGGGGGTTGGACATTTACGGGGGGGGAGTTTCGAATTGCAGCCTCCCGTAGGTGCTCTTTTAGAGCGGTTTTGAATGTGGGTAGGGATTCACATTTTTTCTTTTTACAGCTGTGGGTAGGGCGTTCCACATTGTTGTGGCATAATTGCGAAACGTGTTTAGTCCCTTGTTTGTGCCGAATCTGGGTTGCACAGGATTTGTGGAACTCCCTCTGGTGTTGTGGGCGTGGTATTCACTGACCTTTGGGAAGTATTTCGACATGTACATGGGTATGGGGTAGAAAATATTTGAAATTGGTCTTTGTAATATTCTACCCTTGTTGTAATATTCTACCCTTGTTGATAAGTAGATAACACAAATATCTTTGCAAGATGACCTGATAAATGACCTGAATAAACTTTATTTATATAGCTATAGTAATCATTTGGTTTGAAAGAGTTCTAAACTTGCAATTCCTGTGTTCTGTGTTGAATTAGTTATAGTTAGGTTATAGTTAATATAACCCTATAATTATTCTGTTACTGCAAATTGAAACATTTCAGTTTCTTCAGGATCAGTGATGCCTCTGTTTTGTGCCCTCTAGTGATCAGTAAAGTGATGCATATGTAGACACCTGAATATGTCTAACAATAATTCAATGTGTCTAACTCTAATTCCTTGTACTATACTGTGTTCATGATAACGTTGTGTAACTCGCTGACCCGTATTGATTCTCCATATCTTAATATTGACATTTAGTAGTGGGACATGGCGCTGGACTGTCGCCAGGGGGAGCTGGTCCAACGTTGGGCTGGTGACAACAGGTGAGGAAAAGGCTGGCTGAAGGAGGAGCTCATACAGTGAGACGACCTCTTCGTCGTTTTCCATTGAAGCGAGCAGACGTGTGGACCAAGAGCTCCTGATAATAAAGACACGCGAAATACGAGTCCTGCCACGGGGTGGGATAGTAACGTTGTATGCGAAAGTTTAGCTTCCCAGTATAGTGCTTAGGGTACGTTTGAACCAAGAAGAAGACGTTCGACTGCCGGACTGTACTGTGGATATTCCACGCGCTGCGTTTAGGAATGTATAGACGAGGGGGTCGCACTGACCACAGCTTAGCTTCAAGTATAGGCCTGTTAGCCCAGTTAGCTCACGCGTCGCTCCACCGTCTCCCAGCTCCGCAGCAGACACCGCAGCAGACGGCGCTGGACCGCACCCACCTCCAGCATTCTCCAGCTATTCGCCTGCCTAACGTCAGCCCAGCCAGCCCCCTTGCTATCACAGGTGACAACCATGGGACCGTTCGACGGCCACCTCGCGTCACAGACATGCGTTGCGGGAGCAGGCCAGCACTCGGTTGGTACACTCACACCAGGTACTGTTAGCGCTCCAAGTGCTCTGGAACATTATCGGCGAACATTCTCCTTTTCGAGAGCATGCCCTCTAAGGGCGAAGAGAATAAATACTTTGAGCTGGCACGTGCACCAGTGACTAGGGGCGCCCCAACGTTTGTTGTTTTAGGTAATGCCGGCTTAGATAGGCTTTTTGTTTCAACTGTGGGCCCACTTAATTTTCTGGTTACATGTGTTGTGTGATTAAGTTGTGCAGACAGCACTAAGGTATATTGATAATTTTTCCCATTGAATAGCTCGCGGAGCTCGCCATTACCCTCTCTCTCCCTACGGGTGAATGAAAAGAATATTAACCCTTACAGGGACCTGTTTCATTACCGTGGAGTGTAAGATCCAAGTGCCATGCATTGTGCCGTGTATTGAATGCATGCCCGCTTTATATAAAAGGAGAGTCGTAGAAATGGGATCATTGTGTGTGTGTGTCAATTACTGT